>NC_056728.1:1464979780-1465329780 GCF_019279795.1 Protopterus annectens | reverse complement strand
CTTTGCCTATGGGTAGCTTATTAGTACTAAGTATTAAGTGTGCCATTGGGTTTGACCACTGCATATAATAGTGCTGCAGTGGTACTGGAGTCTTGCAGTCCAATGTCTACAAACTCATTGCATTGCTATTGACCATATAATTCCATCCATTTTTCAGATCTTAAAAATGTATAGCTACTGTAAGCACCGGCTCTAAATATATGGAAAAAACTTATTTCTCTTCACACATTGCTGACTCACTTAACTTTTGTAACTTCCTAATTAATTAGCTATTATTATCACTGTTAATAGTAGTTGTAGTAGCAATTAAGAACTTATTAGGCTACATAGCGTGATTATCAAACCCTATTAATTCTGCATTAAATTAGTATTACCTCTTTAATTGCCAATTCACGTTATTTAATTTCTAAACTGTAATTCTTTTCTGAAAGCTCACTCCATAACTTTCATTTTTTGTCATTCTATTCCATTCTATTCTATTCTGTTTGCTGACACTATATCCTTATATTTAATCCTCCTGTTATATTAATTACAATTGACTTTTGTACAAATCATCACTACCATTCTTATATTAAACACTATTTACTCATGTTTATTAGATAATTCCAGTTATGAATTTTGTTATTTCTGCACGTCTTCAATTGCAAATAATTGTGTTACACTTACTTTTCATTAATTCATTAATTCCTTGTCATATCTGTAAGCTTTCATTCATATCATATTAACTCATTTGTACTCATTCCTTCTACCTGGCGTGTGTCTTTTAGCAGAAACTCAACTTATTGAAACTGAGCTTATTGAAACCTGGAAAACTCAAAGAAAAAAGTACAACTATTTTTGTTTAGTGTAAAATATTTTTCAATCATAGCTATGAGTTTTCTTAAAGAAATATAAGTATTATTGCAGTTTGCATTACTACAGTGTGCTGTACTATGCAAGCTGATGGTGCAGTTCTAGTGTTTTTATTTCCCTCTGTGGAGTTGTTAATTATAAATTAGGGGGGTTGTGAGCCTCCCAAGGGGGTGCTGGGAGGAAAATATTTTTTCTGCTGTTTTTTGTTTCAGACTTGTTGCTTCAGATACGTTGAGTTTCGATAAAGTGAAATTTAATAAGCAGGATTTTAATAAGATGAGTTTCTAGCAAAAGACATACACTCTTTCTATGATAGTCACAGTCTCTTAAACCAAAACAATCAATGGGGGACAGCAACTAGTTCTATTTCTGACTATATTCACTTATTTATTTCTACCCTTCTGACATCGGTAACAGTTAAAGCTACTGCTGACTTCTCAGTGTCCACAGTGAACATAGAGGGGTAGAATAAATGTTAACAACAAAGAGCATTCTCTCATCACTTGTCTCTGTTCTCCAGCACCCTTCTATTCCTCATACTGTGCTGGTCCTGCTGCTTTGTAACCAGTGTCTAATTTATTTATGCTTTCCTTTATAAAACAACCACACTTCCTTTATCTGTCAGTTTAGAAATAAATCACTTCTTTTTATGCTATTATCTGTTTCACTATTCTCCTCTTGGTAAACCTGCATGCTTACAGATTTTACCTCATTATTTTAAATCTGTCATTCGCCACGTTTAACAAGCCCATGGTTTCATTATACTTCCATAGCCACTTCACAGTACGCATCGACTGTACTATATCTTTCAGCATTAAGAGCACATTCATTATACACACAATCACTTACAGTAAGCAACATAATTCTTTGCAGCACAAAAATCCTTCTTTTGTGTTCCTTGACTTAATAGCCCCCCTGCCCCATTACTTCATCTGTATTCAGAATATATGAAGCTTAATTCTGGTCCACAACTTCTTATTCACCTGTTAACAGTCACTTCTACATCTTAGTTTCCTAACTTAATAATCCATACTTGTCTAAATTGCAGAATAAATATAAAATGGACTCTCAAATCCTGAAGCTTTGCCCAGAACCTGTATGTGTAATCCATTTCTTAACACTGGGTAAAGGGTAATTAATCCCTCATTGCTTTCCTTGCAAATACCTGTTCTTATCTAAGATATAACTAGCTCCAAATTTGGTACAGAAATAATGTTATTTGGAAATCACAGAGTTGATGTCTACAAGGTAGCTGCATAAAGACCTCTTTATGACTAAGATGGTTCTATAATACTTGTAAATCTTGAGGTAACACTACATTTTACATTATCTGTTGTAATTTAAACCATTCAACTCTCTGTTCATCTTTGACTCTTTAAAAGATACCCTCTCTGACTGGACATAAAAGAAAACATTAACTTTCATCTTGACTAATAACTTAACTGCAATCAAGGCCTCTAATACAACAAATTGTTTTGTGTCTTCTCTCTGCATTCTTTAGTATAGCAAGTAATGAACCACACTTATCCTAAACACTTTTTTCAGGAATTAAATACCTTATAGTCTGCATCCATATAAGCAATTATGATCAGTATCAACTCATTACCTTAATTCCTAACACTGTCAGTTAATAGTAGTCAGATATTTATTTCCTGGTCTTCAAAAAATAAAAATATGACTGACTTGTTCAAAAAAAACTTTTTTTCTTGTCCTCACTGTAAACCTGCTTTCAGCTTTTTATAATGATATATATAGATATATATATAGATATATACATACATATGTTGTTCATGTATATGTTGCTGTACATGGAGTGTGTCTGATTGTCTTATGTAGTGATAGTGTTATGGAAAGGGTTTTTCTAAGTAAGGTATAGGGTTAGGGTTGAGGCAGGGTCTGGAAAAGAGTTAGGGTTAGCAACCATTAGTAAAGTAGTATGGGGGAAAGAGAGTACATATATACAGATAGATAGAGAAGGAGTGCAAGAAGAAAAAAAAGAGAGAGACATATGCATCCTGAATTTGAGGTATCTTGGAGAATTATTCTTAGAGGTGCAGGAATACTAAAGTTAATGCATGTGTGTGTGTTTGGAGGGATGGGGGATGCTGTCAGCATCCCAAAAGGTATCAAAAGCCCTAAAATTAATGTTGATATTTATAGTTCAGACTACATTAGAGTTTTCTATGTCACGGCTTTGTTATGCAGCCAGCGAAAGACAACAAAGGAGAGAACCTGCTATGGAACAACTTGTTACCACTCCCACAAGAGGGGAAAACATACTGGACCTGATCATCACCAACATGGGGACTCTATGCTCCATACCAGAAGTGTATCCCTCACTGGTAAGATCAGACCATAAACTAATCTCACTGGATATTCACATCCCGACCCCACCCCCTGCCCAGAAAACCACAGTGAAAAACTTCTCTGAAGAAAATTTCACACTCCTCAAAACTGAGGTGGAATCCTTCAAAGCCCCCGGGCCTGTGGAAAATACGGCCCAGACCACAGAATCCTTTATAAACGCATTCTATGAACACCTTCAGGAATGCATGAATCATGCAATCCCAAATAAAACCAAGACCCAATCCTCCAAAGGCAGACGTCCTGTCTGGTGGACCCCAGCCATAAACAAACTATACAATAGAAGGAGGAAGCTACTACATGATAGAGCAAAATCCCAAAAAGGGAAGGCATCTCTGATCAGTATTAGCAAAAAACTACGGGCACTCATAAAATTGTCTAAGGCCAGCTTCGAGAGAAAAATTGCACAGGACATTAAGGATAATCACAAGGCTTTCTTTAGTTATGTTAGGAACCTGGGTGGGAATTCCCAGATATGCTCAGAATTAGTCCAAAATGACAAAAAATACACCGAACCCACAGACATTGCCAACATCCTAGCTGACAGGTTCAGCACAAACTTCTCCCCCCCTCCCCACCAAAAGGGCAAATATCTATCCCAGCAGAGTGCTGCCCCCTTGACATCTCAGAAGCTCAGGTAAGAGCTGCCCTCTCCAAAGCAAATAACACAGCATCAATGGGACCAGATGGTGTTCCAGGCTGCGTCCTACATGAAATCCAAGAAGAGCTAAACCCAAACCTAAAACTACTGTTCAATCTCAGCCTTACTACAGGATATGTACCCAAAGAGTGGCGTACAGCAACAGTGGTCCCTCTCCACAAAGGTGTTGCCTCAACGGATCCTGGAATCTATCGCCCCATAAGCCTGACTAGCTTGGTCTGCAAAGCTATGGAAAGGATCATCACGGACCTCATAAATAAAGATATTGGGGACCTACAGACATGGATCCTACCCAGTTTGGCTTTATTAAGGGCAGATCCTGCCTCTTAAACCTGGTTGATTTCTTGGAAACAGTCACCAAGGCCATTGATGAGGGGAAGGTGGTCCACACAGCCTACCTGGACCTCGCAAAACCTTCGAATACAATACCCCACTCAGGCATTATAGATAAGCTCACCAGCTTAAATATAAACCCCTATGTCACTAGATGGGTTGCAAACTGGCTCATGGACAGAACCCACATGGTTAGAATTGCTGGAGCCATGTCAGACTCCAAACCAGTTACAAGTGGCATCCCACAAGGCTCAGTCCTGGGACCTCTCTTGTTCGGTATATATTTCTCGGAGGTACAAGCCAACATGGAAGGACTGTGGCTGACCAAGTTTGCAGATGACTGCAAACTGGGCGCCATAATAGACTCTCCAGCTGACAGAAGCATCCTCCAAAAGGGCCTCATAGAAACAGACAACTGGTGCCAGACCCATGGCCTCAAGCTAAACGCCAAATGTGTATAGTCATCCCCTTTGGCAAAAACAAAGTGCCCACAAATTACCACATAGGTGGTAATCCATTAAGTACAGAAGTAGTAATTAGGGACCTGGGGACGCAAGTTGATAGCAATCTCTCATTTGACAACCACGTGGCCAAAGTGGCTAGAAAAACATTTTATATAGCCCACCTAATCATGAAGGGATTCACATCTAGATCAGGGGAGGTCATCGTGCCTCTTTACTCATCCCTCATCAGGCCCATAATTGAGTACAATGCCCCTTTTGGGATGTACCTTACCAGACACCTGCAGCAACTGGAAAGACCCCAAAAGTACCTCACCAAGAGGATTAAAGGGCTCAAACAGATGCCATATGCTGCCCAGTTAAAGAAACTCCAGCTCTACTCAGTGGCATACCGCCTGCTCAGAGGTGATCTGTGCCTGACGTATAAAGCCATGTCCAATCCGGAATTAATGGACATGCTGCACCTCAGAAAATCCAAATCCCATTGAGCTACACGCTCGAGAGACTTGAACCTCAGCACTGAAATAAATAGGACATGCTGGAGGGACAGATTCATAACCCAGAGGCTCCTTTCACTCTGGAATAAAATTCCAGTAAAGGTTAGGCAGAGTCCCTCATTGACTCTCTTCAAGAGGAATCTTGATGAGTGGATGGGAGATCATAGGTTTACCCCGGGTATCACTTCTGTGTCACTGTTAGACAGAGGCACAGTATACTAACCTCGAAAAAGGGTATAGCAAAATTAATTTAAAATGGGTGGCGAAAGCCAAACACACTCTGGCTATGCTTATAAATGCCCTAGGGCAGATAGCCTAGTATGAACCTATGAACCTATGAACCTATGAGCCTATGAGCCTATGAACCATCAGCTGTAAAATGTATGACGCATGTATTGTAAGCATCAATGATAGAGAGAATGATGTAGGAGGTAGGGAATGAAAGGAGGGAAATAAATATGCAACAGAAGAGTACTTGGGAAAGAGTAGAGAGATTGTAAAGGAGGAAAAGGGATTAAAAGGGGGAGAAGACAGGACTGGGATGGAGATAATAAGAAAAATATACACACTCTTGGAATCATGGATTTCACTCAGAAAGAGTACAAAGAAACAGTATGGTAACTATTGTTGAAGACAGAGAAGAGGATGATGGTCTCTAGTGTGAAACTGAGGGAGGCTACATCAAACTACTGTACAATAGTTTTTCTGTGGGATGTAGGGAAGAACATAAAAGAAAACAAGTGGCTATGAAGCAGAATATTTTTATTACTGTAAAATACCTTATGATTTAATTTATAAGGTGAGTGATGACTTTAGAGGATAAGATGAATTAAAATATTGTTAGGAAATGAGGATAGGGAGCTGAAATATTAGGCTGTTGAAGGAGGAAGAGGAGGAGAAGTAGGTATCCCAGGCAAATAAAGGGGTGGAGGGAAGGTGCAGTAGTGGAGATGCGTGTTTTCTTTAAAAGCATTTTATAAAAGGACCTTGCATACAGCAAAGGATGTAGTAAGTTAGCTTTGTGTAGTTTTTTTCAGATAACGATACAATCTATGGCAGTAATATTGATGAAAGAGAGAAGAGAAATGATGGAACCCAAGGGAAATATAGGCCAGCAGTGTTTATCCTTGATAAACATGGAAACAAATAAAATAGCAAATAATACAAGTAGTTAAATAAGTAAATAGAGTTGCCCAGGTCTTACTGTAGATAGTTTGGTATGGATTGTGGTTAATTTGAGGCTGCTGGGGAGATTTATGGATAAGGTGAAACAGATATGCATGGTAAGGGATGGAATTTTTAACCATTAACAGTGCTGAATGGGTTTTCCTTCTGAAAATTATGATGGGAGGCAGACTGGAATGCAAATTCAGAATCAGAGTTAAAACATTTTACTAGAACTGTGATTTAATACAGTAGTGCAAAAGCTCACAGCTGAGCAAAGTGAAGATAAAGAGATGGGTAAAGCTTTATTTTATTCCAACGTTTGGAGCTGTTCTGGGGAAAGCAGAAATATAGCAAAGCTTAACTTGCTCAGCTCTCCATTAGGTGGAGTATGGAATGAAAGATGGGTGACACTCATCAATAGGACAAGTATGCTGGGGTGATTTCAAAGATGTGCACGGTACCAGTACAATGAAGCAGATAAAATGAAAGAAATTTCACCATGTATGAGATGGCATGATGCTCACGGTGCTGTTATGCACCCTGAGGACATGTTATCCAGAACATTGGAGGCTGCCAGATAAATCTCAAAACCTCATAGCATGGGTATCGTACAGGTGACAGAGCACTACAATATCTCTCATCAAGAACTCATACTCTCCTTTCTAACTCGCAATA
This sequence comes from Protopterus annectens, assembly GCF_019279795.1. NCBI lineage: Eukaryota > Metazoa > Chordata > Ceratodontiformes > Protopteridae > Protopterus > Protopterus annectens. The sequence goes on along the minus strand of NC_056728.1, from coordinate 1,465,322,770 downwards.
CTAGACTCACATGCACGATAATACTGAGAACACTGGCTGATGTCCATAAATCCCTGTTCTACACTGTGGAAGCAACCCCATCCATGGGGTCGTAGCAGCCATGGAGATACAAAAGTTAACAAGGCAGTGGGCAGCTTATAGCCAAGCTGCAGAATGGCATGATCAAATAAGTAAGTAAATACATAATTAAATAAACACATTAAATAAAATGCAATTATAGTGGAATAATGTGAGAATTTTGAGAGTAAATATTTTGTGATGATGGGCTGAGATATATATGTAGGGATGAAGGAATCCAAAAACTTGTAGGAGAAGTGGGGACTTTTTCATTGTAAAAAGGAAAATATATACCTGCAGTTGGAAGAGATGGTGAAGGAATGGGGAAGATATTTGTAATGAGAAGCTGATGGATTGCAAATGGGGGAGACTATTACATATGGATATTACTAAAATAGAAAATGAAGAAATGGGGAAACTAAGAATGATATGAAAGGAGAAGGGATGTAGTTGGGGATGGGAGAAATGGGATGAAGGGCTAAGCAGGTTTGATCCTATCTATAATGAGCAAATTTGTATAACTTGCACACAATTAAGTATAACATATGACATGACTATGGAAGGAATTGAATGAAACTTTAAATGCTGGTATATGCTGTGATCATATGACTAATCACAGAGTTTAAAGTGTTAGTGGGTCAGTGGGATATGGAAAATGTGGGAAGTGAACTAGGACTGAAAAAATAATTTAGGTGATTTGAAATTATTTATCCATCTACTTGAATATTATTATTATTATTATTATTATTATTATTATTATTATTATTATTATTATTATTATTATTATATTAGTACTAACCAGGTGAATCAGCTTGATAGATTGATTTTCAAAACATTACTGAAACAAAAACACAAATCCAACTATTTTTGTCATAAAGTAGGTCGGGTGTAAGATGTTGACATTACATAAGCATCTCTTTAAGGAACAGTAAAGTTAACAGCTCAACAGTTAATTAAGGTATGAATACCTAATAAAACCTAAAGATACCAAGGTCTGAACCCTCAGTGCCGAAAAATACATACACAGCAAATGGAACAACAAAGGATGGTGAAAGAAAGCCACAAACTTGATGTAGTTTAAAAGCTTAATACACACAATGTTGAGCACTTTCATCCCTAATAACAAACAGTACTTCATCAGAACAGCAAACATTTCCCAAACAGCATTTAAATAGTGATGAAAGGGTGTTACACATTACCAGGCTAACCAATCACAATGCTTGACAAAATTATAGTGAAAGATGAATTGAAGTGTGTAAAAACATTGTTTTAAAGCAGATGTATTACAAAATATACCTTTTACACAAGCCAAATGGTGAAACACTAGGCAGTAACACAATTATAACTTAGCTGCCCTTAACTTTAATACAGTACTGATGGACACCATATCATTTAATCCAGGCAGCATATTAGCATTTAATTTTAACTGCCACTGGAGCTCCTGATATTCTAAAGTGTCTTCCCGAGCCCCCTCTTGGGTTGAGTAAAACTTGTTCTAAAACAAAGAAACAGAAACTTTTTATTATTTGCACATGCAAGTTTATGTTTGTACAATGCATTGCTCTCTTGAGTCTGAATTTCATAGTAATGTTCATAAATTCGTTTTTAATAGCCCTTTCAGTTTTACCAGTACAAAATGAGTGGCAATAATCACAAATTAGCTAAACAGATCACCTCCATTGTATTATAATCACAAGAATTATTCAGCCTAAATTCTTGCAGAATAGTTAAAACTTCACCCACAAAAATAAAATATATTTGTACTGGCAGCAAGATCTGCACTTTAACATATCCTTATTTTGCTTGGCACCATTAATTGTTTCACTGTTCACCACCCCTCTTTCTAGTTTTCTTTTAAATGCATATTTTCTTAAATGCAAAGTGGAGGGCTGCACCTACTTTAACTGTGATGTGCAGGTCACTAATTAAAAGCTTCCAGTTACTTGATACAATATTTTTAAAGGTATTAGAAGCATTGCTGAATTTAATTACTGTAGAATTTTCATAGTTTTTTTTGTGCTGCTTTCACTGCTATTACCTGTCACTTCATTGTTAATACTTTTACCAAGAACTGGATCAAAACTTTATTGTCTTTTTGGTACCACCTCAGTTTTGATTTCTTCTACTAATCCTAAGGGGTAAACTCTATTGGCAAACATTTCAATCAACATGTTGATTTCTTCCAAAATATATTTTAAATAACAACAAAGGTAGCTTTAATGTCAGGTAATCGTGTATAAAATTACACTCCACATGTGCCTATTTATAGTCTGTGTACAAATGATAAGAATCAGTTGTACAGTTTAGTTTTACAGCCAGTCATTATTTCCTCCTTAATCAACTGAGTCTTGTCCAGTGGATCACATTCCTTCGCCGCACTGAACCATTCATGACTCTCCCAGTGCAAAAGCCAGGCATGCACCTCACTGGTCAAGAGAACTGCAGCCCACTCATTTCCTTGTTAGAGGAGGGCATCATCTGTCCATTTATTCACAAGAGAAAGTCAAGTGGCAAGAGGTTTGAAGTAGGCCAGTATGCCGGACCAAGCAAGCATCCCTCCACCTAAATTTTCTAACACCTTTGCAGTCCACTATTGCTGACAATCTTGAAGAAGCTTGGGTCCTACACACACACACACACACACACACACACACACACACACACACACACACACACACACACTCTATGCCCACATGCATATGTACGCATGCAGTATTCACCAGACTTTTGTGTGCAAGATCTACTTGTGAGCATATGCCCAGCATCCATTAGGAAACTGAGAAGTATACCTCTAAACCTTAGCACAAGAAATCTGGACAAAGCAATAAATAATGGGGGGACAAAGGTCCAAAATAGGGGCAAGTTTAAATATTGCTTTTATAATTGCAGAAATTTTAAATAATAACAGGTTTTGCATTATCGGGAATTTTTAGAAGGGTATGAAGTCTGAATCTTAAATGTCTGTCAATATTTTCTGAATTTAATCCACATCAATTTTCAAAAGACTGGCCAGAAAAGCAAAATTTTATGAGAAACAGACAGAAAATATAAGGCAAAAATCTGGACATGCTGTGAAAATCTGGACAGTTGAGAGGTATGCTGAGAGGTTTCAGTATCTTACACTTGCCAGAGTTAAGGGTATATGGTTCTTTGTTGACCAGATCATGGCTGCCAGAAGAGAGCAGTATTTTTTTAACCAAAAGTTTGAAGGTTTGGAAATGCATTGATATGGTTCTCCTAATTCAAGAAGTGCTGCACTCAAAAAAACATTCAGCAGTGATATTTCTTGTCAATAACTAAGGAAATAAATATACAAATTGTGTTTGTGCTAACCAGCAGCATGTTTCTATTTTTCCTATGAATTAAGAACAAATATGTGGAAGCCATAATCTAGTCTAGGAAGTAATGCATGTCTTGTCAACCAACATCATGGTTTCGTATCTGAGGAGTTAATGAATGTTACAAGCAGACATTAGCTGATGTAGTGTTTAACCTACAACTACTTCAGCATGCCTGACAAAGATTTCACCCAGTATAAGCCAAAGTATTCTTGTTTTTAAAAGAGGAGTAGATTAAGGTCTTCTAAGCTGTAGATGGACATCTGAATATTAAAATTTAGTTTTCATTGGGTCCCAAAGAACATTACGACAAATTTGTTACAACTAATTACAGCTTGTTTAGTCACTAGCTAGTTCAATATCATTGTAAGTCCTTTTTGAAGTAAGGTCCTTAGCTGCAATGTAGAGGATGTCATCATATAAATTAAGATTAGCAATGGGGTATAGTAGAAAGGTTGTTTATAAAAAGTGGAAAGAGAAGATTTCTCACCACAGAGACATGCTTGTCTTCAAAATGTCATTGTCTGAAGAGTCATTTCCAGAAATAGTCCTGCAGGTCTGTCATGTAGATAAGATCTGAATTAGCTCTAATATGCTTACTTAAAATTAAGGTTTGACAAAGCAGTGAGTTATAATGGGTGGTTTTGCATTTTAAATGCACTATTTTACATCAGTGGTCATCCTTCTGATTATTATTCATTTTCCACTTCTAAATAAATTAAGTTAGTACCCTTATGTATGGCTATGATGGTGTTGTAGCTTGCCTAAACCTCATGCTGGCAATCTGGTAAAATATTACAAATATTGTTGTGACAATGGGTAATTTGTTCAAATATTTATGAACAAATTATAAATGTTTTGGATGGATGGAAAGTGAAAGGAGAGCAAACAAAAACAGAATATATTGGTAACTCCTGCTAGCTAGGAACAGTTGGAAGTAAAATAGCAGTGTAAAGGAGGGGAGCTTTGCAAGGGCATACATTTAGTGAGACAGTATGGCTGTAATACGGGAAGCAACTGATGAAGGAATGCTAGGGAAAGGAGAATAATTTGAAACATTTTCAATGTATTAGAACATTTTTTGTTAGAAAGTAATGAAATTTGTTGATATGCAGAACTGAGAGGAAGGAAGCAGATTTGACAGACAAGAACAGAAAAAAGGGATATTGTGAGAGGAAATAAGAATGAAGATAGGCACCATGTAAGAAAAGGATAAAAAGTGAACACTTGGACAGGAAAACCAGAGTATTGAATAAGGAATTGATATGAAAGGAAGAGAGAGAGAGGAAAAGTAAAATAAGAGCAAAATACAGAAAACACTGGGTGAGAGAGGAAACAGAATAATGGGAGAAGGGGAAAGCAATCAGCAGTAGAAAGAATGTAATAAATGAAAAGAAAGTTAAATGGAAGGGACACTCAGAATATGATAAATGTAGTCCTGGAAGAAATTAATAAATATTAAATGTTTTTGTTATACGGATGTTGGAAGCAGATTATATCAAAACAGAAAACAATTAAAATTAGTGTTCTGTAAATTAACAAGACCAAGCAATGATAAAAGATGCCAGAGGAAAGGAAAAGGGAAAGAGAAAGCTGGAATTTATTGGAGAAAACTGGCAAAAGAACCAAGTTATTGGGAGCAAATAATTAGAGAGGGAAATGTAAAAGAATGGGAAGAGGGCAAGAATTTATTTGGATGGCAGGATAGAGATTGCCTTCCCTATCAATGACTGATATCAGAGTATAGGCAAAGAGAAAGAAATAGGGGTGTGGAGGGGGGGCCTAAGCAAAAGACTAGCACTGGTGAAGTATTTAGAATCTAGAACAGAAGCTGCTGTTAAAAAGGAATAATTAGTAGAGCATACAAAATATTGCATGATAACTATAAGAATCAATCAGAGGAGGTTGGAAAGGTTTGGGAAGAGAGATTGGATAATAAATTCACAAGGAAACAATGAGGGATATATGTATAATATGCAACAGAGTCTAGAAATTTTAATATATTTGCTTATTTTTATACCCCAAGTAGACTCCAAAATGTTTTCCTTAGATAGACAGCAAATGTTGGTAGTGTGATGGGGAAGAAAGAGGTAATTGGGAACCTATTTTCTAGGAGTGTAATGAGTTAACAGATTTTAAAGATTCGCTGCACACTGCTCTGATAGAGATACTGGGTAAGCCAATTGGTGTAACAAAGGAAATTATTTTTTTAGTTATGATACATGGTCAGAATTATCTAGACATAGTAATGTCTTGCTGTGTCTAATTATGATGCTAAAAAAACAATTACCAGAAAAGGATAATAAAAGTCTAAACCAACTTTACTAGAAGTAGTGTACACATTAACAGAGATAAAATAACTGGAAATGGGATCTTTAGAAAAGGTTTAGGAACAAAGTAAATATAAAAAATGGGAACTGTGGGAACAATACATGCAGAGAATGAATGACGTTTTAAAAAAGGCAGGATTTGAATGAGCTATTTCATGCTTGACTGACAGGGACTGGTTAAATTATAAGTGATGTAGAATGTCTGCAAATAAAATTATGTCAGTATGGTTTATGATAAAAAAGATGAGGGAGAAATAAAAACAATCTGCATATCAATTCAAACATATAATCATGGCTAATTAGGCCAAATATCTCACTTAGATGAGTAGGAGCATTGTAACTGACTGATGGGGAAAGTTTTTATTTTTTTTATTTTTGTTTGTTATGAATGCATTCTAGGAAAGAGGCACACAAATCTAAAAAAAATAGTTTTAAAAAAGTGGAAGAACAAGTCAAGCTCCTGCTCAGCTATGTGCTAAAGAACTTTTTAACATGCTATAGATATATTCAAATTGTCAGAGCACAAGGATGAAAAAATATTAATAATGAGAAAAAAAACTACATTTATCTATGCATGTATAGTTATAGAGGGATATTAAATTCATGGAGTGCTCTCAACATATCAGATAGAAGTAAATTATGAGAAGAATACTGAAAATCAGCAAATTTATGAGCTTCAGTTTTCAAATTTATCTTATAAAATGAGAATGCCACTTTTAAGAGTAATTGATCATAAGGCTAATGTAATTCTGCACTTGCTGTTATTATAATAAATGGAATAGATGTATCCAGCACTTTTTCTGATGTCTTTGTTCCATTGCCTGTTAAATCTTGCATAGCTCAGAAAGCATCCAGATGTTACATGTTACATGGTACCAGACCAGACTGAAGACTGCTTGGAGATTCTACTTTTACTAACCAGGTAAGGAAGCTAATGTACTCTGCTCTATCAGCAGCAAAGCCTTCATGTCCACACTAATTCCAATGGTTATACTGACGGAAAATAAGGGTGCAACAGGCAAGGATCTAGCACTGTACACAGGGTGAAATTTACAAGGTGAGATGAATAATAAGACTTGATGAAACGAGCAATTAAAATATTTGAGAAACAAATGAAACCAATAATGAATAATAAAAGACTGGCATGGGGAGGAACTTGGAAAAGAAAATAGTAAGCATTTTTTGTGAATAAAGTAGATTCAGTAAAATAGACTGCAAGTCCAAAGTGACACAGAAATGAAATTATTCAGCTAAAACAATTACTTGCCTTTTGAGTACAAAAGGAGCTCTTTATTATTGTAGCAAATGGGTTTCAGCTAACACATTTTTCTGTTTAGTATATTTATGCTTTCATGACATGATTGCATCCAGTCTTCCAGTCAGTCCCCAAGCTACAGAGCAGTTTGTCAGAAGACTGGAAACATTTGCAAAAAAAAAAAAAAAAAAAAAACTTGATTTCTGTAAAAATGCAAATGAAATAGCAAAAAAATGTGCAAACTGATATTTTCTTCATCTTAATGAATATTATGCTATTAAGGTGTTTAATACATTTTATTTTAAAAAAGAACAAGATACTGACTGCTGTTGCTATAGGAATATTTAAACTGTATTGTGATCCTAAAAATAACTCACCATAAGCTCAACAGACAATGCTGATGTAATCAACTATATCAGATTATTTTATATACAGTCATCCCACCAGTGCAGGATTAAACACAGGCCTAGAGCCCAGGCAGATGTCAACATAGGTTTATAGGTAGTTACTAGGCTATTGGCCCTAGGATTTTTATAACCCTAGCCATGTTATACCATTGTTCCCTTATTGACCAACTTGTATGGTCTATATTTGCAGTGCAACTGTATGATCATCACCAACTTCCCTTATCCAAGAGGGACATAAGTGACACACCTGGGGTAAATTTATGTTCTCCCATCCAGTTGACTAAGTTACATTTAAACAGAGTCATTGAGAAGCTCTGTTTTATGTGAATTGGGATTTTTTTCCAGAAGAGTGGCAATCTCTGGGTGACATATCTGTCACTCCAGCTTGTCCTGTTAATGTCACAGGCTAGGTTAATATCCCTAGAGTGAGTGTATCTTGTCCCATGTGACTTGTGGATGCACATCATTTCTATTAGGCCAGGGTCTGAGACTGCTTTATAGGCCAGGCAAAAGGTTCCTCTCAGTAGCCTATAAGATACAGAGTACAGTGACAGGGCCTTCAGTCTGTCCATGCAGGTCATGTGTTTCTGGCCCTGAATTGTCTAGGTGATAAACTTCTGACGTTTCTCCAGCTGCTGCTGGTGTCTGGTGAGGTAAATTTAAAAGGAAGCATTGTACTCTATTAGTGGTGTGATGGGAGATGAGTGCAGATGAGTTATAACATCCTTAGTTCTGGATGTGATGCCCTTACTTATGAGATGTGCAACATAGAAGGCCTTCCTTACCACTCTGGACACATAGTGATCACAGTTAAGGATGCTATCAACCTGTGTTCTTAAATCTCTCGCCACAGGGTTTCAACTAAGGGGGGTACTGTTAATATTGTAATGTGCAGGGACTATCCTTTGGCCATAAGGGATGATAATACATTATTTAGCATTTATTTTGAGCCTATGGCTTTGGCACCAATCTTATGTCTGTGTAAGGCCTTTTTGTAGTAAGTCAACATCATTGGGAGACTCAGTGATTGCATGCAGTTTGCAGTCATTGGCGAAAATGGTAAGGCACAGCTCATCTATTTTTCCCTGGACATCTGAGAAATGCATTCCAAACAGTATGGGGCCAAGCACAAATCCTTGTGGTATACCATGGTAACTGGTCTGCTGCTAGAGGTAGAATCCCCAAATTTGACTGTATGTGTTCTGTTGGTGATCCAGTTGGCTACCTGTCTAGTAACATATGGATTAATTCCCAGCTGTGTGAGTTTATCAATGATGCCTGAGTAGAGGATTGTGTCAAAAGCCTTTGCTTAGTCAAGATAGGCCGTATATAGTGCTTTGCCTTCATCCAGGGCTTTGGTAACATTCTCAAAGTCATCAACCAGGTTTTAATAAGCATGATTGATCCTTAACAAAGCCAAACTATGTCAGGAAAACAGTTTGAAGATCACATAAGTCTTTGTTGATAAGGTCCATGATTATTTTTCTATGGCCTGGCAGATACGGCTGGTGAGGCTTAGGGGTCTATAGTTCCCAGGGTTGGTTGATGGACCACATTTGTACAAGGAAATTACTGTTGCTGTGTTCCACTCTGCTGGGACAAAGCCAGTACTTACACTGCATTTGAAGAGAGTGCTAACTGGATCTGCTAGGTCATGTTTCTGACCATTTAGTAGGCAGCCTGGGATGTTATCTGATTCCACACAGGCTGCTTTTCTGCCCATGGAGTGTGGTTATAAACTGGTCTTTGAATTTACTAGGTAGAAGACTGGTGACAAGTATGCTTTGGGGTATGTCTGGTGGGGACAGGTTGGGTGAAGTTTGCCCCAAACTGTCTGGTACAGGTTGTCAACCGTGGTCATGTACTTGTTTAGCACTAAGCTGGCCCTTCAGTTTTAGATTTCTGACATAGCTAAAGAAAGCCTCCTGATTATCTTTAGCTACAGATGCTAGTTTAGGTCCATACGTGGATTTTGAGGTGTCTATAAGATAGCTAATTTAAAGTGGATGTCAAGGAGGAACAGCAGATAACAACACAACTCAAACTATTCGCACCAAAACTTTAATAAACTGGTACAGAGGATAAGCATGTTCATCCTACTGTTCTCAGACTTCTTCAGATAAACTGCCTTTGATCACTATTCAATTAAATAATAAACTGGAGTCACATGACATCCCTAATTAACTCAACTTACAGCTTTAAAAAGCAACTATTCTCTAATAATATAAAGTTAAAAACAACTTTTAGAAAAACATGAATAACTAAGGATAGGTTAAAATCCATTATTACATTTTTTGAAAACCATGGTTTTCCAAAAAAGACATGTGACACAGAAGTAACTTTTATTTCAATTGTTTTATTATACAACAGTATTCAACTGGTCATATAACAAAGCCTACCTGGAAGCTCTTCCTGAAACTGAGAAGAAGAGACATCCACATCAATCACAGATTGTGGGCCATTCTGCTGTGAGTTGTCCTGTTGTAGAAGATTAAAACAACTCTCACCAACACAAACTAGTAACCGAGAACAGATCTGAAAAATGGCAAAACTGCTTTATTCTCCACAAGAACAGCAGCAATACTGTTGAAAGGTGAACACTGTTAAAAGTTTAGTTCTTTCATCTGTCAGGACATCATTAGAACTAAAAAAAAACAGCCCAATCAATTAGCTTAAATAGCAATTAAAACAGTCACATGATGAACAATTGATCTAATACAAATACTAAATACTAAGAAACAAGCTACAATATAATATACTTCCACATACTAATTAAATATGCACATTAACATTCTAAATTCTTGAAAAATAAAATGGATGAAATGGAACACGTGTCATTTAACCCAGCCTCAACTAAAGCATTGAGCTTGAGCTGCCATTTCAACTCACTAACTAGTAGATGTTCTTCCACAATCAGACCCCTGTCATCCTTCTTAAGTTGTTCAATGACAAAATAACCAAATCTGTGCCCAGGATTGTTCTCAACATGTCTAAATAGTGCATTTGTGTCTTTTTTATTTTTGACATCTCTCTCATGTTCACATATTCTTTCTTTCACTCGTTTAATAGTTTTGCCTATGTAATATGCCGGACAGTCTAAGCATCTGGCAACATAAATGGCCCACCTTGTATTACAATTATATTTTTCCTTAATGAAGACCTTATAACAGTTAAGAGAGAACTGGCCCCCTACCAATATACATGAACACATTTTGCAACACCCACACTTAAACATTATTTGTGTTCCAATCAAAATACCACTACTATTCCTATTTTGTTGTTTTTTCTCTAACAACTGTTTAAAACTAAGATCTTTCCTATAGACCACTGTTGGGTTATCACCCAATATTTTTCCCAGTTGGGGTTTTGTAGATATCAATAGCCAGTTGTGTCTTAATGTACAGGCCAATTCATGACTATCCAAGGAAAAGGTACCAATAAAGGCCCTGTTGTAATCCATTACCCTTAGGCACATGTATTTCCCCAAAAGTACCCTCAGGTCCAAGACTAATATTCCCATTGTCACTATTCAGTATCCCACTATTGTTATAATATAACAAAGGTAGATACACTCCACTTTTTTTCTTGTTGGTAACCTCATCAAATATTGTTTTTAAAAAATCCATGGGGTACCCCCGCTTAATAAACATGTCCAATAAAATCTGGCATTCATCGTCAAAAGTCACCTCATCTGAAATAATTCTGGCCAGTCTGACCAGTTGGCCTTTCATCACTGACTTTTTCTGATAATAAGGATGGTGACTATCAAAATCTAGGTAGCTACTGAAAAAAGTACTCTTACGAAAAATGTTAGAGACAAAACACTTTCTTCTATAATTCTTAGTAATGCTTACATCCAAATAAGAAATACTTGACTAACTATAGACATGTACAAACTTCAGGAATGGTGTGGTAGAATTAATATAATGAAAAAAACTATCACGCTTTTCTTTACTTTCTGTCCAAAATATAAAAATATCATTCAGAAACGGGTGTAGAAAGCAAATCCTGAGCTAAACGGGGAATTAAACACAAAATGTTTTTCCCAAAAACTCATAACTAAATTTGCAAAACTGGGAGCACAAGCTGCCCCCATAGCTACACCTTTCATTTGTCTGAACAGTTGTCCCTCAAAAACCAAAAAATATTCTTCAACAGCATTTCCATAAGGGCACTGATTGTGTTAATATGATCCTGGGACAAAATACCAATCTCCACCAGAATGTCCTCAAACCACCTAAGCACGATATCATGTGGGATGACTGAATATAAGCCACAAACATCTATAGTGACCAAAATATATTCAGCCTGAAAAGGGACATTTCCCAGTTTTTTCAAAAAATCCCACGAGTCTTTGCAAATTTGTGAAACAGACCCCACTTTGGTCTTTAACCAATGGTCTATAAATTTAGAAAAATAATAAGTCTTACACCTGTTGCCATCCACAATAGTTCTAAGGGGGATATTTTGTATATCATTGTGGATCTTTGGTATCCTGAATATACCTGCTATCACTGGCCACCTATTATGTAAGAAATCATACTCATCCAATTCTATCTGTTCTTGGAATAACATATCAAGTAGTTGGACATCAATTTTAGTGTAAGCAACATTAAGTTCATTTCTAGAAATTTCTCGATAAGTGTCAGATAACAACAATTCATTCATTCTGTTATTATAATCAGTTAGATCCATGATAACAACTCTTCCTCCTTATCAGGTTTCATGATACAAAGAGTTTTATCATACATAAATTCAAACAACAGGTGTTTTTCAGATTTGGTTAAACTAGTGTAACTCATTCCTGGCTTTTTAATAATATTCCTAAATTTGTTAGTACAAATTTGTTCATATGTCAATAAGGCCCCATGTACTGGGAGATTAAACTTACTAGAGCTCTCTGGCATATTGGCAGAACAAACACTATTATCACAATTTTCATTTGAATTAAATAATATAGCCAAGTTCCGTTTATGAATAAAAAGTTTTAAGTCTATTAGAGTTTTGTCAATTTTAGCCCTATTAGCAGGGATAAATCCAAACCCTTTCACCAATAAATCCGCATGTTCAACTGAAAAGTCTTTAGCAGAAAAGTTAAAGATAGTAAAATCCTTATTAGAATTCAGTGCCTTTTTCACATTATTAATGGTGTCAGTTGCGACTGCACTGCCATCCAACAGTTCTATCATTTCCATCTCAGACCATTCTTCCTGAAACCAGTCTTCAATCTCGCCCCTTGCCACTGGTAAAAATCCTCATGATAGCCAGCATTATTAGCAGCCAAACTGCTCTCCCTTTGAGCCTATATACATTTAGAATGCCTAACTGTAACAATTTCTCCCTCACCATCCACCTCCCTAGAGAAATAGTTACTATTAAAGGGCTCATCTTGGGTTCCTATTGGTTGGACTAGAGGCTCATCAGCAGGCCCATCTCTGGATCCAATAGGATCAGAGTACACAGCCCACTGGCGTATGCTTTAGCATCCCTTTGCAATTTCTTGTTTTTCCTTTGCATATTCTTTTTACATTCTGTATCAATTTTAGTAAACACCTCATTATAATTATGATTATATTGAAGAAATAACAAATCAGTCTTGATACTAGCATCCAAATTGTCCAGCACAATAGGGAGTACCCCAATCCGCTGATTGATAAACTTGATCAGCTCTTCTATCAGTTCACAACCTGCTTTGTTGAAGATACCAATAAGAGTTTTATGAAATTCAGAACCCTTTATCACACTGTTAAGAAATCTCCAAAATCGCAGGCCTTTAGGGAGCCATCTGTTCTCCATACATTCATGTAAATAAACATTATCAAGTTGCAGTCTCTTAAATTGTCCCATTTTAGTTTCAAAAGACCGTAATTGCTGCTGCAAAGTACCGAAACTGGCAATTGAGTCTACATTATGCAATACTACACCACTTGTAATGTCAAAATTGTTAGCCTTCCAGGCTTGAAAGCTATTTTTTTTTTTAGTTCTGATTATGTCCTGATGGATGAAAGTGCTAAACTTTTAACAGTTTTCACTTTTCAATAGTGTTGTTGCTGTTCTTGTGGAGAATAAAGCAGTTTTACCATTTTTCGGCTCTGTTCTCTGTTGTAGAAGATTCGCCAGGGATTCTTCATTGGGGGGTGAGAGGTGGTTCTACAGAAGGCCCACTCTGGTTACCCTCTGGTCTTGGGTAACAGCAGCTCCATGCCTCCGTGCAGATGTTATCATGTCAGTGGCCCTGTGGTGCACCTGCTCATAAGTACGGCTGTGGCCACCAATGGACTTTATATTTGAAATTATCTGCTTCCATAGTCTCAGCTTCTCTTGGATATTGGGACAACCCATTCCAAGAAGAAAAGTGCCATGTTGAAAGAGCTCATCCACAATGATTGCATTCTCTGCCTCACTGAAGGGCAGTTTGTGCCTCAATGGCAACATAATGATTATACACATAAGAATTACATAACTACGAAGTAACTGTTAACAGATAAAACAGTTAAGGAAGGCAGTCAGTAGTACCCACTGGAAAAACATTACACATACTACAGATGTAAAATACTAACAACAGACAGGATGCAAAACAAAGAGAGCAGCAAGAACAACATATCCTTTTATGTGCCATAGCAGTAACTTAACTGTGCTCCCACAAAAAAGAACAGTCCATTCTAGTTTGTGACATAACAGTAACTTCTCTTTCCTCCCCTCAACTACTAAACAACAGGCGCATGAACCATTTTGCTAATAAAACACATTTGAAATGCTAAACATGCATTCAAAGGACCTATCCCTGAAATATTTGCACATATGTATCACACAGCATACTATTTTCATGTATTGTCAATCATTTGTACCTATGAAATGGCTTGGCAAACATGGCTATGCCATCAGTACACTTCTAACTAATGCATACAGATAGCAGTGTAAAAGGCTTTGTTTCACAGTATTCATTAATATATTCCAGCATATGCATTATGTAGGTAACACAATGACAGCATACCTACTGGAGTCGAATTCTCTTCTGTGTAAAAATAGCTTTGGAAATATTTTGCTTTTCTGACCATGTAGCAAGTATTCTCACCATCAGTTTTGCTAGCTACACATTTGCCTTTTTATAATAGAGTAGATTATTAATGGATTGCATCTGTCTAGGCTGTGTTTTAGAGATGCTAATTACAGCATAAACAGCTGAATTGCATGATAATCAACCAAATCTGGTGGAGCCATTCAATGAGTTAAACAGCAACCATGTAGACTCCATGCTGTTTTTCCTGTGAATTTCAAAAGTTGTGGAGTACAGACACAGAAAGTGTACTCAGACAGAATGCCAGCAGCTGCTGCTCCATTTGTATGTACTACAGGCTGCAGAAAATACTACTGCTGCTGCCAATAGGCTTAGGCCAAGATGGAGAAGAGTTTTCAGACTAAATTTAACTTATCACAACATATGCAGCATGGACATTGTAGAGTGCTACAGGGTGGACAGGGACACAATACAGGAACCCTGCAACCTCTGGCCTCAACTCAGAGCCACAGCTTTTACCTTCCTATGTATTGGCTGTCGACTGCTTGCATCACACTCAGCCCTGAACTAACACTGTGGCAACTGCTGCATTTACAAGGCAAATCCTGAACATGTACTGTATTGCATAATAATATTATGGCTTGTCCTTGTATTTCATCACTTGGTACAGTAAACTACAAGCTGGGAGGTTTGTACAGTGAGTGTGTATAATCATATTTCTTTATAGTATAGCATTTATACATCCAAAGCAGTCAGGCAGCAGAGAGTTATTTGACTTTTATGTGTCCATTAGCAAGTAGTAGGCCTCAGACCTCAGAAACTCACACATTGATACATCCCCATAGTAATGATGTTGACTGCATACCCTCAATTTAGTACCATTTGTTTGTAATGGGAAATCATAATAGAGATAAGTTTGAAAGTAATGGGACACATGACAGTTTCTGGCTTCACCACCCTCACAAGATCAAACCAGCAGGATGCAAAGCAAGAAGAGTAACAAGAGCAACATATCTTTGTTTGTGCTATAACAGTAGCTCAGCTTGGGTTTACATTATACCCTTACATGTTTCGTGACAGGAGCCCACCTTTGCTCCCCACCCAGAAAACAGCAGTCTACACTTGTTTATGCCATGCAGCCTTCCATTAATTTAATGACAACTGCATATCATAGTATTCCCAGTCAATATCCTCATACATTTTAAGGTAAATGATATAGAATGGCTTACAGACTGCATGTCTCTGAGTACTGGTCAGATGAGTGATCAAGAAACAGAGAAAGGTAGTACACAGCTGTGTATTTGCAAGGAATAATCATAGCAGGTTATGTGATCACTACGTGCACTACATCCAAATATATTACATAGAATACATTTACAGTAACAGGTCATGCCTTGATATCAGTGTACATTCAGTTGCACTTGGTTGCGTGAGGAATTACATCATGTATTTGCTGCAAAGCTGTCCATGGGGCAAAAATGGATAAGTTCCCCCCTCTTGTTTCTTATGGTGCATTGCAGTGAGAGTTGAGATACAGATATGTAGTCATATCTCATGTGCACTAACAGTTTCTACTGTGTATATATCATATATTGATTTTGCAAATTACATCTAATTCTCCATTTTTTATACTTTTATTTTTTTTTTTGGGGGGGGGTGACCACTGTTTGAGTGATACGCTGCTTAGCACAAATGGCTTTGGTTATGTGCATCTCATTTTTGCATAGATCGGCAGTGCATAAACCAGATGAATGGTCCACTCAGTCAGCAGATGGGACCCAGAGAGCCACAAATATATAAAGGATACATTCAATTAATACTATTGGCCATCTTGCAAACACATTTCCCAGCAGCTTGCAATGTCACACAATGTATTAGTGCAATGGTAAGTGCTACACAACACTTTCAAATGTGGCAATTCCAGAACGTGTGCACTCCCAATAAGTGCAGTAACTGCAGTTGATGGAAAAACATAATTCTACATTGGTCTTGATCTGTGATAGGCATGGCAGATGTTCCTGGGGAGTTTTTGAGATTCTGTTCTCAAAGATGGTGTGTCCAGGAGTCCAAAGTGTTTGTTGGACTCCTAGTGAGTGAATGAATATGGGCCCAGGCTTTTGCAGAGGGACTATCATGGCTCAGATTACATGGCAGAGGCATGAAATAGTCTGGCTGGGCTCTGACCAGTGCTATCAGTATACCCCACACTGGTGAACAATGTAGGAATCACTTCAGAGACCTCAGGATGAGGGAGAGAAATACCTTTGAACATTTGATCAAGGAATGTAGAACTGGGGACACTCCACAGATGTGTAAGCATCACTTACAGAGACTACATGTCAGAGTTAAAAGCTGGATATAGTCAGGATTGGTATGCTTAATGGTATTCTGTTCTTTTTTTTCTGCAGCCACCACAGACTAAGCACAGAATGTGTGAAGCCATGCTGCTAGATTAGCATGGATGTGAGATGCATGTGGTATATATGCATCCCAACAGTAGGGTTATTTTAGCATTAAAAGTGATGATGCATTTATTGGTTAATTATACAGTTGTATCAAACTGAATATTAATTTCTCAACTGTAATTGGAAAGTATGCATGCTTTACTCTGGAGGGCAAAATAACAGTTCAGTATTACAGTGTAGTTATAGGTTGTGCCTTGAAAATCCAAACTTCCCAGATATACAATACTATTAAGTTTTCATCAGTACTGCAATGTAACATCAGAGGTGTAAAGCAGTGTCACCACTGGCTTTTTGTAAACTGTAATTACTGCATCCAGACATTCGTACATCCCTTCCTCAACATTTCTGTCTCTCTCAAAAAAAAAAAATCGGCATCTGTCCCACAAAAAATGTCCTCGACATAGCTCTCCATTTCATACATGTGTCTTCATGACACACATGATCTGGTTTAATTCCCTATACAACAGATTGTATTGTAGTCACCCCCCTCTCTGGGGGTGACAGTCCAAATTAGTGCATATATGTTCATAGGTTCATAGATGTTTACTAGACTATGACCTCAAGGGCCTTTTTAAGCCAAGACATGCATCCCAAATCTCTGACAAATTCTGATACTCTTGATATGTGTAAGCAGGGGGTTGGTAGATGAACCATTACAGATTACCTGTGTCCATTACAGACATAGGTGCCAAACCAGGGATGAATTTTTCCAGTTTCCCATCCAATTGTCCAAGTTAAACTGGAATTGGGTTAGGCAGGGACTCTACTTCACATGGATGGGGAGCCTTTTCCATAGATGTAATCTCTGGGATACATATCTTTCTTTCCAGTAGGACCTATTTATAACACAAGCAAGGTTTAAGTCTTTAGAATGGGTAATTATGTGGCTGTTTGTTTTGTGGATATGCAGGAGGTCTATCAGAGTGGTGTCTGAAAATGCCCTGTATGCCAGGCATAGATCTCCACTCAAAAGCCTGTAGGAGACAGAATACAAGGATAGGACCTTGAGGCAATCTGCATAGGACATTTTACTTATGCCCTGTATTCTTTTAGTGAGGAAGCTGCGTGGACGTTCCAACTGTTGGATATGCCTGGTTATGTATATACAAAAGGGGGCATTGTACTCAATGATAGGGATGATGAATGCCAAATACAGTGGAACAATGACTTCTTTGGACTTAGATGCCATATTTCTGTTGATAATTTGTACAATATAGAATGATTTCCTCAACACTGTATACACATGATGGTCATAGGCTAGACTGTTATAAATGTGTCCCTAAGTCCCTTACTACTGGGTCAACTCTAAGGGGTGTGTTGTTACCAGGGATGGATGACTTCCCTAAGTATACTATTATGCATTTCTTGGCATTTAGTTTTAGTCCATGGCACTAACACCAGTTGTTTGCCTGTGTCAACCCTTCCTGGAGAACATTTGTGCCAATATGATATTCAATGACAGCTCCTAATTTGCAATAATCTGCAAAGTTAGTCAGCAAGGGACCAATGACATTGGCCTTGACATCTGAGAAGTAAATGACAAAAATGATCTGTCCAAGGACTGATCCCTGAGGGATATTACTTGTGATTGGCCTCTTTGTAGAGGTGGACTCCCCAGTTCTAACTTTCTGGGTCCTGTATGTGAGCCAGCTGACTATCCACCGGGTGACATACGGGTTTTTACCTAACTGCATGAGTTTTGTCAACTATCCCCAAGTGGGATATCATATCAAATGCCTTGGCCAGGTCAAGGTAGGGAGTGTAAACAATTTTCCCTCATCCATTACTCTGGTGACCTTCTCAAAGAAGTACACCAGGTTGAGTAGGCATGAACTACCCCTGATAAAACCAAACTGGCTTGGGTCCAGTGTCTGGAGGTTTACTATATCTCTCGATCATCTCCATGATAATTCTTTCCTTGGCTTTACATATAAGATTAGTGAGACTTACAGGTCTGTAGTTTCCAGGGTCTGTAGATGGCCCACCTTTGTGTAGAGGGATGACTGTTGACTTTCTTCATTCATGAGGCATGAAACCTGCTTGGAGGCTACAGTTAAATAGTAATTCCAGAGGCCCTGATAGGTCATGTTTTATGCTATTTAGAAGGCATCCTGGGATATTGTCTAGACCCATTGATGCAATGCTCTTGGTCTTAGAGAGAGCATTAAGGACCTGTTCCTTAGTGATAGTAGGTGGAGTTATATTTGATGATTGTTTTATTCTTGAAGAAATGGGTAGCTATGGTTCTTTCCTACATTCTTCCTCCACATTCTTGCTTTCCTTTCACTGTGTTCTTCCCTCTAATTGCTCCCATTTCACCACTTTCCTGTCTTTCCCATTTCTTTTCTTTAAAGTACAATTGCATGATGGTGAGCATTGCACATGAATGCATTCCTACTGCAAAACCAGTTATAGGTATTATATAGTTGTATTGGAAACTAGTATCATCTAGTCATATTTTGGAGACTCCATACCAACTATCACACTTCAGAATTTGGATTTAAATGTAAAATTATTTGAAACTGTTACATACACCTGGATTTGAACTAAGTACCATCTGAAAAATAAATACATGTATCACTGCACTAACAGGTGGTGCTACAGACTCAGTTAACTTGCAGGTCCATTTTAGAGACTATATAGCAAATGGCTGACTTAACTGCTGCTGTATACACCTGCTACTCAACTGAATCTCTGGGTGCAGGAATTAATGCACTTAATGCAGTGATAAGTTCCATTTTGGGGCAAATGGTATAGCTATAGGTAATATATTAAAGTATTTTGGTAGCAGTGTTGCTTATCACACAGCATCGCTCAACATCGCACACTACTGCTGTACAAAACTAAATAAGTATCTTGCAATAATGCTTTATAAAATATTACAGGAGATCATACAATCTTGCTTCATAGAAATTTAATGAAGAAGATATGAAATTAGTGATATGGGAAGCAAGCACGAGGGAGTAAAATGGGAAATCTTTCCTAAACTGTGTCACTTACTATTGAATGTATTAAATTCATCTGCTAGCTAACTGACTCTGTGATAGCAAGTGTTAATGCACTGTTGTTGAAGGCATATGGTACTGGGTTCACATATGGGTGGAAATAGTAATTTTACAAGTGTGTATGATACTTTAAATATATCTACTTATACTGCTGTTGTTTACCATTGCTTCTAGTTTGTGCACTGTGTGCACCATCGAGTAATAATTCTTTAAAGAAAAGAAATGGGGAAGACTGGAAAGTGATGAAATGTAGAGCAAGAAGGGGAAGAACTAAGTGAAAGTAAGGATGGAATGTATAAGAAGGATGAAGGAAAGAACCATAGCTATGCATTTAATCCAGAAAAAAACATGAACATACATGCACACAATTTGCTGAATTTGGACTGTCACCTCCAGAGGGAGGGTGACCAGAATACAATCTGTGATATAGGGAATTGGACCATAGCATGTGTGTCATGAACACATGTGCAAAATGGAGAGCTATGTATGGGACCCTGTTTTTGTGGGACAGGTGCTCATTTTTTTGAGAGAGAGTGGAATGTTGGAGAAGGGCTGCAGGAATGTCTGGGTGAGGTAAGTTGGGCAGGTGAGGACAAGAGACAGGGTTGGTGAGGGACACATGAGGTGGATGAACACCATGATTGAGGAAAGGGTGGGAAATCCAGGTCCCATGCATGTTGAGGCAGTTGACAGTGAGAATTTAGTCCTCACCCAGTGGACTGTTATCACTATCACCTCACTGTGCCACTGGCTGCAGTGCCTAATGTCTGCATCTCCTATGATTGCTCTGCACAAGGATGGACATCAGGCACTCCATCTGGCATAGGCATGCATCCACAGTGTGGCACACAATCATATGCACCATTCCTGGTGATTCCTGTTAGGTGATAAACACATCACCTCTGCTACGGCTCCCAGAGGGAGCCACAGGTCTATCCTCTGGGGCAGAGCTACCTGAGTTGCCTTGTAGTGCAGGGGCAGTAAAGGGGGTGCTACCAGGTTGTGCTCCAGATGTGCTGAGCAGTGGTACTATATCCTGTGGAGTTGGGGGCAGGGGAATCCCTTGGGACAGGCCTACCCCACTGTGCTGTAGGGAAAAAAATAGTAAAAAATAAATAAATAAATAAAAGTGAGAAAAGACTTGGTGTGACAGAAAAAAGGGAGAACATCAATAACTTAATTTACGACATGCACTGCATTGGTACAATTATTTGACACTATTCTCTTACTTTTACTTTTAAGATTAAAAACCCCTACCAAGTTTCTTACTTACTTTTAAGACTACCCGGTTCATAACAGAGGCACTCTAAAGTACAGATTGCAGCCATGAATCCTTGATACATGCATATATTGCACATATGAGTGTTCCAATTATACTGAATACAGTTTACACAAGGTCATTTGTGCCACTAATATAGAGGTATGAAGTTACATTCCAATAATGATAAAAACCTAACAGTATTTTATATTTGGGAAGTGTGGTTTTTGAACCCACAACTGATGACTAATATCAAATACTGTACTGTTCTTTTGTCCTACACACTATTGGATGCATATTTTTACTTTTACAGTTTAGAGATGCATGCCCACTGTTATTTGAGAATATGGCACCATTGCTTTGTGCTACAGACTAAGGTGTGCATAGTTTCTTTTACAGTTGAGACATGCAAGCTCAGTTTGATACATCTGTATTAAATACCAACTAAACAGTCCTTAACTTTTAATGTTATGAAATTACTATACAAATTATTATAAAAGTACTATTTAGACAGTACTGTTCTGATGCATACATACCACATGCTTCTTGCATCTTACAAAACATATGGCATGGGACCTCACATTCAAGGCTCACCCTGAAGCAGCTGTGGAAAAAACAGAACAGAACAAAGCACCATTATAAATACCAGTCTTGACTATATTCAGCTTTTAACTCTTACAATTACTCACTAAAATTGATACTTACACATCTGTCGGGTGTCCCCTGTATGGAATTCCCTGATTCAAAGGTCCTCTGTATGCCATTGAAGTGATGTTTGCATCACTTACCAGTGTGAGGGGTACCTGAATCCTGTGTTAAAGCCCTGGCAATACTATTGCAGGCTTTAGACTTATACTCTGAGCCTGAATAGTCCTGCTGGAGCAACCAGGTCCCATGCTCCTTAATTAGGAGTTCAACAAAACGTTTGGACTCCTGGACACCCCTCCTCTGTTCCAGGAAGTAAACACCCTCTCCAGCAACTCCTGACATGCCTGCCATAGCTCATGCTTAATGTATAATGAGCAGTTCCCACAAACTGCATTTTGTATGCTGATGTTTTCCCACATATTGCAAGTATCCCACTTACTGTGCATGTGCACATTTTGGTTTTGCAACAATTGAAAACATTGCCCATTACTTACCATCACACAAACACAGTAGGCAAAGGTGCGCACTGGTAGGCACTGTGTTTACATGATGGTAAGCATTGTGTTACAGTGGTAATCTGTGCAATTTCTAGATTATTCAGTATACAGGTACTTATGTAAATGTGCTAGTCAAATGTACCATGTCTACAGTTCTTATACACTTATAGCTATTACCACAAGAAGGTTGAGAAAGCAGTTGTGTTTGTGGTGGCACTTCATTGCTATAATCTGCAATCTCGTAACAACAAAAGAAAATCTGAACACCCTGTACTAGAACCACGGATTATCTGCACTCCACACCTACACTTAACACCTGCTGCCATGGGATTAGTGAGATGATATTTGGTGTATTAGTATTTATTGTAAGGTTCCTGCTGTTAATAGTAGCATGACTCTTACCGTGTTTGTGCGATGCAGAATATTATTAATTGAATGCATCCAGTTTATATTTGTGGGTGTCTGGGTCCTGTCTACAACCTGGGTGGTCCATTTTTCCCATCTGTGCACTACTGCACTTTATTCACACCAGGTGAGCAGAGCTAAACATTATTATGCCAAGTGATGCATTATGCAAACAGTGGTAAAAAAAAATAATAAATAAATAAATAAATAAATAAAGCACAAATGGAAGACTGCCCAGAGTTTTGCAGAATGTCCAGATATTTGCATAATATTTTTGGGCTGTTGCTTGTAAAATGTGTGGTTTACTGAGAAATCACTGAAGACTGAAGTCGATATATAGTGACATACATTTCCATTTCATACTTCATATCCTTCAGAAAATGTATGGTAATTTAAAGTAAATTGGTCCCTGTTTTTGGCCTGTTTCCCCCATTAGCTTAGTGCTTGCCACATTTCTTGCACTAAAAGGTCGTGTGGAATGATCCACATTCAGTGTGCAGTTTTCACAGCCAGCAACATCAGTGCGAGCCACAAAACCTTACTTAATGCATTCCGCATATCATTACTATTCATGCCACTATGCCATGGGATGGGACACAATGAGCAGTAATACGTACATGAAAGTACTCTGTGTAGCCTCTGCACAGAACCTATATGGAGTTTACTGAATCCTGCCGAATGTCTTTATAAGTGTCTTTGGTATATAAGTTGTCATGGAGAAGTGTAGCGGTCATTCTGAATAAGGTACTGAAAGGAGAGAAATATTTATCAGATTATGGGGGCTATCTACTATTTGAGTTTTTGACACTACATTTCCACAGAAAATGCTGTAGATCCATGTAATGGACTACTGGAATAGGTTGTTACAAAGGCATTACAGAGAGAATGAGACAGTTGGAAAAAGGGTGAGTTGAAAGCAGGGCTGATGGGGGATCAGAATGTCAAGGAATATATACGATTTATTTCATTTTGTCATTAAGCAAATATAATGAAAACTTTATTTCAGCAAGAACACACAGCAAACAGCTCAAAATATCTTACTAAAACAAAATAGCTACTTAGTTTTCAGCCAGGGGAAGTTGATAGAATTTAAAAAATATATTAAAAACAATCAGAACGAAAAGTAGCTGTTGTTATTACATAAGTTGATAAATTGAAATCTCTCATATCTGAGGTCAAAGATTGTCAGTAAATATTATGCAATGGAAAATATCTGTAACTGATGGAACTCCTTTCTTCTAAGAGATATGAATAATCAATGATGCTACCTGACATGGATAGCTTACAACAGGAAGAGATTGTATTACCTGTCAGGCAGAATATTACTGAAGATGGGATTCATAGAACTTAGAATGACACAAGTAAATGGTATCAATTTATTTTTCAAATGAATCTCTCATTTGCCTTCGTTGCCATTGTTGCACCTTTTTGTGATTCATAAACATGCACATTCACAAAAGAACAGCATCAAATTACCAGGAATGTACATGACTATCAATTGCTCAATTCAGCTATGCACCCTACTATACTAAGCTTGTTTGACAGGTACTAAAATCTTTTCCTTTAATTTGCAATTGCACTTACGAAGCACACACAGACCATAAGAACCTTGTAGTCTGGTTAAGCTCCACTCCACTCGCCCTCGCTGCACTCAGGCTTGCTCCATGCCTCTCCTGCCCCCAAATTCCACCCACTCCTAGTGGTGATAAATTTATAGTATTATTACCACACCTCCACTTTTTAGAATCAATCAGCTATAACCTGAGCAATTAATAGGCACTCCCTAAATCACCCTATTTCACTTATCTTATAATTCATACCCTGAACAGCAGCCCATATCTACACAATGGCACTAATGCTCTCACCACCCAAATTAATGTTAATAAACTCCATAATACCTCTGATGCGAATCCCATATATACTTACTGCCTATGAACATCAGGTGTATTGTGGTTTCCATTACACAAGAGGCCAACAAACACACTGACACTACCAAATAAGTTAGATCATTTGAGAAATCCCCTCATGCCTAACCCCTCACACATTCAACACAATCTACCCATTAGAACAAGATATATCAATTCAAAAACTAAAAAATACCAAAACATATTCTCAAATTCCTGTAGTTCACCATTAAATCTCAATATAATCTCACAATGGATGGTGACATCCACCCAAACCCTAGCCCATTCTCAACCAATGACTCTAGCCTCAGCACTACCTCTCCCCTTAAAACTCAAAATTTAAACAGACCTCCTAACTCACTCCTGATTAGCCATCTAAACATTAGGAGCATAAATAATAAGTTTCAACACCTCCATGCCCTACTAGAATATCTGTCCCCAGATATTCCATGTCTCACTGAATCCTGGATAAAATCATCCACCTCAGACAATGAGGTTATACCACCAGGTTACACTATATTAAGGCTTGACTGTACCACTAATAAGGGAGGTGGGGTAGCTGTTCTATATAAATCCACACTAGAGATGATCAATGATGCTCCACAATCAACACACATTGATAAGGCTGAAATTATTATAACTAAACTGCATATTAATAAAAATAAATGCATGTATATTGTCTGTGTCTATATTCCCCCAGGTAATAATATCAAGATTCTAGAGGATATACTATGTTGGCTGTCAAATAATTACCCCCAAGAAACCATTGTTTTTGGGGACTTTAACATAGACCGGTACACCTGCTCCTCAAAACCCCATATTCATCATGTTAGCCTATATGGATTCACACAGGTCATATCCTCCTCCACTAGGATAAGTAAACCCAACAATAAAGAAACTACCCTAGACTGGATACTTATTAACAGTCATCCCCATATGTACAAAGCTGGGACTCTGCCTGATGACATTAGTGATCACCTTCTCACCTATATAATCAGGCGAAAGGCTGAAATCCCTAACCAACCCACTTATAAAACAATTAGGAACAAGATAAACTTTAACCTCAATAATTTCCAAAATGAACTCAAGCTCTGTAAATGGTCAGTCCTAAAACATCTGCCACTAGAAAAATCTGTAAAATACTTTAATAGCAAATAATTCTTAGCCATCCTAGACACCTATGCACCAGCACGCTCTATTAGAACTAAAACTAAAGCTGCCCCATGGCTTTCAGAAGAAACCAGAGAAAAAAATCTCTCTTAGAAACAAAGCCTGGGCCACTTGCTGAGCCACAAAAGCCCCCACAGATCAACTTAGTTATAGACAGCTAAGGAATGATGCAAAACAATCTGTTATAACTGACAAAAAAATATATCATTGCCACCTACAAAAGAAACACCAAAATAAACCCCCAAAATTTTGGGCAGGCATAAATAAACTTCTCCACCCAGGCAATCCACTATCCCTACCTCATCAACCTCTAATGAAAAACCTCCAGTTGAGGTTTCCAATTCCTTCAATAGCTTCTTTACAGAAACTATCCAGCATCTAGCTAGTCAATTATCCCTCAGTGGCCTAAATCCAATTACTACTACACCCAGTGCCCAAACTACCTTTAACTTTCAACCAGTTTCAACATAATTTACCTGAAAACTAATCAAAAATTTAAAACCAACTACCCTAGCTGCAGATCTCCTCCCAGGAGAGTACTTACAAAAAGCAACTGATGCCATAGCCTACCCAATATCCATTAAGATCTATACCTGAAAGTTGCATGCCCTCCATCTGGAAGATGTTCCATGTTATCTCACTCCATAAAGGAGGCAGCTCCACTGAGCTCTCAGATTACTGATCCATATCTATTCTGTCACCACTAGCAAAAATTATGGAAAAATCCATCCACAGACAACTCTATAACTATCTTACCAGGAACAATCTCCTAAAAAACTCTCAACATGGTTTTAGACTGCACCACAGTACCACCACTGCCCTTCTCCCCTTCACTCATGTCATAAATCAAAACTGAAACAGTAATAAACTTTCCTCAGCCATCTTTCTAGATATTTCCAAGGCTTTCGACATGGTAAACCACCAACTACTTATACAAACACTGGAAACAATTTCCCTAGACACCCAGGATAGCCAATGGTTCCAATCTTATCTGAGTGGTAGACAACAGGCAGTCCTATGGAAGGATAACCTATCCACCCTTTTACCTATCATGCTTGGAGTCCCCCGGGGCTCTATCTTAGGACCCCTCCTATTTTCCATATTTATTAATGACCTACACAAGGTCATCCCAGATGCTACCTGTATTCAATATGTGGACAAGTCAACCCTAATATGTTCAGCCACATCCCAACAGTGCTGCAGACTTTATCCCAAAATGCTTTTAATGCTGTTGAAAATTGGCTCCATAATCACCGTCTCATATTAAATCTCAGCAAAGCTAAGCTGCTTCTGTTCTCCCCATCTCGAAGGGCCACACCCCTAACCTTTTCCATAAAATCCAACAACGGCACCATTATTTCTCCAGTTCCCTCTACCAAGCTCCTGTGTAATAGTTGACAATAACCTGAAGTTTGACTTGTACATTAACCACATGATTAAAGCAGTTAATAAAAAACTTGGCTCTCTATATAGGATTAAACCCTTCCAGACTCCCCTAGCTAGGACTGTTATTGCTCATACACCCTACTTTCTATGCTCCTCTATGCCTCCCCCTTATTCACAAAGTTGAGTAGTTGAGTAAAACTGAACTGAACAAGTTCACTAGCTGCTATAATCACATTGCTAGATTTGCCACTGGTACACCCTATAGAACCCACCAATGCCTTAATCTTGATCTTCTAGTGTGGCTTGAACAACCTAACCTACTTCAGGTCAACCAACTAGTAATTGCCGATAAGATTCTCTACCAGTTCGAATATTCACCTGTTCTTGAAAGTCTTATCATCCCATACCAGAATCTCAGAACACTCCAATCATCCAACAAAATGTTAGTTTACACGTTAAAAACTAACAACTCAGCTGGGGAAGCTCTGTTTGCCAACTCTGTTGGTAAAACATGAAATTCACTTCCTGCTGACCTAACCTCTGAACACTTTTTAGCCCAATTAAAAAAAAAAATCTTAGACAATACTTTAAAACTTGATGGCTATGTCCTTGCTTTACCCCCAGCTAACTTCTACCCCCTCAACTGCGTGCCGAATGAGGACTTTCTTGCCTCTAAGTGACTATATCTTAGTTATTCGGTTAATAACCTAATAACTTTGTGTGACTGTGTGATGTTTAGATTCTTTTAATGAATGTAAATCTGTATAGAATTTGTAAATGTGATTTACAGGTTTATATAAAATATTTTTTTGTAATACATATGGAGCTTTTCTCCCTGGGCCTCTGCTGAAAATGGACAAGTATCCAGTCAGACTATCCCAGTCAACAAATGTAAAATAAATAAATAAATAAATAATTAGAGCAAGTCTAGAGGGCCAAGGTGCAATAATTAGCCTAATAGCTCATTGTATTCAAAACAGCACTTAATAGATCTTAAAGTAAGTCAGTTATGGACATGTAATAATCCTGACTCATGGAGTGGTTTACCGTACTATGTGGCATATGCACTGGGCGCACTACATGATAACTTGTGTCACTACCACCAGTGATTATGAATTAGGAAATCCAGTTGAAGCCTGGTTTATACTAAAAATTGCATGTGACATGCAGCTCCCCTGCCTGATAAAATTATTTATTTGTTTATTTTTTACAATGATAATATGTTTTTTGGGGTGACTAGATTTGAGCATGCTCTCAATACATAACTGCTTTATAAGAGTTAAATAATGTTGGGGAAGGGTTGGGAGCAGAGGATATCTGTGTTTGTGAAATGAAATGAATTCATTATTTTGGGCAGAATGTCTTTCTTTTGATTTAATTGCTTGTCTGACAATAAGCTCACTCCAAAGGTGACAATATGCAAGCGCTGAAGAGTTACTGTGTGAAAGGTATTTTTTTGTCATTTTGAAACAGGTTAACTAGCACAACATAAACATGACTAATAGGGTGGGGAGGGGTAGTGCATCAAAGAACTCCTTGAACCAGAGCTCAAATAAGTGACTATATAAATTAGATGCTTTGGGGAAACAGAGGTCCTGCTGAAGTAATAGAAGACAGCACTTACGAAATGCATGTTTTACATAGGACTTGAACCCAGACCTTCCAGATCACCATGCTCTGATGTAATGAGTTTCTTGATAGACTATCTTCTTTCCCAATCTTTGTCTAATTACTTTTGTATTGTTCTAGGAGAGAATGGTATTTATGCCTTTAATTCTGTACGTGTTCCTTAGACAGTTTTGGTCTAGAGAAAGAACACTTAGAGAAAAAATAAATAGCTACATATATGAATAAGTAAATATAGCTATTTTTCTTGTATCTGTACTGTGAATTATGCTTGCTTTATTGGTCAGTTATGTTTTGTCTTCCTTTACTGCATAGAGGGTTGGAGGTATGACATGCATATTTTTTTTCCACTCCTTGGGCACTGCAATGCCAGAATCTGTATCACTCTATTATGATGTCTTCAGTCATCCCTACCCCTGCTCAAAGACTGGTATGCCATCTCTCTTATGAGGAATAATAGTTGGCCAACATCCACTAGAAATGGCTTCAATCATTCGTTGTTCTTCACATCATGATTTGGTCAAGACTGGGTTTAGATCTGAGGCACTGCACTGCTGGGTAGGTGGAAGTGATTATAATTTTCATGATATCATTTTGCAGATTCAGGTGTTTCTGCCTCCGTAAGTTGTCTAGTAGCTGACAGCAGGCATCTACTTTTTGAACATTTTGAAAATGATGTGTAGATCTTCTTCATGTACCATGTCTAGCATGAATCTTGTATCACAGGACTCAGATCATTAAAATACTTGACTCATAAACCATCTGTAAGACATGTAGTGTCTGCTGAGCCTGTTTTTGAAAGTAAAACTTATCAATTGCTTGTCAATACATACCTCTCAATTGCCTAGATTTTCAAAGAATGTCCAGATTGTTTCTTCAAATTTTTGGTCTGTTACTTAGAAAATTATGTTTATATATATATATATATATATATATATATATATATATATATATATATATATATACAGAATAAGTTTGAATCAAATAGAATTCTTTGTTATATACGACCTTACAGTTTGTGCAACAGAAAAAGACAGTTTGATAAGATGACATCAAATGCCAGCCTAATAAGCAAACCTGGATTGAAGGGAAAAGCACGTCATCTGCTCTAATAAATTCTTTTGATTCCATGGAGGAATGTTTGTAGACCTCTATCACTTTCAAATCCAAATCAGTTCTGAAGAAATATATTTTATGACTGCAGCACTGTGAGAGATTTCCATTCCAAGATAAAAACAGAGTTGTAACACATTCTGTGGCCACTAGGCTACAACCTCTCTATCTCTATCTCTCCCTCCCTTGTCTCAAAATTTCTGTCATTCATTGTTGGTATTACAGTCATCATCTGCAACTTCACATTTACAAAATTCATAGTTGTCTTTGTCTGTCTTAATGGTACAGTTCTTTATTCCACCTAGAAAAATCTATTTTGCCTGAATTTTTATATGCCTGTTTGTTTTATAGTTTTATATGAAATGGGTTGTCTGTGTGAGATGAGGCCAATGTTCATTGGAGGGCTGGGGAGCAAAGCTCCACACAAATTAAAAAAAAAATAAGGCAATATAACACAGTGCACAATATACAATACTAATGAGTACAAGTTAAATACAATACAATACAATGAAGCACCTCATAATGCACAGCATTAATGTACAATACAAAGAATCCAAGATGGGTGCAGTGAAGCACAGCAAAAAAAAAACACCAAATGATTGTGTGCTATGCACAATGAAGAGCAATTAAAACCAGTAATATGGAAAAGGACAATGGCACAGACAAGAATAATACAAGAAACAAAGAATAGCCAACTTCAGATTATAAGCAGTAACTATCGAGACACTCTTTAACATTCTCCTCCTTCCCCGGATAACATCATGTAGTACTACATAGTTGCAATTCTATTAATTACCATAATGCCACTTCAAAAATCAGTCATTATACAGCAAAATGTTATATACATGTTAGTTTTTAAGAACTCCTTATAAATTTCTTTTGCATCCATTGGTGCATATATCTATGCCGTGATAAACTTCCAAAACTACTTTTATCTGTTAAACATGTGACACCATCTTCTATTTAAACATCTGCTACGTTTATCAAAAATATTAAAGCATGACATGTGGAATGACATACTGCAAAGGTATCTTTGAGTTTCAGACTAGAACTCAGATTTTGATAGTTTCTTTGAATGCATACCCTTTCATCTTTTTTGTCTTTAGTAGTTATGTTGCCCATGATAATAACTGTGGCAGCTTATCTTCTTCATTGCAATGTTCTTATGAAATTTGCTATATTTCTTTTGATTGCATAACTCATATGCACTCCAGGACAACTAAAAAAAAATGATTCTTAAGTTGCTTTATAAGTTATCTGTTAACAACTCACTCGACTACACCTTGATGAAATTTACAACAATAACATTCCATGCAGTTGCCAGGGGTTTAAATTAAAATCCTTCAATAAAGGCTGCCTGGTTTCTATGAATGACATGTCAGATGATTTAGCCAGTGATAACAAACTACACAGTAGCTAGCCAAGGATGTGGCTTCATATTTTGTCTTGTCTTTCATAAAATTCCTGATTTTCTGGTAAACCTTTAAGATTCTAACCAGTTAGTCATATCAGGCATTATAGTTCCATACTTGTTATACTTTAGAGCATGCAGGCTGATGCAAAACTTGTTCTAATACCTTTTTGAGTAAATTAGAGTAATATTTAAAAATATCCCTGAGTTTAAGCCTTTATCTCCCTAGTACTTTTGAATTGTCCAGAATTTTTGAGCAAATAAGTTGAGTGGTATGGGGGCAGCTACTACATTTAATGGCACTTTTATTAAAGTGAAGTTTCTTTTTCTAAATGATTTTTTCTCTATCCATTCAGGTTTAGATAGTCAGCACCAAATCATTAATATGTTAAACATGTTTTCCTGCATCAATATTAGAGAATGGACTTACTGTACCTCAGCACCCTGATTGGAGAATGTGCATTCTCCAGCAGGGTATTAATGTACAAGTAGTGTCTGCTGAAAAACGTGTCCACCACTTCATGGCAGCATATCAAGCTGCCGTGGAGCTCAGACTGCTAAAAAACAAATGGCTGCCATTACTTTTACACACGCTAAGCATTTTTTACCAAGTTTATAAAACGAAAAAAAAAGAAGTGTATGTGTGTGTGTGTGTATGTATGCATATGTGTGTGTTTATTTTTCTATCTGCGTGTGTGAGTGAATGTGTTTATGAAAGCAGAGGAGACTGTGTGTGTGAGAAAGAGATCCAGAAAGAGGCAGCGTGGTCTTGTGTGAGTGAATGCGTGTATGAAAACAGGAATGTCTGTGTGTGTGTGTGAGTGTGTGTGTGTGTGTGTGTGTGTGTGTGTGTGTGTGTGTGTGTGTGTGTGTGTGTGTGTGACATCGAGACTGTGAGAGTGATCTTGTGTGAGTGAATGCATGTATGAAAGAAGGAGTGACTGTGTATATGAGAGAGAGAATGGGCTGTCTGTAAAATTGTTGTGTTTTACTTACTTATTTCTCTTTTATGTGTTATATTATTTTCTTATATAATTTTATGTAAAATGCTTCCTTCTACACCATTAACATATACTACAGAAAGTTTGAAACATTAGGCAGAGGAATTATTTTACATCAAAAATATTTAAAAAAATATAGTACTTAAAAAATAAGTACGTAAAACACAACAGTTTTACAGAGAGCCCATTTTCTAAGTGCAATAATGCCTTCCAGGGTGTGTGCTAATGTGCAATTAACACCCTTTCAGGGGTGCAGAGGCCCTCCACCTGGCATTGAGCCTCATAATACCCCTGGGCAGACGTTAATTCCACATTAACACATACCCTGTCTGGCATTATTGTTTACTTGTATCCTGCTGCAGTCATTATATTGCTCAGGCTTTCATGCCATAAGCCGATCATTATTCAAGTATTTCCTTATACACCAGTTTCAAAACAGTTAATTATGTGCCATCACAGACAGCACTTGCAAGGTCTGCGTTTTGGTTTAGTATATATACTGCCCTTTATGGTTTTGTTTAGTTATAAACTGCATGAAATGCTTTCATGTAAATTCATGTTCACTTAATATATATTTTTTTTCATTTCCCTCAACACTTCTGATAAACTCTACTTTTACTTCATAATACTGACTGCCTTTTGTTTAAGCAGCCAAAATTCATTAGAAATACCTTCACACAAATGTGTGTTCATTGATATGCAGAAATAGTTTTGTCTGGCTTTTATACAATTCATTAGTTTCCATTCAATGTCTGGTTATTAAATAATGCAGTAATTACTACACATTACCATTAATTTACCTGCTATCATCGTTATAAGCATTTTTATTACTGTTTCTCTTTTCTGATGCTTTCTATACAAAAAATCATTGACTATTATGTTAGCATAATAGTTGTCTATTAATAATTCTTTTCTAATTGTAATATCATAACATTTCATTTGAAAAGTCTTACATACTCTAATATAAATATTTTACTGTATAAGCATTGGAAATAGTTATTAATGGCATGAAATCATACTACATATATTCTTCTAAAAATATAAATATTTCTATTTGCATTTTATGCACATATTCTTGTAGTATATTTCAATAGTTATTATAAAGAATCTTACTTGTATGCCGCTCTATTATATCGTTTACATCCTTTGCAGATAATTTCTACTGCTTCTTAAATGTAGATGTCTTGTGCATAATTAAGATGGTCTTGTGATGATTTGTTGGATATTTATAATCGACATAACAAAATGATAATATCTGAATGCACTCAGAATAAAACTTTCATTAAAATATTTGCCATAGCGTGTATTTTCAGTAGAGCATTAGAAAACGCATGTGGGATCAGAATTATGATTTGATGTATTTTTTTCTTATTTTGTCTGTTGTTTGGGTACAGAGCCCTAATGGCATGAGTGTACACTTTTGTCCAGATTTCAACTGGTATTTAAGCCATGGCATGTGACACTACAAAGAGTGCTTTGTTTACCATTTCATATACACATTTGTTTGTGACTTGCATAATAATAGTTTTCTTGATGTAATAAAGACACAAACTGTGATACATGTTTAACTTTATGTTTCAGGGAGTTGGTTACTTAGTCCCCTAGGCTATGATGTCTGCTGAGCTGTTATATTCAAAAGATTATGCCTGTGAAGATTTGTATTATGAGATTAAAAAAATCTAGTGGTGCAAATCCTTGAGGGTATAGCAGAGAGATGTAGTTGTTCTAGTGTTTGGATGGGGCTAATATGCATGAATAGTTCTCGGTGTATTTTGTTATCATCTTCTACTAGGCTTCATCAAATGCTGAAGATTTCTTTTTAATTAAATGGGGAATTGCCTGGCAGTTAATGCAGAGGACTAAAGCTATGAGCTGTTAATTATCTGCTTCCTGTGACAAGCATACATGCCTTAAATCTGTCCACTTTCATTTACCTACTGTGAACTTGACCAAGTCATTTGTGTATTGGGGCAATTCTGAACTTTGACTAGTCTCCTTAATGGCCTCCTGGACTGCATGTTGAGTAACTACCTATGGAGATTCAAAAGGAGTAATCAGTGTGCTAATTGTCACATGCCTAATAGCTACCTATGTAGAGTTGCAAGGAGTAAACCGAGTGCTAATTGTCACATGCCTAGTAGCCTCCTATGTAGAGTCACAAGGAGTAAACAGTGTGCTGATTGTCTGAACCGTTTTCTTCTTGGTTTAAGGTGAGTGTTACTGCTTCACAAAATATGGTTCTCAGATTCAGTTCCCAACTGGGATTCTTCTGTTCTGGGCATGTATGCTTTCCTCTGTTTGCCTAAGATTTTGCCATGTGTTCCTGTTTCTCCCCAATCCAAACGTCATGCATGAGGTGAACTGACATGTTCTCCTAAATTGTTGGCTAGTGCATTTATATATTTTTTGTGTGTAAGCAAGCATAAGTGCCCTTTGTTATACCAGCAACCAGACCAGGATTATTTGCATGTCTTTTGCCTGCTGAGAGAAGATGAACATGAGCAGAATAAAGTAGTTATTAGAAAACAAATGAAATGAATAAAGACAGTTGAACAGGGCTAGAGATAAAATAAATAAATAAAACATACCTGTTCACTAACAAGTTTTACTATTTTTGAACTGTCTCTCTGAGTCTAACTTTATGCTTGAAAAATGTAATGCAAAGCCCAATCCCTTATGCCAAGAGTAACTCAACGTAATGGACATGGTTAGTGTGTGACTTAGTGCTGAGTAGGAGCCCAGTTTAATACAAGATGAATCACCACATTGTAACTAATCAACACTGCAAGTTAGAGGTGCGGACAATGCATGTAGTTACCTAAGGCTCAGTACGACAATATGTAGATATCTACATCATGTTTATTCACTGCAGTCTTAAGTGAGATTCAAACAGTTCATCATTCAGAAGTAAGCTTTAATTTTAATGTTGTACTTCCTACTGGTCTAATCGTCTAGGCTGTCTTAGAGAAAAAATTATTACTTTAGCTTACATTTTTTTTAAGACTTTGAGAGACTGTTCACATAGTGTTTCTGAAAAGTGCCTAAGTGTAAGGAGGGTAATAAAAACTAAAGTGGGTAATTCTGGATGTGGAGGGATGTTTGTCAATCATGATTTCATGATACAGTAATTAACTGACTGGGCAGCTCATGACTTTCCCATGCAGGATAGCCAAGGAAATAAAAGTCACTTCTGGTAGTGGAAAGGTTGAAAAGGCCACAGAAGTACCTCACAAAGAGGATTACTGGCCTCAAACAGATGCTCTACACTGACTGTCTCAAAAAACACCAGCTTTACTCTGTAACATATCACCTACTTCGAGATCATCTCTGCCTAATATATAACATTATGTTAAACCCAGAGCTGTTGGACATGCTGCACCTAAAGAAATCCCAATCCCTATGAGCTACACGCTCTAGGGACCTAAACCTTGTCACCACAATAAACAGGATATGCTGGAGGGATAGATTCCTGTCCCAGAGAGTTCCTGTACTCTGGAACAAACTACCTATCTATATCAAGCAAAGTTCCTCATTAGAAATCTTCAAGAAAAATCTTGTTGAGTGGATGGGAAATAGGAAATACACCCCGGGGATCAGTTCTCTGGCTCTGCTCAACAAGGCCACAGGAAATTAACTTTCTTGGGTGGCATAAGCCAGGGAGCCTTGTTGGCTAGGCTTACTTAGGTCTTTGTGCCGATAGCCTAGTACCTACCTATGAACCTATGAACTACATTCCCTTGTTCATATTTTTGGATAAAAAATGGTGGCTTTCACAAATCAGTAGTTAATCCCCGTGTTGGTTTATAGGTAAAAGTACCAAATCCAGAATCCAGTAATGATAGATATTGTAATTCATTTCTCATAGGACAACTGGAAATAAACAAAAGAGAGTGAGTCAGTGACGGAGAATATGATCCAGTTAAGAGCAGATGTGAGAGAAATTCAGAATGGCAATTCAAGAGTAGTACTAAAAACAGTGGAGAAGTGAAACCTTCTACATAATAGGTACAGAAAAGAAACACCATAGGTTTGATTGCCATGAGTTAGCAAATACTTATAATTTGACAAAAAGATTTCAACTCTCTGTGTAGTATTCCTGAAGAAAGATCTGCAGAGTGGGCCCAGATTAATTATGTGTAGCATCCAAGGGGATTAACCATCAGATTGCAATGAAGCATGTGAAGGTAATGTTTTGACAAGATTAAATATGTATTCCCTAGGCCGTATAAGAAGTAAACAGTAACACATTCCAAGCTGCATGTGAGTTGAGATGCTTAACGAATGGAAAATACTGATGCTGAGTCAGGCTTCAGCTGCCAAAATCTTCCCAAACTAAGTGATTATGTAATGATAAATCCAATAAATGAATGCTGGAATGAAATAGAGCTGTATAGGATAAACCACATCCAAACTGCAACACGAAACAGGTTTATTCACAGACAGAGGTTAGTGCTTTCACCCAATAGGGCTTCTTCAGACCATAGACATTCACAAACTACAAAAAGTTTAAATACCATCTTTGGCGGGAAAAACACATATCTCTCCATTCTTAAAGTGATAGAACTCCATTACATAAACATATAAGAACTATACTATAAAATAAACATATAAATGTATAAAATATATACTGAACTGATTCATATTATTCAATGTATATAGAAAACAGTATACAAAGAATATGGGCATACATGCATGAAATGCATAAACATGTACACTGCATCTCCCGTTTATTGGATTTATCATTGGTATTGGATAGGCTCTGGTTGCTGGTTTGTTTACCCTGTGTGAGCACCTTTTTGCTAAGTGATTATGTGTTTCACTTCACTTAAATCAGTACCAGTACTTGTAACACAAGATGAAGGAATGAAGAAAACAGCAGAAGGCAATTCAGAGAATATTATTACAATACTGGGAATGTTTGCGAGGAGTAGAGAGAAAGGAGGTCAGGTGTGTGGCAGACTAAGGTCATGGTTAGGAGTGAGATGCACCCACAGGGCCAGCTACATTCTGTGTGGGAATCACTGCAGGGAGTTACAGGCATTCGGAGTGCTGACACTTATGTTATTGTTCTGAGGCTAAACTGATTCATGGCCAAGACAAAAGAGATAGAACGTGCTCCATGAGGCAGGTGATGGCAAGAAGATAACGAAGAAGGAAACAGCTTAGATCAGGCACATCAGTGCAATACCATCAAGTACATAGCCATGCATACACCGGTTATGAGATAGTGCACACTCTTAAATAAGAAAGGATGTACTTTATCACATGAGAAGTGTTTAAAGCTAAAGTTCAGAGGCTCTGTAATTTGTATTAAATTACTCATTTTCAAAATACATGTGGCTATTTTTCCTGATTACATATCTATCTATCTATCTATCTATCCATCTATCTATCTATCTATCTATCTATCTATCTATCTATCTATCTATCTATCTATCTCTATCTATCTATCTATCTATCTATCTATCTATCTATCTATCTATCTATCTATCTGTCTATCTAAGCCTGTCACTTCTTGAATTTTTTTATTCAGTGTTAAGAAGTAGTACTGTTACTAAACAATACATTTTCTGGTGTGGTGTGTGGAAGCTGCATTTCTAAATCATTGTTTGTATAGGTTGGTATAAAAGCTAACGTACCATTATAAAATCATGCCTGAATCATGACCACTACAGAGAATAACTATAGTAGTCATTTCATGTCTGTAATGCACAAACATAGATACATAATTTTAAATTAGCAAACTAAGCAATAAAGTTATTCAAGTCATTAGGTATAGAATCAGGGCATTGCAGAGATATGTAGAAATGTATGACTAGAGGTTTACCAGGGGATTTTGTTGTCTGAGGTAAAACAATGATGTTTTCACTATGATGGCATTTGCTTATTCTCATCTGTGCTTTGTTTCCTGTCCCAATACCAAAACAATCAAGACCTGCCCTGGCTTAATAAGTGCTACTCAGAAGTACTCGTACTATACCTTTATTACTGGAATTGTGCATGCAGTGTCTCATCCAAAACTGTGACATTTTGCAGTGCACTTTAGAGCAGCAGAGAAGTAATATTCCGTAATTTAAAATAATTCTGGAAAGGAACATTTTGCATTATACAATTTTTCTTATTGGAGCTGTAACCTTCTGCTTCGTGTTTTGTAAGATACAGCACACATTGCTATCACACAGCTAATCATTGTTAATAAGTGCTATTCTGAAGCCCATAGAACCATGGACAGTCAGTTCCTGCTTCCCAAAATTACAGGGAACAATACATAGAACATATTTATCCTCTGTAAAGTGATATTGAAGAGATCGATTTCAAAACTCATGTGTTACTTTTTTAAGGGGGGGTGTAGGTGAACAGGCACAAGCCATTCTGTTGTCACCATACACAGATGCTGCCTGAATGCCATATTACCTTCCCAATTCAGGCATTCATTACTACTTCATGTCCACAACAACCATTCTTCTGACCTGCATTTTTTCTGTTATTAAGTTTAAGAACTTAACATTGCTGAAAACTACCACCATAAAATGTAAAAGGTACTGCAACCATTCTTTCTCAAATTTGCATAGAGGACATCTAAAGTAAGTGTTTAACCAAAATTAAAGAGCTTACATTAGCACAATGTCATCACATTAATAAAACATACTATAAAGCTCAAGATTCAGGAGGTGCTTCACCTGGTTTTCTCTGTGGGGAACTTTGATATGAAGGCTAAATAGCCTCTTGTGACAGTGACTGACTCGTCAGTACCTCTGCTAGAGAAGTGTAAGCAAATGAGGTTATCATTTGAATTTAAATCAAAAGCAAGACAGATATTGAGAAAAGTACCTGTGTTCTTCAGACAGCTAAAACAGTTGACCAGCTATAATGATCCAGATGAAGCAATCAGTGTCCATCTGCTGAAGAAATAATAAAATATGGATCAATCTACAATAAAAAGGGCAGCTCCTTGAAAGAGGGGCACTTGGAAATGCACATGCAGTCGAATTAGAAATTATGCCCCTTAAAATCACTGAGAGAGCAGAGGAACCTGATGAATCAGCATCTCTATTCTGAGATAGGTTACATCGAGATTCTGCTGATCACCTCTGAACTAAAATGACTGCTACCTTCACATTTTACTGTATAACACTGGAATATTGAATTTATTCATATTATGAGGGGTTATGTCTTTATACAAGTTATGTGATGAGGATTTTTCCTGACCAAGTTTTTAATTTTTGTGTAGATTCAGTTAAGTGATAAGGATGTCTTAAGATTTAACAGTCTATTTTAAGAACACAGGAACAGTCTCTATAATATGGGGAGAGATGTGAAATAAGTGATATGGTAGTCAGTCATGCCACACAAAATATGACACTGTACTTGTAGATACTGGTTTAAGCAGGTGTCAGTGGCCTCCTTTTCACAAGTTTAGATAACACCTTAAAAAGAAGCCAGAGTAAGAAGCATGCTGACCTTACTGTGATTCTAAACTGTGAGTCTAGTATAAGTGCAGTCTAAAACAAGAAGGGAAAAATTCAAGAGGAAGATTTTTTTTTATTCTCAATTGGACACCAGTAGCTTTTCTTATTTTTGATAGTATAGTATTAAATGTGGGAGCTGATTTATAACCTTGTGATTGTAAAGGCTGTCCCATGAACACAAAATATATCAGTAGAGAGAACACATCATATTCTGTAAGTGGTGATTAAGAGACGCCTGTGGTGCAGAAGAAGGATGCATTCCCTTACCAAACTGAAAACAAAAACAAATCTTAAATATTGCTCTTCTCCTTTAAATATTTTTTGGGGGTAGTCTGTCTGCACCCTCCAGTGCTGAGGGCAAGCCACCCACATCCCACAAACTTTTATTTACCAATTCCGAGATTGTCATCCTTCAAAGAAAAGGAAATATTCTGAAAAATATCCATTACAGACTTAATATATGTAAGTCTGTTTTTCTGCCATTCAGCCTCTGTATTTTGGAACTCACTCATGCAGGTCCCAATATTAAAAATGGTTGACTGTAGATTGGATAAGATCAGAGGCAGGACAATGTGTTTCATAAGGACATGGTAAAGTAAAGTGCATATCTAGGCTATACAAGAAGGGATAACATATACAGGACTGGGTTCTCACAATAGTTTTGATGGCACATTGAGGTCTTGTTCTGAGGAACTCTGTGTGAGGTCCTGCAATCCTTGTTAGTAAGCTGGAGACCCCTGCTATAGTGGTTGAAATATTGCCCTGCCACCTTTTCTATTAGTCCTTTGGTTTCACAAATAAACCCCCTATTGATCAATTTCTGATTCTGTTGCTTGCGTCCTCAACTCCTTTTTTGTATTATGCTGACTGGATGCTAGGAACCTTCTCTACTATTTCCTTGATAATGATGCAAGCCCACATGCTGAATATTTCATTATTTTTCATTTTATGGACCCTACAACTTCCATCTTATACTCCCACTTTTAGCTCTTATCCTTCCATAGGGGTCTCTGCCTTAGAATGGCATATGCTCATTTGCCAGTGGTGGATCTTTGCTTCTTGATTGGTCATAGTGCCTCTACTGTGGAAGCCTACTGGATAGATTTTTGATTAACTAAACTCCTTCACTGATAGCACCCATTTAATATCTTGTGCCTATATACTTATTGGCTTTTCTGTTCACTAGCCAGGCTCTGGTTGGTTCTTTCCTTTCACTCCTTTACAACTATAGCCCTATCCCCGTGGTGCTAGCTGTCTTCCCCCAGCCTCAGTACACTCAGCCTTGAAGCACCATAAGCATCTTTGCCAGGGCTGAAGTTGGCTATTTGTCTTATGATTAATCCATTTGGTCTTTGTGTGGCAAATTATTGGTTATGATTTTCACTTGCTGAACTGTACCCTGCGACTGCTGACTGACTAGATAAGTCCAGTACATTTATGGGTAAACCCCAGTCATTTTTGGATTGGCCCCAGTGTTCATTTTATTGTGGTAATGAATCCATCCACCTCAAAGATTTGCTGGATGGCTGCCAAGCTCTTTCTCTACCATTTTGCTTATTGGTTTGTTAGTTGAATAAGCAAGTCCACATACTGACTATTTTATTATGTAAATGGAGTGCATAATTCTATTCACTTTATTATTTCAGTTTTTATGTTACAGATTTACTGCAAGTTATTTGCATTAGTCTGTACCTGACTGTGTTTCATTTAGGTTTGATAACATTTGTTTTAACAGATGAAAGCATTCATTTGTCAGCTTCATAACTGCTGTGACTTCAAAGTTTTCTTATCTGTTTTAAATATATTGAATACAATACCATATTTGTTGTATATAGAGATCTATAAGGATTCAAATGTTATTAGGTAAATCTTCTAAAGTGTTTATACTGATGTGCCAAATTTAGTTTGAGAAATTAGTAGCTGTATTTAGAGCACAACCAAAAGCTGTTTGCTGAATTTCCTGTTTGCACTTAATTTTAAATCGTTTTTTTCTTAAAACTTGCATATTTTCTGTCCTTGACCTAGCACTCTTGTGTGGGGTCATTTACTGCACTGTTATAACTTGATATTACTTGTGAACCTCTGCTATCTCTGTAAAAAACAAAAACAAAAAATCTTGCTTTTTCCCACTTTTCTGAGAGTTAAAAAAGTTCAGTTACAGGCTTGCTGTTCCTGAACTGTTTGAAAGTTTCTGTGAGGCCATTTTTGCTTGGGCTGAAGGAGGGTCTCTGTGTTCATCAGTGGCAGTGACTAACATTGAGCAGCTTCCCTGCCCCCTGGAGAGGTGGTTACTGACTTGAAACTGTAGTTTTATTGGCCACTAGGGTCATTTCCATAACTCCTTCATCTTCCTCTCTTAAAACCTAGTTGCCTCGTGGTTTGAGCATCTTTTCAGGCTTGTTGGCTGTTGGTGAAGCACCCTCCAAGAGGAAAAACGCTGAGAGAAGAAGGGAGCCACTTTTGAGATTTTAAGTATTTTTTCTCTGTTTATTTGTTAAGTTTTTCTGCATAGCTGCCTAGCTTGAGCATTTTCTGGCTTGTTAAACTTGATTTCTGTATTAGTAGCTGTATTTAGAGCACAACCAAAAGCTGTTTGCTGAATTTCCTGTTTGCACTTAATTTTAAATCGTTTTTTTCTTAAAACTTGCATATTTTCTGTCCTTGACCTAGCACTCTTGTGTGGGGTCATTTACTGCACTGTTATAACTTGATATTACTTGTGAACCTCTGCTATCTCTGTAAAAAACAAAAGCAAAAAAAAAAAATCTTGCTTTTTTCCCACTTTTCTGAGAGTTAAAAAAGTTCAGTTACAG
This sequence comes from Protopterus annectens, assembly GCF_019279795.1. Taxonomy (NCBI): domain Eukaryota; kingdom Metazoa; phylum Chordata; order Ceratodontiformes; family Protopteridae; genus Protopterus; species Protopterus annectens. The sequence goes on along the minus strand of NC_056728.1, from coordinate 1,465,280,194 downwards.
GCTTGCTGTTCCTGAACTGTTTGAAAGTTTCTGTGAGGCCATTTTTGCTTGGGCTGAAGGAGGGTCTCTGTGTTCATCAGTGGCAGTGACTAACATTGAGCAGCTTCCCTGCCCCCCGGAGAGGTGGTTACTGACTTGAAACTGTAGTTTTATTGGCCACTAGGGGTCATTTCCATAACTCCTTCATTTGTCCTCAGAGGAGTGGTTTAAGGCAGTAACTTGTAGTTTATTGGCCATTTTGGGTAATTTCCTGTCTTTTCCAGCCCCCTGCTATAAAGCGCACATTAGCGCGATTTAGCGCGATTTAGCGCGGAGCTGCCACTGTTGCACACTAGGGCAGCGCCGGTTAAGCAGGTTTAAACTATTCGGGCTACCTAAAGTCCACTCTTCAAATTTTCCCTTAACTACCTTCCTCGAACTATACTACTGATCTAATCAGCGTATCCTATAATTAAAAAGATCATCTCTACTTGACTCCAAGTAGACTATTCTCTATCTGTTAAACGTAGCACTTGCTCCTACAGTACTTATTACCTTGATACGGCACGCTTGTCATAGATAGTACCCCAAAAAGGCAACCCCCCCATTTCTCGGTCACCCACGTCCCCCGGAATCTTTTTAAAGTTTTTTTTGTCTATTCCTTCTAGCATGTCGAGGGATCAGTTGCTAGTGTCCTCTCCTGCTCAGCTGGTGAACCTGGGAATATTGAGGCAATGTTACAATTGCCTCATGTACACAGACAACCCTCTCCTCCTCCCACAAAACACAAATACATGCGAGAGATGCAACTATACGGCCAAACTGGAGGCTGAGCTCTCTCAACATAGGACTGGCAAGACCAGTCAGGAGGAGAAGGTTACCACACACTATAGACCCAGTCTCACATATTACCATTACAACCTCAAATCATACACATAAACACACAAAGACATACTCGGAGGCTCTGATCAAAAATCTACCAAAACAGCAGAGGCCACCAAAGCAGACACCCAAACAACCACCACCTCAGAACACAACACCTGCAACACATAGACCTCACAGTCAGAGTGTCAAACAGTCACAGCCCTTAAGGCCAAACACAATGCCAGACACACTAGTCATTGGTGACTCCATAGTCAGACACACTGACGTCCCGCTCACCAGACTGAGTAAGGAGAAGGTCACAGTAAGCTGCCTGTCGGGCGCTAGAATCCGCCACATAACGCAAGCACTCAGGTCTCTCAACAGCAGGTACAAATATGACTCAGTCATTGTCCACGCTGGTGTAAACGACCTGAGACGTACCTCCTTGGACTACATGAAAAGAGACATTGAGGAGCTCTCTGATTATGTAGCCCAGACAGGTATGACCCTGACCTTGAGCAGTATCCTACCTTCACCAAGAATGATGCCACAATACAGAGATAAGATGATCAGCTTTAACAATTGGCTTAAACACTGGTGTCATTCAAAGGGGATCCAGTGTCTGTCTGCCTGGGATGACATGCTGGACAAGCCACGCTGCTTCGCAAGGGACGGCTTGCACCTGTCACCCCGGGATTCCGGATATTGGCAAAGGCTCTTGCCACCGGGATAGTGCCTTTTTTAGGCAAGGCTCAAATTCTAAACCTACCACCCTAGAACACAAAAAAGGAAAAAAACAAAGGGTAATGCTGCTCAATGCCAGAAGTCTAAATCTCAAAATGCACGCACTCGAGGCCCTTCTCAGTATGGAGAACATCGATGTCTGTGCTGTGACAGAAACCTGGTTCAAGGCTCCTGAGAGCACCCCAGCGCTATCAGGTTTTACCTCATATCATGCGTTCCGGCCCCAAAATCTGGACAATACCAAGAAAGGAGGGGGGGTATCCATATTCATCAAGGACACCCACACCTCAAGACTGGTGGCAACGCACGATGCATCAGAGACTATCCAGGTGCAATTAACCATAGGCAAGACTGCTCTGCAAATTGTAGCATGTTACAGGCCACCCTCACAAACTCAGGAACCTCACATGGCCTTCCTGAAAACACTAGAGGGGATAAATGTATCACCAAACACCATCATACTAGGTGACTTCAATTACCCTAATATAGACTGGGAACACTACTCAAGCCCAAACACCCTAGCCCAAAAGTTCCTGGAATTCATAAACTCAAATGCCATGGAACAACTAGTCACCATCCCCACAAGAGGAGATAACATACTTGATCTCATCATCACGAACATGGGAGCACAATGTTCAACACCGGAGGTATACCCCTCAATGGTGAGATCAGACCACAAACTAATCTCGCTGGAGGTCCTCATCCCACCCCCACCTGAAATAAAAAAGACCACAGTAAAGAACTTCTCAAAAGCCGACTTCACACTTCTAAAGACTAGTGTGGTCTCCTTTAAGGCCCCCGAGCCGGAGGAAAACAGTACTCAAGCCGCTGAATCACTTACAAATGCCTTCTACCAGCACCTGCAGGACTGCATGGATAAGGCAATCCCAAGCAAAACAAAGACTCTTTGTACCAAAGGCAAGCGTCCAGTCTGGTGGACCCCAGCCATAAACAAACTCTACAACAAAAGGAGGAAGCTACTACAAGATAGAGCAAAATCCTTAAAAGGTAAGACACCCTTGATCACTATAAGTAAAAAACTAAGAGCTCTCATAAAATCATCCAAAGCAAATTTCGAGAGAAAAATAGCTAAAGACTCAAAAGACAATCATAAGGCCTTCTTTAGCTATGTTAGAAACCTGGGAGGAAACTCCCAGATATGCTCAGAGCTAGTTCAAAATGATGTGAAGATTACTGATCCTACAGACATTGCCAACATACTGGCTGACAGGTTCAGTGCAAACTCCCAAAAGGACAGATATCTATACCAAACGATTGCAGCCCCCAAACATCTCCAGCGCCCAAGTGAGAACTGCTCTCTCCAAAGCAAAAAACACAGCATCCATGGGACCTGATGGTGTCCCCGGCTGTGTGCTCCATGAACTCAATGAGGAATTAAACCCACAGCTAGGACAGCTGTTTAATCAAAGTCTTACCTCTGGATACGCACTCCAGGAGTGGCGACTGCAACTGTGGTACCACTTCTCAAAGGCGGTCCCTCCACCGACCCTGGAAATTACCGCCCATTAGCTTGACAAGCCTTATCTGCAAAGCCATGGAGAGGATCATAATGGACCTCATAAATAAAGACATAGGGAATTTGCAGACTTTGGATCCAACCCAGTTTGGCTTTGTCAAAGGCAGATCATGCCTTTTAAACTTGGTTGACTTTTTCGAAACAGTCACCAAAGCCATTGATGAGGGAAAGGCAGTCCATACAGCCTACCTCAATCTGGCTAAGGCCTTCGATACAATACCCCATTCGGGTATCATTGAAAAACTCATCAGCTTAAATGTCAACCCATACATCACAAGATGGGTTGCAAACTGGCTGAGTGACAGAACCCACAGGGTCAGAGCTGCTGGCGCCATGTCAGACTCAAAGCCTGTCACAAGTGGTGTCCCACAGGGCTCAGTCCTGGGCCCACTCTTGTTTGGCATCTACTTTTCCAAGTACAAGCAAACACAGGAGGGTTATGGCTGACAAAGTTTGCAGATGACTGCAAACTGGGCCATAGTAGAAAACACATCTGACACAGATATCCTTCAGAAGGGTCTCACAGAAACGGATAACTGGTGCCAGAGCCACGGCCTAAAGTTAAATGCCAAAAATGCATAGTCATACCCTTCGGGAAAAACAAGGTTACCCCTAGCTACCAAATAGGTGGCAATCCACTGAGCACAGAAGAAGTTATCAGGGACCTGGGGACCCAGGTTGATAATAGTCTGTCATTCGACACCCATGTAGCTAAAGTAGTTAGGAAGACCTTCTACATTGCCCACCTTATCATGAAGGGATTCTCATCTAGATCAAGGGAGGTCATAGTCTCCCTTTACTCATCACTCATCAGACCAATGATTGAGTACAATGCCCCATTCGGAATGTATCTGACCCGACACTTGCAGCAGCTGGAGAGGCCACAAAGTTCCTCACCAAAAGGATAAAGGGTCTCAAAATCTGTCCTATGCTGCCCGACTGAAAGAACTCCAGCTCTATTCAGTCGCTACCACTTGCTCAGAGGTGACCTTTGCCTAACATACAAGGCCATGTCAAACCCAGATTTGATGAATATGCTTCACCTCAAAAATCTAGATCCATCAGAGCCACAAGGGCGGGAGACTTAAACCTTGACACGGCTATTAATAGGACGTGCTGGAGGGATAGATTCATCACCCAAAGACTCCCTATGCTGTGGAACAAAATCCCGGTACATGTGAGGCAGAGCACCTCGCTGGCCTTGTTCAAGAGAAATCTTGACCAATGGATGGGAGATCGCAGATATACCCCAGGGATTACCTCAGTGTCACTGCTCGACAGAGGCACAGCAAAATAATGGGTATAGTTCCCCATACTAAAGGGGTGGCGTAAGCCACAAAACGATGGGCTAGGCTTGTAAATGCCCTCGGGCAGATAGCCTAGTATGAAGCTATGAACCTATGAACCTATGAACCTAAATGAGTCTGCAGTGTTTTGTGGAACAGTTTACAGTAAGTTTCTGCCACTTTTATTTGATTTGCCTCTTTAGTTGTATCAGATAAGCAAACATTATCTCAGATGATAATGGGTTCTGCCAATATACATGTATGAAAGACCGAAGAAAACAATGGCTTTTGTCTACTTAACAAAAAAAAAAAAAAAACAGAGGGATTCCCTTTCCCTGCTTGCTACCCCTCTCTTCCTTTTAATTCAGTTAAGACAGAATACCTCAGTGGAATTAAGATCCAACAAATCATGCATGCACTCAGCTCATTGAATCAGAAGTACCAGGATGACTCTGTCATAGTATGTATGGCTGCAAATGACCTGAGGTATACATCCCTGGACTATATGAAAAGAGACATGGTGGAGCTCTTGGATGAAATGTCCCAGACAGGTATGAGCCGAGCACTGAGCAGCGTTCTACCTTCTCCGAGGCTTATGTCTCAACAGGAACAGAAGATGATTGACTTCAATAAGTGAATTTGTTTTTGGTTTCACTGCAACGTAGTACAATATTTGTCAGCTTGGGAGGATATGGTCCACAGACCACACTGCATTGATAGAGATGTTAATCAGATGTCTCATCTAGGCTGAATATTAGCCAAAACACTGTCCTCATTATGCTTTTTTTTAGGCAGTTTCAAACTTTTAACACTTCCAATACAGCAAAACCAACCCTAGAAGTGTAAATGTGTTACTGTTCAATGTCAGGAGCCTAAACAAGAAACATGACTTCCTTCAAGCTCTCCTCACCTAGGAGAATGTGGACATTTGAGCACTTACTGAGACAGTGCAGGGCTACAATGCCTTTCACAAATTTAGAACAGCTTGTTACACAGGCAGGGACTCGATTTACATCAAAAACAAGTATACCTCAAGGCTGCTCATACAGGAGGTCCTCCATGTCTAAATCACCACAGACAAAATTCACTACAGGCCCTCCTCTATGACCAAGAAAATCGATAACACATACTTATACTTACTGAAGTCAGTCACCATTCAGCCCGATGCCATATTCATGGGTGATTTTAACTTCAACGCTATAAACTGGAAATCATACATTATGATAAACATGCATGCCCAGAGACTCCTGGACTTCGTCAACACAAACACCCTGGACCCAAATGTTCTTCTGCCCATGAGGGGTGAGAACATACTGGATTTGGTCATCACTAGTATGGGGGAATACTGTACCATCCCTAGTGCAATGTCCTCTCTGGTGAGATTGTACCATAAATCTGTCTCCTTTGAAATAAAAACAAAACCCGGGACTCCTGCTAACTGTGGAACACTTAGGAACTATTCCAAGGCAAACTTCCTACTATTAAGTAATAACCTTGCAATATTTCAAGTCCTACCCCAAGAGACCCTGTACAGTCATGTCAGTAGATGCATAGGGACAGCTGTGCCTACCAGGAATAAACACAAAACAGACACAAAAAGCAAACCATCATGGTGGAATCCCAAGATAAATAGGTTTTACAACAAAAGGAAGAAGTAATGACAAAAATAAGGAAACACAATGTCTAGAAGAATAAAAAATATATATCATCATTCTAAACAAGCAACTCAGAAGACATATTAAGTGCACCAAAGCCACATTTGAGGTAAAAATAGCCATGTAGTCCAAGCTCAACTATGACACTTTATTTAGCTAAGTGCTCAACCTTAAAGGCTGTACACAGCAATGTGCAGAACTAACTGTAAATGGAGCCATAATACAGTGAGCCAAAAGATATAGCAAATCTATTTTCTGATAAATTTTGCTCATGTTTTACCCCTATCTCTCCTCCCGCCACACCTTTAAAAATATCATTGAACATAACCATCTCACTCCCAGCTATCACTAGAGAGTAGGTCCTCAACATGGTCTTTAATGTCAAGAATACCACATCATTTGACACCAATAGTATCCCAGGATGCCAACTAGATAGCATGAAGCATGAACTATCAAGACCACAAGAATCACTTTTTAACCATATCCTCCAGACAGGCTTCATGCCATGCAAATGGAGAACTGCAATGGTCATCCCTCTTCTGCACAAGGTTGGACCACTTATGGATCCCAGAAACTACATACTAATAAGCCTGACTAGTCTTATATGCAAACTCACAAACACATTACCATTGAAATGATTTAGAATGACATAAGAAATATTCAGACACTGGGTCCAGCTCAGTTTGCTTTTATCAAGAGCAGATGCTTGCTCAAATTGGTTGATTTCTTTGTGAAGATCATCAAGGCAATTGATAAGGTCAAAACAGTGCATATTGCCTACCTTGACCTGATCGTGGAATTAGGTATCAGCCTCTATGTCTCCCGAAGGATACCCAGGTGGCTCTCAGATAGGACCCAAGAAGTTAAGAGTCTTCCTCCACAAAGAGGTTGGTCACTAGTGGAGTTCCTCAGGGCCCTGTGCTCAGTCTGCACCTTTTCTACATCTACTTCTCTGAAGTTAAGGCTAACATCAAATGACTCTGACCGACAAGTTTTGCTGATGATTGCAAATTAGGTACAGTACAAATATCTCTCAAGAAGGGCTGAGTTAGAAAAATAACTAGTGTCAGAGCCATGATCTGAAACTCAATGCCAAGAAATGCATTATAGTATCCTTTGGTAAGTAAGCCATCCCCAAAAACTACCTTATTGATAACACAACCCTAAGAGTAGATTCAGTAGTCAGGGATTTGTGGACACATGTAGAAAATAACCAGGTCTTTGACCATCATGTGTCTAAGGTTCAAGGAAATCACTCTATGTTGCACAATTTCTAAGCAAGGTTATGGCATTTAGGTACAAGGAAGTTGTTGTTCCACTGTATTCCTTGAGTTCAATGCTTCCTTTTGTATGTACCTGAACAGGCACATGCAACAACTGCAAAGTCAACAGTGGTCCTCAAAAAATGATACAGGGCATAAATAACATGTCCTACATGGATTGTCTTAAAGCCCTATTCCTGTACTCAGTCTCTTAAAGACTGTTGAGGGGTGATCTATGTCTGGCAAACAGGCATTCATGGATCCCACTCTGATGAAGCTTCTTCATGTCTGCAAAACAAATAACATCAGAAATACCCAATCTAAAGACTTAAACCTTGCTTGTGACATAAACAGGACAGGTTGAAGGGACTATCATGTGTCTCAGAGAACACCCCTTCGCTAGAACAGACTTTCCATTCATGTGACCAGTGGATGGGGAATCAAAAAATTCACCCCTTGTCTAGCATCTTTCTCCCTAATGGACAGAGGCAGCCTATAAATGCTTGAACACCCCAGCCCTACCGTACATATTCCACTTAGAATAATCTTTTTTTTTTTAACAAGAAACATCTTTGTTAAATTATCACATATGACATAGGCAATCTTGCATTCATAGAAATGAAAACATACAATGCTGACACAATTCTAGTTGCAAACATTATACATTACCAAAGGTCCCTAAACCTGTCAGACATGCTTGGAACGCATGGTTAGGCTTAAAAAAGGCTGCTAGCATAATATTCACCTATAAACTATGAACAGATGGGGCTCCTTTAGTCCTTACAGATCATAACACTTTGTGTATTTGTCCAGGCTTTTCAAAGGTCCTACTTACTAAATTGGCTCATTAGTTTCAGAATTATTAACAGCAAAAAGAGGATGTGAAATCAGAGAAATTAACAAGGTGGGTTTCCTAACACTAGATTTCCCCAAGTGATACTTTTGGAATACCTTTGTCTCCAAGTATACACAAACTTGAAACATCTCTTAAGGCAACAGAAGGAGCAACTGTAGTGCTTAAAGTCTTGTCTGAAGATACCTCTACTCTAGCAGCAGAGTCAGAGGAAGAGGCAGAGGACCTTTGAACTCTGTTTTAACATCAAATACGCTCTCTTCTTCAGAGGAAAACAAATACAAAGCTAGAAAAATGTGTCAGAACTGCCAAGGATTCTTCTCCAAGGCACTTTAAATTCTAAAACAAAGGTTCTAGTAAAGAAACATTCAGTATAGTATAACTAAATAGAGAAGGTGACAAGAGGAACTAAATTACACACTGGTTTGATTTTATGGAGGGCTTCAGGGTAGACTTATAGAGCATTTATCATGTAAGAAAAGATTGTTCATTACATAGTTAAGCTTTTCCTAAGTAGACTGACTGGTAATGAGTAAGAAGAGATTTCCTCTCATGAATCAGCTAGTAATATTCAAACAGTAATATAATGATAAATTCAATGTAAATGGTAAATCACTTAGATTAACTGTTTCTCAGCATATTTTGCAAGTATATGGGAAAGGGGATGTTTGGAGATTTACTGCAGGTCTATACAGGATCGTAGGAACACTTACAGATTTTACGAATCATGGTTCCATGCAGTGATGGCCATGAATCTCTAATCAAATAAACTTTGAATAAAGCTGTCATCTTCTAGGCCAGTACCCCTTCACAATGCAGGCACAGTATATACAGAGGAGGTTACCTAAGCTCATCAGTACTGATCAATGTGGTTTATTGAAGGCCAATGTACATTTGATAACAATCAAAAGACATTACTTTTAAAAGATTATCAGTAAAATATGAAGGATCCAGATCATACTTATTATCAACAATATCACAGTATTTAGCAGCACAAAAATGTCAACCATTGCAGACTGGAAATGGAGCAGGTTTGGGGCAATTGTTCTTATAGACTGGAAATGGAGCAGGTCTGAGGTAATTGTTCTTACAAACTGGAACTGTACCAGGTCCAGGGTAATTGTTCCTGACACTTCTCTTTGTTCACAGAGACACGGATCCATAAAATAAGATACATAGTAGAGATATAAGAAGCTAGATTTGAACAGAAGGAGTACAGTTGTAAATATGTGGATGACATTTGGATATTCTTGATAAAATCAATGAGTGTTTACGCTCACTGGGGATATGATGAGACTTTTAGAAATATGTCAGGATACTCCCTCTGTGACATGAACACTGAGATTTTGTTTTACAGTATACCCTTATAGAACAGATAAAGACAAAATGTTGATTAATTTAGCATTATATGCCCATTAGGTAACAGAGTATAACTGCTGCTTTCCCATCAGACAAGATTTCAAGAAAATTTTTAAGGGACTACTCAGATGACAATAGAGTATACAGAACACTGAAAGTGGGTAATTACAGGGACAGGTCTCTCTGCCATTTGATCCTCTTGTTTCTACTATTGTTAGAAATGCTTCTATCTCAGTTAATTTCTAAGGGAGTATCTTCAAGACCCAAAGAAGTCATCTTGCTGCTGCACTCTTCCCTTATCAGAATCGCCATTGAATAAAATGCCCCCCTTTTTGTGTAGAAATCCAAGTGTATTGCTCATTTGTAAATGATGCAATTTTGTAACTAAGACAATTAAAGGTCTTACATGTTTCAAATATTTCAATTGATTATAACAACAATCATTATACTCAGTAGCTTCACAACTGCTCAGAGGTGAGTTATGTCTCACTTTTTGGATGTTGAGAGAATCAATCCCATTTGACGTACTATTTTTGTCCAAAACTAGTGGCTCCACAAATATCTGTACAGGGTTCTAAATTTATATTAACAGATAAAAAGGACTGCATGGAGTGATAGGTTTTTAAATCATCGTATTCTCATGCTCTGGTATGTTACCACTATAGATCAAGCCAAGTATTATTTTGTCGGCCATTAAGGCTTGATGATTTGATGCATAGACACAGATTTATACCACAGTTATCTTCTATGGCTCTAATTAATGTGGGAGTTAAGCAAAATTAAGTGCTCATAAATGGTGGCAACAGTGTTTAAGTGTATCTGTGAAAAGGTGTTTATGGCTAGACCTCACAATGAAGCCTCCAAATGTGAAACAATAAAGCCCCAAACAACCTGGATTCGCAACAAAAGTTTATTGAAAAGTAAAATACACCATTAACGCAATGTTACAAGTACATTTTCATTTAGTATGAACTTCATCAGTTGTGAGCTTTCCAATAAAAAAAGAAAAATTAAAAGTGGTACATAGAAATTCAGGCAACCTAAAGAAATTCCTTGAAACTGACACTAGGAAAGATGTAATTTTACAAGGAAGGCGAAAAGGAACTTTTAAATGTGGACATTGTCAGCAATGTCCCCACATTTACAATACTGAGAGTGTCAGGTTAGAAAGTAGAAAAGTTACCCTTGAAGGAGGGGAGTTTTGTAATTGTGAGTGTTTGGGCCTGGTTTACTTGGCAGTATGTCAAGTTTGCGATGCATTCTATATAGGGAAGATGGAGCGAAGGTTCAGGAGAAGAATATATGAGCACATGTACGAAATACAAACGAAGAAGGAAACTAATGCTCTGTATAAGCACAATATAACTTGTACAAATGCTTGTTATTTATTCTTTGTTTTGGAAAAGAAAAAGAAGGATGGTTGAGGTGGTCTATGGGAAGAATGTATTGAATACAGAGAATTATGGCGGCAGATCACCCTTGAGGCTAATAAAATTCCAGGCTTAAATGAACACATATCTATAGCTCCCTTATTGAAACTTAGAGCAGCCAAGTTATAGACTGGGTCATTCTTAAGCCTTACAAGTTTTTAATGCATTTTTATTGTATTTTAATGTTTTTTAATGGTTTTAAGTCTTTATACTATGGTCATATTTATTAAGTTTTTAAACACACCATTTCCCCTTGGTACAATATGTACTACTAGAGAGTAATGGTGTAATATACATGATTCATTATTTTAAAGGGATTGTTTTCAAATGCATTTTTTGAAGAATTCACTAGAGGGAGTGTTATGACAAAAACAGTTAAAATAATTCTATGGTTTATAAATGTGTTGTATGATATTTTCTTCTTACTTTGTAATCATTTCTAATATATTTTTTAACATTTTTTTATGCACATGTTCATACATAAAACATGGGTTTATTATAGGAAAAGATGCTATGTGTACACATTTCAAAAACTTGTCATTTATTGACAGTTTAATTAAGTGGTTTTAATTAAATAAAGTACAATGTGATTGGTTAATTTATTAAGACAAACTAGTATAAATTTAACCTAGATTTATTGGAAAGCTCACATCTGATAAAGTTCATACTAAACAAAAATGTACTTGTAGCATTGCGTTAATGGTATATTTTACTTTTCAATAAACTTTTGTGGTGAGTCCGGGCTGTTCGGGGCTTTATTGTTTCACCTTTGAAGGCTTCTTGGTGATTTACTGGTTTTATATTAAAGCCGTTCTTGGATTTTACTTTGGTTATAGCTAGACATCTTATGATCCTTGTGATCACTTACCAAGTATTGTCCCTATGTTATTACTTTCACTGGAGCAAAGAATTCTGGGCATCAGATTTGTTTTCACAAAATTGAGATACTTAATCATGACTTTAACTTCTTGTCTTTGCCCCCTCTTCCCAATCCCACCCAACAAACTCCTTGAAAATATAAAGAAAGATTATTCAGCATATTTTGAGACCACAAATAGTTATATTAGTACATGAATTACACTGAAATCCTACCAGTATGCGTAGGCTGGGCATTCTGAAAATAGATGTTTACAGCTAGGCAATAAAAATATAAACATGGCCACTCTGATTAAAGCATTTCTATCAAATGTCAAAGGAAAGAAACTGAGTTATCTGGTTCATCCATGTGTTGATTAAACGGGTAAGAGGTGACAAGCAAGCAAATGGCTTGAAAAGTTACTTGTATATTTATAAACGTTACTCAGTGTTTGGTGCATTTGTTGTTAGTAGCAATTGAATTACATTGTTCATTCTATATTCTTATACTTATTCCAGAAAAAGCATGTATCAGTTAGAAACTCTGAACTGACTGATATTTTAGGGACCACTTCCTTAAAAACCCTGATGGAAGGGTATCTCTTTCTCTGGTTGAGTGAAATCATGTTTTAAGAGGACCTTAAAGTAGATTTTGATATTTCACAAATGGATTTCTGTTGTCTATGTATAATCAGTTGTCCCTGTAGTCACTCTCCATCCATCCTTTAGTTTGTAACTTTTGTTCAATGCATTTATTTTATTTTCCTGTATCCTCAGTTTATGAAACTATACACATGTTGTTGATTTTTTCAGCATGCTTAAGAACACTGTCTGGCTTCTTAAATTTATATTTAAAAACTGATTTGTTATTTCTACTCATAAGCTTGAGTCTGTATTACCTTTGCCTCCTATGGATACAACAGAATTTATGATTTGCTCTGTCTCTTTACCAGCAGTAGGGAGATTCAAACGTTCTTTGTTACTAAAGAGGGCAATACATTGTATAAGGAGAGAGAAAATGAAATAAATAACTGCCATATAAAATAAGAAGAAATAAATTGAAATACAGATTATTTTAAAGTGAGAATCTGTGAAGGAGGTAGAAATAAGGGTTGCAAAGGATCCATTAGGAATAAACGATTAACTGCAAAAATGACTGCAATAGTTAAAGAAAAAATGTTAATGTACAAAAGAGCTGATAGTACATATACAAAAGCAGAAATAAAAGTTCATGCCATACAGGATTATTTTTCAAGATAATGGCAGAAGAGAAAGTGTTTAAAAAATCTATTAAAAAAGGGAACTGTGTGAAAAACAGGGTGATAAATAACTATAACAGTATAAATTATGTTTATTCTATGTTGGGAATAGAGCATGAGTAAAAAAATAACAGCAGCAACAAAGAACAAGGATGTTGGAAAAAGACTGAGATGAGTTATGAAAAAATATGCTTTCAAATGAATACCATTTAGATCAGAATCAAAGCAATTGCAAAATATAATAAGCGTTAATCAAAATGTTAAGAAATAATGTTGAAAAAATAATTTGGTATATTAATTACTGCTTTTAATCCAGTCACATCGATAGCAATTTACTTTTCACTAATTAGGGATGCATAAAATATGTACTGATCTACCATTCATTAAGTACAAAAGTAAAATTTGGTTTAAATATAAGCTGTGCACAGGGTTTACGGTAACTATACATTTTAACTCTGCAGACTGTTAGGAACAGAAGTCTGAATGAATGGGATCAATCCCTGCAGTGAATGCAGAGTAATGCATTCAGACAAAAAGACCCCTAGATCTTGCTACACTTTCAAAAAGTGTGAGAAAATATTATGCAATGCTTCTTTCTAAATGAAGTAGCTTCAAGCCAGACATAGGAAAACATGTTACTTAGAAATTATTAGTATGCTGTTGTTGTTGCATCTTTTGGCTTAGGGGTTGCCACAGTGGAACTCCGGTCTGCTAATGATTGACAGCAGATTTTTACGTACAGAGTTGCCAGCCCTGATGTACAACCTTCAACGAAGGTACGCCCATTCACGCATGTCTCCACACAATAGACGCTTTAGCTGAGAATCAAAATTATTAGTATATTGCTACTAAAACAATGCACACTGAAAGCAGGGGATTTTTACTAAAGGTAAAATTATATTGCTATGGTAAAAGGCTTATATTAAAATAATGGCAGTGAGTGAAGTTGTACAATGTCTTCAGTAGCTGTTGTTGAGGTTTTATTAATATTCATGAAAATATTATTTGTTTTTGGAGTCTAGCACTAGTTCACAAATGAAATTGGTCTGTTTGGATAGAAGGATATAGCAAGGAACACTCTTTGTACTCTACAGAATGCATTTTTTTTTCTGAACATCACTTAGAAAAGTCTAGCTTATTCAGGACATGATATGTCTGTGAGTGCCTAAGTTAATATCTTCAATAACAGACACGCAAGCTTGCTTACAGACAGTATTGTTAATCCAAAGGCAGTATCTTTAATAAGTTTAGATGGAACAGTTTCAAGTGATGTATGCATTTATTAATTGCTTGGGGCATTGTTTTGACAGATGTGCACATATGTAATGGCAGGTTCAAGGCAGCAGTAAGAGACTGTGAGTATAAAATGGAATTCTCTTACTACACCCCTGTTTGGATCTTTTAATTACTCTGCACACATCTACTTCAAATAATGAAAATGGGCTCATTGTGATTATATCATAAGGTGACAAGGCATCATAAGGGAAAGAGTGCCAATGTAATTTGTTACAACTAGGGTAGCTGCGAGTTTTGTGCATTTTTGACTGTTAAAACACTTTCTACAGTTCTCTCAAAAGTTTCTGTATTTATTTGCCTGATCAAAGTACCTTATCTATGCTTTTTGTATAACAAATGGAAGAGAGAGATAGGTTGAGAGAAAAATGTCTCTCTCAATACATGTACAACAACGCTTCTTCACTACTGTCTGCCAACATTTTCATGCAGTGAGCATTTACTTTAAAGAAGCCCACTTCACTTTCATTAGGCAATGATTAATCGCTGTTGTTTCTTCTTTTCTTTCTTTTTTTTGTCTTTGAAATCCCCAGATTACTCTGTGAAATGGATTGTTCATAACACTTGCTTTGAGCATTATTAATGTATGAATAGATGAATGAATATTATAAAACTGGTATAAGAGGAAGGTTACTAAATTATGTCACTTTTTACCTAAAATAACAAAGAGCAACACTATCAGTGCTGTATAGAATTTGACCAATGTGGTTTTAGGAATAAGCAGTATTGTTTGGAAATACTTTAAAAAAGCTTCCACATTTTTAAAATGTATTCAAAAGAAAGGTCAGAAGTGACTTTTAGTGAATTACTGAAAAGCTGACAACTGGAAGAAGTCCAGTGGATATGGGCATCCTGTGAAAATATGGCAATTATCTCATATTCACTGGCAAGCAATTAATCCATAGAGAAACTGATGCAGTATGTGAGAAACAGGTAGATACCACACTCACCATGCTTAACAAGGAGAAACTGCTTATCAGAGGCCAGGATCCATCAAGTCACTTGTGTACTTAGTTCATTGAACCATAAGTACCATAGGTTCATAGGTTCATAAGTAGGTACTAGGCTATTGGCCCTAGGGCCTATATAAGCCTAGCCAAAACAGTACCCTGGCTTTTGCCACCCAAGAAAATTATTTTCCTGTGCCCCTGTCGAGCAGAGTCACAGAGGTGATCCCCGGGGTGAATTTCCTATTTCCCATCCAATCATCAAGATTTTTCTTGAAGAGTGCTAATGAGGAGCTTTGTTTGATAAAGATAGGTCATTTGTTCCAGAGTATGAGAAGCCTCTGGGACAGGAATCTATCCCTCCAGCATGTTCTGTTTATTGTGGTGACAAGGTTTAGGTCTCTAGAGCATATAGCTTGGAGGGACTGGGATTTCTTTAAGTGGAGCATGTCCAACAACTCTGGGTTTGACATAGCTTTGTATGTTAGGCAGAGATTGCCTCTGTGTAGGCGATATGTGACGGAGTAAAGCTAGAGTTTTTTGAGACAGTCTGCATAGGGCATCTGTTGAGGCCAGTAATCCTCTTTGTGAGGTATTTCTGCAGCCTTTCCAGTTTTTGTAGACATCTTGTGAGGTGCATACCAAAAGAGGCGTTGTACTCTATAATGGGTCTAATGAGTGATGAGTAGAGGGGAACAATGACCTCTTTTTTCCTGGATGAGAAACCTTTTGTGATGAGGTGTGCCACATAGAAGGATTTCCTGACTACTGTGACAATGTGATTATCAAAGGAGAGACTACTGTTCACCTGTATCCCAAGTTCTCTTATTACACTTTCGGTGTTAAGTAGACTACCACCTATGTGCTAGCTCATGGGTACAGAGTTTTTACCAAAGGGGATGACAATGCACTTTTTAGCATAGAGCTTGAGACCATGGCTTTGACACCAGGCATCTGTCTCAGTGAGGCCCTTTTGTAGGATGTCCACATTATTAGGAGTTTCAATTATGGCTCCCCTAGTTTGCAGTCATCTGCAAACTTCATTAGCCAAAGACCTTCTGTGTTAGCCTGTACTAAAGAAAAGTAGATACCAAACAGGAGAGGACCCAGAACTGAACCCTGTGGTACTCCACTTGTCACTGGTCTGAAGTCGGATTTGGAGTCTGCTACTTTCACAGTGTGGGTTCTGTCAGTGAGCCAGTTGGTAACCCATCTTGTGACATAGGGATTTATACCTAGTATAGTGAGTTTATCTATAATTTCAGAGTGGGGGATGGTGTCAAAAGCGTTGACGAGATCTAGATAGGCTGTGTGACCCACCTTACCCTCGTCTATGGCTTTGCTGACTGCTTCAAAGAAGTCTGTCAGGTTTAGGAGACATGATCTGCCTTTTACAAACCCGAACTAGGTGGGGTCCAGAGTTTGGAGATTACCAATGTCTTTGTTTATAAATTCCATGATGATACATTCCATGGCCTTGCAGACCAGGCTCATTAGGCTAATGGGGTGGTAGATCCCAGGATCCATTGGCACCCCCTTTGTGGAGTGGGTTAACTGTCTCTGTGCACCATTCAGTGGGCACAAAGACTGAGGTGAGGCTATGATTGGACATGGTGCTTAGGTGGGATGCCAGTTAATTCTGTAGTTCATGTAATACGTAGACTGGGATGTTGTCAGGTCCCATGGATGCTGTGTTCTTGGCTTTGGAGAGTGTGGTTTTTACCTGTGCAATCGTGATTACAGGAACTTTGCATTCTTCTGGTATAGAGATGGGTTCTTTAGGGGGTGAGAGGGGGGTAAAGTTAGCACTGAATCTATCTAGCAGGATGTTGGCAATATCAGTTGGTTTTGTATGTTTAGCAAGGGCGGCTCTTGCCCTCTGACTGCAGGACTGCAGCACTCCCAGCAAAAATAGACATTCTGCAGTATAAAAAAAATGTATTTAAATATATTTTGCTTGTTTCGTCAACTTGTGTGATATGCTTCCTAATCCTAACCAAGTCCGCAAAGTCCTGGAACTCGAACTGAACATGCTCGTCGAGTACCTGTTTTTTATTTTTTTTTATTTTTTTATTTAACCACTTCTTGAAATCTAGACTGCTGTAAAAGCAGTCCAGATTAAACAGAAGGCATCAGTGTGATGCCCAGAAGTCTACGCAGTTTAACCGCACAGTAAATTAGAAGGGGATTCAGACTGCCATGTCCGCAGGCATGTACGTGACTTGGACAGCTGGATTGGTACTGATTGCTTCTCACTGTCTTCTCAAAAAAGAGAGTGATAAACAATCAGTAGCAATAAATAAGCACACTAGCTAGCGCAGACAGTACTTCTCTTATGGATGCGTAGGGTAGTGGACTGGATACCGGCGTTGGTGACAAAGTAAAGTGGTTCGATAACTTTTTCAGGTTGAGTTGCACTTGCTTGCCTTTGCCTTGCTTATGAGCAGCTGCACTGCACACAGTCATCAAGGGATTAAGAAGGACAAGGTATGGGCAATCAGCGCTGCTTTTACTTTGTGTTATGTTGGAAAATGGCAATGATGCCTCACACGAATTAATTTTTTTTTCTGTTCAGGTTATACACTTGTGAGGATTGCACTGATTTCTTTTAGGTATTTTTTCTATTACTGTTTTGAAGTTCTCAGTTTGTAAAATTCTGATGCATTGGGTATTTTCTCTCTTTCAAGTTTTTGTCAAAAGTTTAAATTTGATTATCAGATTTTGTCTGAAGAAGTAACTATTGAGCACAGCTATGAAACAGCTGTAATTTTATCTTTGTACTGCTAGTGTCATTTTTCAAACTGTTCTTGACTATGGCTGCACTTTCCAAATGGAACTTCATTAATCACAGAGAGGTTTGATACAAATACTCTTCCTATTTATGATGGAACACCCTTCTACCTTTCCCATGCCCTGCATCACCAAATGAGTGGGAAACAATTTATTTTGTGAGAATTCCATTTTTATTAAAACAAACACAGAAGGCTTGTGTCACACAATTTAAAGCATGATATTTTGCAGACTGTCCTATCTTGTCCTTTCATGCATTTAGCTACTAGACAAACAGCAAAACACAATTCCATAGTCCATCTAATGGATAAAGCCCACTGCCTCAACACACAAACACACATACACACACACACTGCACTATGTCCGTATCATAAATTTATGAATTTCTTGATTTTCACCCCACAACATTCTAAAGAAGGTAGTTCAAAGCAATTGCTGCCCTGTTTGAGCAAAAAAGGGTCTTTAGACCGCCTGGAAGTTATTCACTCCCCAACTTCACATTATGTCCTTTAGTACTTGCATGTCTTTAAAGGATCTCCATTTTGAACTGTATTGACTGCCAAAATGTGAGTGTCATTTTCTCCACTGCCTCCAGAATAGACATATTTATTGCATTCATGTGGTTTCTAAAGCAAAACACTGTATGATTTTGTTGCTTTTCTTTGAACCAGCTCCACCCTAAGCCCTTTAAGGAGTGGAGGTTTCCAAGACTTGTGTGTTCTTATCTTGCTATGGTTATTGCCTTGTCTTGACAAACTTTGCTCAGCAAAAATGCAACATAATGTAATTTAAGGACACTAACAATCACAATATTTTTGACATGGCAGACAGGGTTTATATATTTGTAAACAATCACTTTTCTGTAACTGCTTTGTTGAGCACTTAGCACCCTCTGTAGAAATTAAAATAAAATGCTATAAGTAAAAGGACTGATGTTTTTTTTCAGTGGTGGAGTCAAGTCCACAGTTATATCAAATGAGCAGTTTGGAACCATTTCAGTTCTTATCAGCCCCGTACTAAAAATCAGTAATATTAAAATGTTTTTCCCCTCCCTACTCGAAAATAATGTTCTATGGTTAACATACAAACCGTGGACCCCGGAGAGAGATATAAGTCATATCTTACCGTCACCTCTCGCACAGGCTTTGGGAGAAAGTTATACCTGTCTTTCCAGAATGTACTTTGCAGCTGTAAGCTTAAATAAGTATTGTTCAGTTGTCACTAAGTAGTATCATATTTTGTGTTTCGTATACAATCTGGAATCATAATCTCATCTAGTGTTTTTTTTTTTTTTGTACAGTATGTATTCGTTTTTTAACTAAAATCTTAAGTTATAATCATTACACATAACAAGAAAGATAGGAGGTTTAATTAAGGTTCAGGTTCATCTTGAAGGATGAAAAGGTGCCACTGTGTTTTATATGTAAAGGATCTTTTTCTAGAGATGAGATAACTGTAGGGTAATACACTTGTCCATCTGATGTGTTTTATTTAATGTTTGTGGAGCTTTAAATTCTTAGTATGAGTTTTTAAGGTGAAAGAAATTTTGTAGAGTAGCATCTTTGATGGCACAGAATGCAAGACATTGACCTCCATGTAGGACACTATAAGAAAGAAAGAGATACAGATAGAGAGAGAGAGGGAGAGAATACAGGTATAAGACTTCAAGTTTGTGTTCATAGCTAAAGGTTTTTAGAACAGTACTTTTTTTTTCTTTTTAGTTTGGATGCTCTGAGGCCTTTCTTGCTGCATGATATACTTGCACAGGTATGTACATAACGAGCAGTGTATTCTATAAATGGCATACTTTCAACTGGTTACAAAGGGTTGATAACCTGCTTTGATCTGGAGCAGGTATCTTAAACCATCAGTTGGTGTACCTATACAGATTTAGTGATTATTGATGCAGTATGGTGATCCAAAAAGAGGGATTTGTCAACCCAGGTGACAGAAACCTTGACTACTGTGTCATTTTGGAGACAAGCACTGATTAAAGTTATGTTATCAATTGTTTTTACCAAATGTGACAATTCTGTACTTTTTGCATTTAAATTAAAGATCTTTTCTGTGGACTGTTACTGGAAGGAAGTTGGAAGCTTACCCAAACTAATGTAATAACTGTATATCTGGTGGGGCTGAATGAAAACACTCAGCCTGCAGCAGTGGTGGCTGGTGACTTCAAATCAAAGGGGGGCTGCAGGAGACAGCTGAGTAGGTGGGGCCAATTGGAAGGGGTGTGGTCAACTAGAAAGGGGTGGGGCTATGCTAAAAAAGTGCAAAAACTGGGACTTTAATATAATACTCTGCCCTAGGTGCCACTGCCAAACAGTCATTATGAGAGTCCAATTAAGACAAAATGAAGTGCAGAAGAAAAAATATGTCAATGTGCTGTCTACATGACAGCTTACTTAATATCTAGATGGAAACAAAAAGGTTGCGAGGCATGAAAAAATAAATTATTTTTAAATACATTATTCGAATGTCAGTCAAAATTGAGTATAAAAAGCAAAATGTTTCTTATCAAAAAAAGACCTGCTGCCTGACAACAACTATCTACTTGTTTAATGGGAAAACATGATCAAAGTAAAAAATGAGCAACAAACAAACAAGCTCAAGATAATTGCTTAAAGGATTGGATTACTGCACAGGTTATGGACCGCACATGATAGATTGGCATTCTGTTTAGTTTATGGGTAAAGCCTGCAAAGATGGCTGCAAGTCTCCAAGAAATGTAATGAGCTTCTGAAAATACTGTAATCCTGTCTTTTATTACAAATACTGTCATATGCATTTTAATACCTAAGGCTTATACACTATCTAGTTATGTAAATATTCTCTGCATGGCAACAACAAAAATGCTTTCAATGTTGGTAATTCTTTAACAGTATGCCTATTAAAGCTTACTTGCATCTTACAGACTCAGACAAGATTATCTGATGGTCATTAAAGCATTGCTACTTAAACACAGAGCAACAGACATTGCAATGACGTGCATTTTCTGAATAAGAAGAAGCATAAATCAACAGTATAAAAATATGACAGAAAACCAGAACATTCTGCAAAATCAAGGACAGATGAAAAGCCACTGAAGTACTTGTGTCTACCTTGGATGGGGGGATACTCTGCACACTTACTCCTTGCCTTGCTTGAACACATCCAGAATCACTACATGGGGGAGTGGGGTGCAACAAGTATGTCACAATTTGAAATGTCTCTGGCTGACGGTGATGGTCCTGACACATTTGTCATACCTCTCAACCTCAGAGCAAGAAATATGGACAAATGCATAAACAGAAGTGGGCAAAGGCCCCAAAATAAGGACAATTTTTAAATATTGCTCTTATGAACTTAAAAAGTTAATAGAATAGTATGGCTTGCATTAGTATGGATTTTCTGAAGGGTATGAAGTCTGAAACTCAATGTCTGTCATTATTTAGTGACTTCATTCCTAAATGATTTGGCAGAAAACCACACATTTTATGAGGAACAAACCAAAAATAAGAAGCAAAAATCTATTAATTCTGCAAAAATATGGACAGTTGAGTGGTATAGTTCAGCCAGGTCTGTCTAAGTTTGCTGCCCTTTCCTCCTCACAAAATCATGGTGGAATAGGGCCTCCCCCCTGCAGCTATTCCAATGTCCCATTACTTGGCTATTTCACCCCATTTGCCATAAACACTATAATGTGCATACTGCTTTACTTCTACGATGATTTGGATTTCATTAAAAAGTTTTATTTTACATTTTACAACACAAACACTAACACTAATAGACATCTGCTAAACAAAGCAATGCAGTCCCACAATGAAAATAGACTTAGCATTAAAACGTCTCTGCCCTTGAATCTCACATTCATTGAAACAGCATTGAAACCCACATTCAAAGAAAATATATCTGGCCAGTGGTATATAAAGATTAACTTTGGGCTATTTTCAAATCATAGGTCCCTTGCGCAGGAAACATATATGTGTTCTTTGATACACCTTCCCAATTGTATTAAATTATATTCCTTGCGTAATACAGTGCAGTTGTTACAGGTCTTTTAAATCTATTGTTTTGAACATTTTTTTTCAGTAAACAATGAAACAAAATGCATGCACCATTAATGACAAAACTGCCCAATTCATAACATTTCCATCATAAAAGTCTACTCAAATCTCTACAATCCACCAGTGTCAGTAAATATGCACAGTCTCTGCAGAAGTAAACGTCATCTAAATAATTCCACATTAAGGAGATCTGTAACTAAATGAAGAGGTTGCTGCCAGCAAACAACTTTACATTTCATTGTTTCATCTAAAAATAAAGTGCCTGTTGTCCATGAGGAATAAATTGCCTATGTTACAATAAAAAAAATAAGCTAGTAATATTGCAATATGGAATGGATGGCAAACTGATAACAGGTTTATCGTTACTAGGTATCTCTGCCAAAGAGAACATTCGCAGGACTGCAGCATCTACCCTCTTTTAAAAGTACAACATAGTAGAGTATCAACAATGCATCCATATATTGTGGAAGTAGACCCCACAGCCTTCTGCATCAAAAGCAAGTACACTACCTGTTGTGCTATTAACAATGCAAGCAGATTTAGCATAAGCATCACTAAACTTCTCTTCGAGCTCTCAGCTTCTTGTAAAATCCACTCAACACTCAACTGTATCTGTCAAATTTGAAGCACAAGAAATCTGGAAAAAGCCAAAATTTATTGGGGGGGGGGGACAAAAGCCCAAAAACTACGGACATATTTTAAACATTGCTTGTATAATCTTGGAAAGTTGCTAGAATAAAATGCTGTGTTACCACCATGCATTTCACTGCCAAACCTTGAACCCATGAGTCAGGACCCTGTGCACTACAGTCAGAGCAACATACCACTATACCAAATCAGCTGTTTCTTGAAAGACAGACTGAAACTTAAATGGCTATCATTTAGTGAATTCAGTTCTCACAACAGCTTTTAACCTCTTAGCACAAAACACCTAGACAAAGACAATAATTGGGGAATACAGCCCCCAAACATATACAGTGAATTCAGTTCTCACCATAGCTGTCAACCTCTTAGCACAAAAAACCTGAACAACGCCACTATACAGCCCCAGAAATAGGGACACTTTTCAAATATTGATCATATAAAAAGAAAATTGCTAGAATAAAGTATTTTGTGTTACCATGTACTTTCTGAAGAAGATGAAGTCTGAAATTCAAATGCCTGTCATTATTTAGTGAATTCAAAATCCTGAAAACCACAGACATTATAAGGAACAGAACAAAATATCACAAGTGGTGGTGGGTAGGGAAGCTAGGTTGTAGCTACCTGC
Organism: Protopterus annectens; assembly: GCF_019279795.1. Taxonomy (NCBI): domain Eukaryota; kingdom Metazoa; phylum Chordata; order Ceratodontiformes; family Protopteridae; genus Protopterus; species Protopterus annectens. The sequence goes on along the minus strand of NC_056728.1, from coordinate 1,465,256,762 downwards.
ATCTCAAGGCTCAGGGTATGAGTCTAGCTCCTGAGTTCTCTGAAGCCACCAGCTATATGTAACTGGGGCATTACACACACACACACACACACACACACACACACACACACACACACACACACACACACAAAAACACACACACACACACACACACACACGTATTCATGATGGGTAGCTTAATGCCTACAGAATGGCACTATGTGAATCAGCATTTTTCACTGTGATATCATACAGCAAACTCTCTGTTCCCCTTTCTTGTATATTTCAACATAATTTACAACGGCTAGTCTGCTATGATGCTCTGACATGTAGGCATTTCAGTTCTAAAAAGATTTGTGTTAAAAGTGAAAAAAACTACTGTAGAAGCAGTAAAAACACTGATGTAAAGACTATATAAAGAGAAAAACATAATGCACTTGCCACTACAGTTTGCCAGTTTTTGTGTGCATCTGCAGTTTGCATTTATCTATGATTGCAACTTATTCAGCAGTATTGTGCAGACAGCAATAATGTGTATGTCTCTTCACTATCCAAACATACTCCGCATAAGACTAACATGTGACGTGCTGCCTGAAATGTACTGTCTTACTGTTTGTACAATACTACTTTGAACTCAAATCTTTCTCTTGTGCAATTCATTTCTAATTTTCTCTCTGGATCAGGAATGATATGCAGAGAAGAAAAATCACTGCCAAGGACTGACACCAGAAGATCATTCATTGATATAAGTTTTTATCAGCAACAGAGAGTAATGTCAATTAAATCATTATGATAACTAGTTAGCACATTGTCTGAGGCATTTTATGTTCAAATTATTGTATTATCAAAACATATAAGATCACTGAGACATTCCCCAATATACAAAAGGTATTCATATCCTTATTCATATCTTTAGGGACTATGGTTCACAGTCTAGATTGGGAGACATTTGCCAGACCCAGGGGCATACTTCATTGAGCTTAAGAAATAATATAATAATCATGATTACAGTCAGTGACTTTGAAAGCTGACAGCTCTAGACTGGTGGAATTTTCTAGCACTATGTCCACAAAAAGTGTATTGACTTGTCTTATTGGTTTTGATGAAGAGTATAAGCCATATTTAAAATGAAGTCTGTCATGGATGTCCAGACTGCTGTCAGAGATCCAAATGTCTGTTGCGAAGAATGGAGTTTAAGACTTTAACTACAGCATCCTAGTATGGCAGTTCATTAAGGACATAACTGAAAATCTTTGAAGCCTACTTAAGCAAATATGGTTTAATTAATATTTAGTGAGATGTGCTCTCCACACCATCATATACAAGTATGCTTTTTTTAGTGAAAATGGGATTCGGACAGTAACTTACATAAATGCATGGAAAAAGTATATGTTTCATAGAGAGATAGGTTGAGAGAAAGAGGGACAGAGAGAGAAACAGTGTTAGAATGGTATGCAACATAGTGAAAAGAATGTGTAAGGTATAATGGACTGATTATATCATATATGCAACCATACTTTATCTGTCTAATTATTTATCTGTCTGTTTACCCATTTATCTATTTATTCATCAGTACAAATATCCATCCATCTTTATAGAGCTGTAACTAGGGGGTGGGTAAGGGGGCAGCTACCCTGGTGGAAATGGTTAGGCAGTGTGATTGTCAGGTGCCAGTAGTGCAGAAATATAGTACTGGCATTGCCTTATGAAGCCATGAAGATAATGTGGCTTCATACCTGAATACCAACAGTGTATTTGCAGTAATTTCTGAAATGCTGAAGTGCTCATTGTGTGGCAGTTTAACTGCAGCAAGCTGCTCAATACAGATGAACAGAAGAGCTTTTTTAGATTTTGAATTAGGCCTTTCTTTCTTTCTTTCTTTACTTTTTTCTCATCAACTTTGAGTCAAGGGGGCAGCAGTTTAGGGAATAGATAAGATTGCCAGGTTGTCTAGCAGCAGTTCTGAATCCATCCATTCGTCCATACATAACACTCAACATATCTAGAGAAGGGCCCTAGCCTGTCAAAAAATAGCATAAAGCAGGAATCATTTTGGTAAATGACTCAAGTTCATCTCTCAGACACACACATGCTCACTCGCTCACTCACTCTACAATATAGGGAGAGTTTTGAACATAAGCACTTTATCTGTGTGAATTTCTGACCATGGCAATACAATATTTATTTACAGACCAAGTGTGATATCATCTATCTAGACACAGTGCAGATTTTATTTTTCACTGCTGCGTTCGAGTACTGCAAAAAAAAATTACATTGACATCTGTACTGTACAGAGTTCGGCACCTACCTCAGTTTAATAACTTTGTTTTTACTTCACTTGTAGGGACTGTGTCCATCTTTAGCGTCTTCTTTCTTCCTCTCTCTCTCTCTGTGGCTCTGAGCTGCTCGTAAGCAAGCCACCAAGGCAAAGGGCAGAAGCAATCCAAAAAAAAAAACAAAGAAAAGGGAATTTTCTTCGAAACTATATAACTTTAGTTTCACCAACGATAGTTCGACTCCGTAACAGTAGCACAAGTACTGTGCTTAGTTTGTGTGCTACAGGCTACTACTGATTGTTTCTCGCTCTCTTTTTTGAGAAGAGAGTGAGAACCAATCAGTAGCAATCCAGCCGTTCACGTCACCCTACGTGACTGCAGACGTGGCAGTCCAAACCCCCTTCTACGTACTGTGCGATTAAAAACCACATAGATGTCTGGGCATCACACTGATGCCTTCTCTCATATCTAGACTGTCTGTAAAGCAGTCTAGAGACTGACAGAAATGGCCATTCGCTAAATTAAATAAATAAATTAATAAAAAAAACCCGGAACTCGATGAGCATGTGCAGTTCGAGTTCCGGGACTTTGCGAGTTGGTTGGACTCAACAAACAAAATATTTTACATGTTTTATTGGTTTTTTTCAAATACAATTGTGAATCTTTTTGCTGGGAGGGCTGCAGTCCGGCAGTCCGATGGCACGAGTCGCCACTGGCCTGCAGTCATTTAGTTAAGCATACATTTGAGATAATGGAATGGAAATAAGGAAAGTATATGTAAAAAGGAGGGGTCTCCAGTGGCAGCTGGTGACTTCAAATCAAATGGGGGCTGCAGGAGACAGCTGAATGGGTGGGGTCAATGGAAACAGGTGTGGCCAACTAGAAAGGGGAGGAGCTATGCTCAAAACCACAAAAACTGTAACTTTAATTAAATACGCTGCACTGGGTGCCAAACCATCATTATGAGAGTCCAATCAAGACAAAATGAAGTGTGGAAGAAAAAAAATATTTCAATGCATTAGCTGCATGACAGCTTACTTAATATCTAGATGGAAACAAAAAGGTTGTGAGGCATGAAAAAATAAATTACATTTTAAATATATTACTGGAATGCCAGTCAAAATCAAGTATAAGAAAAACAAGCAGCACTCAGCTCAAACCACTTCTCCTTGCACTGCAGTTCTAATTATAATTTATATTCAGCTTTATTAAAGTACCAAGTAACATGCTGAAAGTAGCAATCTCTGTGATACCCCCACTTGTAAAAATGTTTCTTATCTAAAAAAGACCTGCTGCCTGACAGCAACTATCTGCTTGTTTCATGGGGAAAACATGATCAAAGTAAAAAATGAAAAGCAAACAAGAAACAAGCTCAACATACATTGCTTAAAGGATTACTGCACAGGTTATGCACCACACATGATAGATTGACATTCTGTTTAGTTTGCAGGTAAAGCCTGCAAACATGACTACAAGTCTCCAACAAATGTAATGAGCTTCTTAAAAAATGCAATCCTGTCCTTTATTACAAATACTGTCATATGCATTTCAATACCCAAGGCTTATATGTTATCTAGTTATGTAAGTATTCTCTGCATGGCAACAACAGAAAGGCTTTCAATGGTGGCAATTCTTTAACAGTATGCTTATTAAAACTTATTTACATCTTACAGTCTCAGACAAGCTTACCTGATGGTCATTAAAGCATTGCTACTTAAACACAAGCAACAGGCTCTTTCTGAATAATAATAAGCATAAATCAACAGTATAAAATATGACAGAAACCAGAACATTCTGCAAAATCAAGGACAGATGAAAAGCCACTGTAGTACTTGTGTCTGCCTTGGATGGGGGAATACTCTGCACACTGCACAAATGCTCCTTGCCTTGCTTGGACACATCCAGAGTCACTACATGGGGGAGTGGGGTGCAACAAGTATGCCACAATTTGAAATGTCTCTGGCTGACTGTGATGGCTCTGACACATTTGTCATACCTCTCAACCTCAGAGCACAAAATCTGGACAAAGCTATACACAGAAGTGGGACAAATGCCCAAAAATAAGGACAATTTTAAAATATTGCTCCTATAAGCTTAGAAAGATAATAGAATAGTAGGTCTTACATTAGTATGCATTTTCTGAAGGGTATGAAATCTGAAACTGAAATGTCTATCATTATTTTCTAACTTCAGTCTTTAATGATTTGTCACTAAATTGCCAAAAAAACACAATTTTATGAAAATTTGACCAAAATTATGATGTAAAATTATAAAAATAGTCACACAATACAGCTGGGAACCTGTCAAAGAAGGGCCACTTTTTAATATTAGTACTGCTACCTTGAGCAGCTGACAAATAAAGAATCTACATGCATTTCTGAAATAAAAGTAATCTATAACTCTGATTATTACAGTTACTTATTAATTGTAAACCCTCCATGTTTTCTTCCAAAATTGTCATTTTGTGGAGGGATTATTAGGGGAAGAGCAACATTTTGAACCAAAATCGGGCACAGTTGAGAGGTTTGGATATGCCTAATTCTATAAAGCAATTTATTTGCACGTACCTCTCAACCTGTTAATGCAAGAAATCTGGACTAGGCCAAATATATTGGAGGAATACATAAACAGTACTAAAAATTGCTCTTGTATGAACTGAGACAGTTGATAGAATAACAGGTCTTGCTTTAGCATGCATTTTTCTGAAGGTTATGAAGTCAGAAACTCAGTGTCTGCCATTATTTAGTGACTTTATTCCTAAATGATTTGCCAGAAAACCACACATTTTATGAGGAACAAACCAAAAATAAGAAGCAAAGATCTATTCATTCTGCAAAAATCTGGACAGTTGAGAGGTATAGTTCAGCCAGGGCTGTCTTTGAGTTTGCTGCCCTTCTCCCCTCACAAAATCATGGGTGAATAGAGCCTCCCCACCTGCAGCCATTCCAATGAACAATTACTTGGCTATTTTACCCCATTTACCATAAACACTAATGTGCATACTGCTTTACTTCTGCGATGATTTGGACTTCATTTGAAAGTTTTATTTTGCATTTTACAGTGCAAGCACTAATAGATATCTGCTAAACAAAGCAATGCAGTCTCATAATGAAAACAGACTTAGCATTAAAACTTATCTGCCCTTGAAACTTGCATTAATTGAAACAGCATTGAAACCCACATTCAAAGAAAATACATTTTGCTAGTGGCAGATAAAGATTAACTTTGGGTTTGGGCTGTTTTCAAATCACAGGCCCCTTGCACACAAAACATACACATGCTCTTTCATACACCTTCCTGATTGTACTAAATTATATTACTTGTACAATACAGTACAGTTTTAGAGGGCATTTTAAATTTATTGTTTTGAAAATTTTCCTGTAAACAATGAAACAAAATGCATGCACCAATAATGACAAAACTGCCCAGTTCAGAACATTTCCATCATAAAAGTCTACTCAAACTTCTACAGTTCACCAGTATCAGTACATATGTGCAATCTCTGAAGAGGTAAAAGTCATCTAAATAATTCCACATTAAAGAGCTCTATAACTAATGAAGAGGTTGTTGCTAGCATACACCTTTATATTTCATTGTTTCATCTACAAATAAAGTGCCTGTTGCCCTTGAGGAATACATTGCCTATCTTACACTAAAAAATAATAAGCTAGTGATATTGCAATAGGAAATGGATGGCAAACTAATAACAGGTTCATAGTTACTAGGTATCTTCGTCAAAAAGGAGTTCAGCATCCCCCCCCCTCTTTGAAACACAGTACAGTATCAGCAATGCATCTATCTACTGTGGGAGTAGAACCCACAGCCTTCTGCATCAAAAGCAAGTACATTACCTGTTGTGCTATTAACAATACAAGCCGACTTAGAATAAGCAGTACTACTAAACTTTTGCTCCCCTGCAACTCTCAGCTCCTTGTAAAATCTACTCACTCAGCCGTATCTCTGAACTTTGCAGCACAAGAAATCTGGAAAAAGCCAAAATTTACTGGGGGTGGGGGGCAAAAGCCCAAAAACCAGGGAAATATTTTAAACATTGCTTGTATAATGTTGGAAGGTTGCTAGAATAAAATGCTGTGTTGCCACCATACATTTTACTGCCAAGTCTTGAACCCAGGACCCTGTGTAAAACAGTCAGAGCAACATACTATTATGCCAAATCAACTGTTTTGTGAAAGAGAGGAAGACTGAAACTTAAATTGATACCATTTAGTGAATTCACTTCTCACCATAGCTGCCATCCTCTTAGCCCAAAACACCTGAACAAAGCCAATAATGGGAAAATACAGCCCCCAAACATATTCAGTGAATTCAGTTCTCACCATAGCTCTCAACTACTTAGCAAAAACACCAGGAAAAAGCCAGTAATGGGAGAATACAGCCCCCAAACATATTCAGTGAATTCAGTTCTTACCACAGCTCTCTACCTTAGCACAAAACACCTGGACAAAGCCAATAATAGGGGAATACAGTCCCAAAAATAGGAACAAATTTCAAATATCCATCTTATAAACTTAGAAAATTGCTAGAATACAAGCTTTTGTGTTACCATGTACTTTCTGAAGAATATGAAGTCTGAAATTCAAATGCTTGTCATTTTTATTTAACATTTGTTAACCAGGAAAGTCTGACTTGGAACAAAAGCCTATTTTCAGCAGAGACTCAGGGAGAAACACTTCAGACAGACAGATATCTTTGCAAGATGGGAGGACACCAGGGGAAACCCACACAAATACAGGGAGGACATGCAAACTCCACACAGAAGGTACCCCAGCCAAGAATCATACCAGACAACAATGCTACCACTGCACTACTGACTGGGCCAATGCACTACTGACTTTGCAAGACACATACAGAAACCACAGATTTTATGAGGAACAGAACAAGTATGAGGGAAAAATCTGCAATTTTTTTTTCGCAAATGCTGGTGGGTAGGGAATTCAGGCTCTTGCCACCTGGGCCCAAGGTACAGGGTTCAAGCCTGTTCTCTACCCACCACCAAATAGCACTTGGGGCATTTCACACACACATGCACACACCTTTTGTTTCAGTTCCCTACCTGGGCTTTAGTCCACACACACACACTTTTTGTTTCAGTTCCCTGGCTCCTCCAGTCCCCATGAGTCCAGCTACAGTCCCATGCAGGCTCTGGTGACAGTTTCCCCGTGAGAGCATCCACTCCCCCTGCGAGAGCAGGCTCCAGCCTATGGATGTTGCAGTCCAGACATCTTCCGTTCTGTGCAGTTGTCACTGCATAGACTTCTGGATTGCAGGGCAGAGATGGCCTTTCCTCCTAAATGGACTGCTGACAAATCAGTCTGGAGTTCCCAATCTGTGAAACTCGCATGCACGAGTTCCGGGAAAGTTCCCAATCTAAATCATACATGCGCGAGTCGTTCTGGGGCTTTTTTTATTTGTTTTCTTTCCATTTTTTTTATTTTCTTTCCATTTATTTATTTTGTTTTGTTTCCACAGCTTGGGGGCTGCAGTCCTGCAGTCCTATAGAACAAGCTGCCCCTGGCGGTCTCCACTAGTGAGTACTGAGGTACTCTTTTAGTTACCTCCCTTCTTTCTGAGATGGTACACATCCACTTATACATCTTGGTTCAATTTGTCATATAGTTTTTTACCCATTCTTCTATGAAGGACCTACCATTTGGTCTTTATGTCTATTTACAGTGCAGCAGTGGTCTTTGCCAGATACAGACATGAAATATGGACTGAATGACCAGTAGACACAGTCTCTGTGGCATATGCTAAATGAAGTAGACATGAGCTACCCATGATAAAATCAAATGTTTGCATGTCCAGATGTATGAGTATTTTTATTTCATATTTTATGAAATCAAAGGTTTTTGTTCCATGCCCTTACAAATTAGACTAGTTAAGCTAATGGATCCATAGTTTCTTGGGGTTGTGCTTGGGCCTACTTTACAGCATTACACTTGCTGTTTTTTAGTTCCTCATGACTATATCCCATGGTTAGGCTTAAATTAAGCAAAGGTAGAAGGAGTCCATCAAGGATATGTTTCAGAGTTGTTTGGTGCTATTTATCAGTCATACATGCAAAGTTTTTGAATGCAATTAAAGCAATAAGGGACATGTAAAAATGCAGTTATTTGTAATGTGGTAAATAAAAATACTCAGTCTGAAGACATTTTTTATATTATGTTTAACAGAAAAGGCATGCCATTTTTGTGTGTTACACCAGGCAGCAATAAAATATTTTTAGTACTGCTCTGCATTTTGAAAAGTGAATCAGTATGATCAAACTGAAAAAGATTACATGTAAACAGTGAGCATTAGAATATTATAATCAACATTTTATGGTAATATAGAACTACAGGAAAAGCAAAGCTCAGTTTTTTTCTATGTTTATTTATAATTCTAGGCACATTGCTTGTTTTAAGATGTTACTGAAAGTGGAAAATAGAAAGATACTCGAACATATTTGCTGGAATGCTGCATTCAGATGACACTTTGTTAGGATTTAAATTGGGAAGTGCATACCTTAGTTCTGTTTGACATAGTTTTAAGAAATGAATCAATATGATTGTTTTCAATTATTTAGAGCTATTTGAGTCCAGCAATGTTTTAAGATTATATTTTTTCTGAATTTGAAGTTATCAGAGGAAAAAGAACGCCAGCCTCCATGGATGCCAAAACACGTTTACTATCCACACACACAACCCCAGTCCTCTGGGAAGAAATGGCAAAATGATATAACTCACAAAACTGGAACACAGTCAACGGAATCAAGACTTGGGATAAAAATCTTCCTTTATTGTGCATAATGTTAAGCGCTTTCACTCACTCAAACATGAGCTTCATCAGAACATTTTGCAAACTCATACAAAGAGTTTAAATACTAACTTTGGCGCCAAAACCATTCATGCTTTTTTGCTTAAGGAGTTGTTCGCTATGGAGTCTGAACACGATGCTTCATGTGCACCTTCGCCCATCAGGAGAGATGAAGTCAGGAAACTTCAATCGGAAGTATCCTTGCTCAGGGGCGATGTGAGCAAATTACTATCCATGTTTTCTTCTATTGGGAACAATGTTGCTGGTACTATCAATGGAGGAACTTGTACTACTAACAACGGTAGTAGTTTCCCTGTATTTAAAGGTGCAGTGGATTCCAAACACGTACCATTGCACAGAACAGGCAATGAAGAAGGTACAAGGAGATCTAGGGATGGATCAATTATGGTGACTTCTTCTCCAGATATTCCCAATGGACAAGGTAATGGTCATATGGATACCATGGACATTGACCTACCCGCCCTTCACACTCAGGCTGAACCTTGCAATAGCAAGCTGGGTTTAACCAATTTTACATTTGATTTTTCTTTCGGTGATCAAAATGAAGAGGCCAAACGGACAGGCACTAAGCCTAAGAGAACGCAACTTATGAGAACATATTTTAATGCTAATACTAAGGACACAATTGACAAAGGTACTGTCCATTCCAATGTTCAAAATGGCATTGCAGACAGTTATAAACAGCGGGGGGCTAACAATGAAGCACATTTAAAGAGATTCTTAAACAAGTATTGTGTTTTTGATAATGTCAATGCAGAATGTGTTAATGAACAGTTTAACCCACAGAATTTAAAGGGCACTCTGAAAGATTTAATACATACATTGGGGAAAAAATTGAATACAATTAATTCTGTCAAATTAGACAATGCCTATTTGTCCAAATGTATTAATTCCAAGATTGTTCCCATGGGACTACGATTTTTCAAATACCCAATTGGGGTTGATCTACCTAATAGCATAAAAAGTGAATTTAATCAATTATTTGATGCATTTGGTATGCAGTATATGCAACTATTAATTAAATGCAATGATGAAAAACTGTACAGACACATGAAAGAAGTTGAACAGTCAAATGAAACTACTCTTAATGATTTATTGTTTATGCAATGGGAGAAATTGTATGTGAAGCAATTTGAGATAGCCAACCAAAAAACTAAGAAGGTTTATGACAAGAAGTGTAAAAAAATTAAGAGAGACATCGACCAGTATAACAGGGGTCAGGCTTATCAGTGGGGTGATGGGAATCATTTAGATATATATGACAAGGAAAACCATAGTACCAGTTACACAGATAAACATCACAAGGAAACTCACATTAACAATGGTAGAACTAATGATTATGGAGAAAAACATAACTACAATGATGGATCAAATTTTCATCAGGAATGGAAACATGGAAGGTATACAGACAGGAAAAGGGAAGGAAAATGGAAGAAGAAAAACTTTTTCCATCAAGCGAGTGGTACATACAAAGTCAATCAAACCCAAGGGGTAGGAGGGAGATATTGGTAGATGAAACCTAGAACATCACTCCCCAACAACCTGAAGTTCACTTGGACTAGGGTATTGTTACTGATGGTGTTACTTTCAGGTACAATCATTTTAATATATATATAATTATACAAAACTCCCTTTGGAAAAAACACACTTTGAGTTGCTTTCCTAGGGAATGAAATATATTCCTACTACATGTTTTAGATTAGTAGACTGTTTAAGTGAAATTAAGTTATTTATTGGAAAACTTAATCTAGCCCTTATTTTCAAGGATAATACTGAAGTATTACCAAGCAAGACCAGTATTCTTAGGAAGAAAAGTTGTTTTGTACATTTCATGCATCCTAATGTGTTGATCTATGACAGACTAGTAACCAAACAGATTTATCAGATGCAGAATGAGATCACAGGTAAAAAACTGAGAAGTAATTTAACTACAGATGAGATTAACATTTTGAAAGAACTGAGGGATAATAATAATAATATACGGGGTCATGAAATCTGATAAAGGAGGTGGTGTAGTCATATATGACAGCTTAGAATACACCTCTGAAATGCATGAGATTTTACACCTATCAGGCAATTATGAAATTGTTTCCATCAATGAAATTAATATCGCGCACAAACGCATAGACTTACATGTGGATGAATTTCTTCTAGATAGAAGGATTACGGAAGACACATAGAACTTTTTGAAAGTGGAACATCCTAAATTGGCTACACTAGTGGGGATACCAAAAATACATAAGAACGTTAGCAATCCCCCTTTTCAACCTATAATTTCAGGCAGTAAGTCTAAAACTTTCCCATTGGGAGTAGCAGTGGATACTATGCTTAAGAATATGTATGGGAAGATTACACACATGGTCAAAGATTCATGGGAGTTTTTAAAAAACTACCCAGTTGACATCTGGAAGCATGGACTTATTTTTGCATCTATTGATGTAGTGGATTTATTTTCATGCATTCCTAAGGAAGAAGGAATGGAAGCCTATATTAGTAGTATTAAGAAATTTAGTGACCTAGAATGGGACAAGGTTTGTTTGATACTGGAACTAATGTCCTTAGTTCTAGACCACAATTATATATTTTATGAAGGCGAATACTTTAGACAAACTAAGGGTATTGCTATGGGGGTGGCTTGTGCCCCTATCTTCACCAATTTGGTCATGTTAAACTGGGAAGAAACAGTGGTATTCAATAGTAACTACTATGAGCATGTAAAGTACTGCTCTCGCTTCCTAGACGACATATATATTTTGTGGGATGGTAATCAAGAAAATATGGATGATTTTTTGGACTACTTAAACAACAGTAGTGAATTCTTAAAGTTCACATCCACCAATATTAGTGAAGGAGTAGCATATTTAGACACATTTATATCTAATGTTGAAAAATGTTTCAAATCTAGAATACATAGGAAAAATACTTTTACAAATTCATATCTGGAATATACTAGCAATCATCCTAAAAAAATGATGTACAACATATTTAAAGGACAGTGTATTAGAGCCATTAGGATGACATCAGAACAGAAAGATATGATAGAGGAATTGGATTACATCACTGGTTTATTCAAAGAAAGAGGATATGATAGGAAAATGATGAAGGATGTGAAGAAATACGTCATTAAGGAAAGGGTAGACAAATTTATCCCACTACTAGGTGCTAATAGTAAGGGTGACTACACTAATACGATTGATAGGAAGGACACTATACATGTAGAAACCAAGGGTGTTTACAATAGAGCCTGTGTTTTGGACACATAAACAAAATAAAGGACATTTTAACTACTAATGGGAATGTTTTGATGGTGGACCAAGACATGGTGGAAATATTAGGCCCCAAACCCACTTTTGTTTATAAGATGGGCCGAAATATCAAAGCTGACTTAGAAAGAGGTATTAGTAGTAAAGGATATGAAAACACTAGGAAGCACACTACAAAATATGGTGCTTGTAGCCAATGTTATGTTATAAATGAGGACGGAGGGATAGATTTGGACAATGTTAACAGAACCAGACTGAGATTCAAACAGGGTAATTGTAATTCAAAATGTGTTATTTATTTGGCAAAGTGTGGAGCATGCTCAGGATACTATATAGAGAAAATTGAAAGAAATTTCAAAAAATGTATTTATGCACGGGAACACTTCACATAATCGAATTACTGAAATCTCAAATTTCATATGGTCGAGACCATATGATCGAGATTTCAGTAAATCGAATATGTGTAGTGTGTAAAAGTAAGAGTTTACTTACCTTAATACATTGCGTGCACACAGAGGCAAGGATTCTTGTACGCTCTGTGTGTACGTAATGGTTTTTTTTTTTTGCGGTGTTGACAGGAAATGAGAAATCTCCCATTTTGCGCTTCCACATACAGCGCAAGACGGGAGATTTCCCATTTCACCACTGTAGTGCGATCTTGGAGTTGGTATATTTAAGTAGGGGGGTGTGGGGGGCACAGCCCCCCACATGGGGGCGAAGCCCCCCTGCAAAAGCAAAGTTTTTGGTTTCGCTTCAGAAGTTCGAGTTTACGAAACTCGATCTTTTGCTTACGGTTATTTGCAGTTCAAGATTTTGTAAATTCAAGCTTCTGAAGTGAATCCATTTATGGACACCTATATAGTATCAAGAGGAAAGATGTTAATAATGCCCTTTACTGACATGTAGAAAAGCATGGTGCAGAACACACTTTCAAGTTTGCAGTTTTGGAAAATGTTGCATTAGACCCTAGAGGAGGTGATTACAAAGCCATCTTGGCATATAAGGAAGTATGGTGGCAGCTGCTTACCGATGGCACGACACCACCAGGGTTGAATGACCATATACCCATTAAACCCATATTAACTATCAGGCAGTACCATTAGATAGATTTACTATCATTTGTGGGAAAGGAATTGGTCAGGGTGATAAAGTGAGATACACTTATATATAGGGGTCTATTTTATAACACTAAATATATTTTTACAGCATTTCCTTTGCATTTATTTAGATATAGATGCTAATTATTTAAAAATAGATGTCAGTTATATTTCACCGTGTATTTACTCTATTATGTTATTGTTATTTATTTCAAGAGATTATTTTACGTTTAGGTGTCTTACGTTTACGTAGTTATTAGAGAATGTTGATTATTGAGTACTCATCGGTGTGTGTATATATATATATATATATATATATATATATATACACACATCAGTTTTATATGTTTTGAATTTTAAATATTGGTTTAAAATTTATATAGTAAGAACTATTTATTTATTTGATTAGTTAGATGTGCTTTGTCTCTTTAAATTAAATTAAATGTGAATGGTTTTGGTGCCAAAGTTAGTATTTAAACTCTTTGTATGAGTTTGCAAAATGTTCTGATGATACTCACGTTTGAATGAGTGAAAGCGCTTAACATTATGCACAATAAAGGAAGATTTTTATCCCAAGGCTTGATTCCGTTGACTGTGTTCCAGTTTTGTGAGTTATATCATTTTGTCATTTCTTCCCAGAGGACTGGGGTTGTGTGTGTGGATAGTGAACGTGTTCTGGCATCCGTGGAAGCTGGCGTTCTTTTTCCTCTGACATTTCTGTTTATGGTGTTGACGGAACGCTATTTTGCTTAAGGAATTTGGAGTTATATATACTTTTTTGAAGGTGAAAAATGTTAGTAAATGAGCAGTGACATCTTTGATAGTAAACAATGCCTTATTTATTTTATTTTATTTAATGTTTGTTGACTAGATTAGATTAAAGTTCTTGTTTAAGGCTGTTTTCAATCAAAACCAATTCCATGCAGCAGGGCAAATATACAAGCAATACAACATGTTTAATTGTATGTAGACATATACGAGTAAAATAAAGCTGAGCATAAACAACTTGGTTAATAACTTGTGTGTTAAATTAAGTCAATGATGTTTTAAACTTAGCTATTTGTGTCTATGGAGAACTGAGATAAGTTTGCAATTTAAGTTTGTCTATTGCTGTTGCAGTTTTATTGTCTAATATTTGTTGTAGTCTAATACAAAATGAGCAAATAAAATTTGTATATATTGAATGCCAGCATTGTGATTTAATAGTTATACAGTCTAGGCAGGTTTAAATGGTTACATTTCCTAACTCCATCTTTCAGCTTGTTCATCACTAGCATTTTATTTTTCCATGAAAATGCATTTCAGTATAGCACACAGACACCCTTATACTGTGAGGCTTTTTGTTTTAATATTTTCTCCTTTGTTTCAGCTGACCATCAGCTCTCCTTTTCTTGGGGAGGGGGAGTATCTATGTAGTAGTGTGGGTCTCATGCTTTTCTGACCTCTTCTGACCCCAAAGCAGCATGATGAGTATAACTGCGTACAATGGTTGCCCCCCATGGATGCATGCTTCCATGAATGCATAACCACTGTCTACAGCTTATGCTCTTTGGAGGCCATCCATGTATTGCCTGTGTCCACCAACACCAAGCCTACACTGTCCAACACTGATGCATTGGCCAATGCTACTTTCTTCTCCCCAGGATGGCTAAGATTGTGCTGGCTACCCACTTCTGCCCTACCTGTCTGGCTTCTTCAGTCCCCGAGTTATTTATGGACATCAGGTCATCTGGATACCTCTTAGTGTTTTAGCCCTTTGTGCCACTGAGCTAGACATATTGAGGGGCTTAATTGCAATTTAAACAATGGTTATGGAAATGTATGTATTTTGCCTCCCTCAGGGTTGGTATATGTTTGTATTTTTATTTTGGAAGGTTCAGTTGGTGTGACTCAAAGGTTGTTCACATCCCCTAGGATAACATTAATGGTAAACATAGCTTGAAACCAGTGCATAATGCATTTCAAGTTAGTGTTAGCAAATTCTTATGGTATGCATATATGTGAGAGATTGTCATTTCCTACTTGCACTTTGATGACTATTTCTTCCATTCTTTTCTTTTCTTGCAGAAGGTTGTTTAATCATTAATACAGAGAATGAAGTGTGAAAGTCAATTATTTCAAGAAAAAAAATGCAACATCTGCAGACGTCTTATTGCTTTGGCCATTACTTCAGGAGATGGATAACTGAGGGAGAAATAATTGCTTAGACTAGCATAGAGAACGGGTGAACTAAACATCACCACACTCAGTAGCTTAAAAAGAATGAAACAGAATTGCCATTCAACATACTTGCATGGCTGAATGTTAGATACTGTGGGCCAAAGACCAATATCTGGTACGTCAACACAAGGTTCACATTTGCTCCTTCAATGGATATTTTTCTGCTTACACTGGTGGAAAAAGAGCAATATAGTTTAAATTCTGTTTTCTGAAACTGTACGAATGATGTTCAAAGTAAATGTTATTTTGACATGCTAACATTTGTGGTTGGTAACACACAGCTGTGTTAAATATGAGAAGACACCAGCTCTACTACAGTTTGCATGCCATACAGGACATCTGAGTCATTATTGTGGTCTCATTTTTTTTTATATCACAAAAACCTAGCACTGTACCAGGAGTGTGTTCACCTTTTATATCCAAGGTATATATTATATCAGCTGAAAACACATACTTTATGTCCTGCTTTTTTTTTGGCAGAGTTTCTTTTTAATGTCTGGAAAAAAAGCCAGATGGATAAATATAGAAAAGACATACCATTTTATCAATGCATTTAAATGTAACTGAAAAGTGCCACACTTAAAACATTTAAACTTTTATGTTCAGAATTAGGGACAGAGCAAACACAGAATTAGGGGAAAAGCCCCAAAACAGGAAAATATATTTTTTATTTATATTTTCTTAAAATAATTTCTACCTAAGGAAAGATGAAGCCAAAGTTCTTAAGACATAGCTCTTAACAGGGAGACGGGGAAGACTAAAGAGGAAACTGAGTTAATAATGAACTATATATGGCAATGGTTTAATACACTCCAGTGAATCATGCTAGCTTCAGGCTACATCTGCCAAAACAATACTGAGGTTATTTAGATAAACATTCATTTGGGCCTTTTCAGGTATGACCCACTTCAGATGGCGCTAACTTTTACAGAAAGGATGCAGAGTATACAAGAGATAAGAGATTATACACAGTGTTAAGAGCAGAATATGCAACTACTACTACCCTTATTTGATGCTGGAAGATCAGAAGGCTGTGGATTCTATTCCCTCCCCAAAGTAGCAGCTCAAACTAAATGGCTTTTTAAGTCATAAAATGATTTCACACTCTTGAACAAAGTTGGAGACAGAATGTCTAAGATGATGAATACCTTGCTTGTCCCAGCAGGAAGACAGGACTGATTTTTATAGTTTTATGACAGGGCAGGGTACACACCTGCACTGAGGATTAATATTCCATATGTTTCTTTTAGTGTACTTTGTTGTGATCATATTTACTGCACCTTCCTAGATAGCAGCAGCAAGCAGTCAGTAGTGACACACATTTATCAAAAACAGCTGTTGATGTGCTTCTTCTTAACAAAGGGCCTGAATGTGTTTAAGACCATAAAGAGCAGGATTAGTGTGTGTGTGTGTGTGTGTGTGTATTTAAAAGAAATAATCTTATATTATTAGTAATAAAACAGTTTATATTTTACTTATTTGTTGTACTCTAACATTTTTCCCAGAACAAGAGGTCTGATTGAGTGTAATAGTATTTCAGGGGTGACATTAGTACAACCACTGCAGTTCCATTTTTTTGGCAGTATTGTCTGTGAGCACCTAAAATTATAAGGAAATGAAAAACATAAGATTAACATTTTTAGCTAGGGTAGAATGCTTGGGCTTACATTACAATCTAAAAATAAATAAGCAGGCAGCGTACCGGACACATACATTGTGTTGTCAAATCAGTATCTGTGGTACTTCAGAATCAGACTCAGTACATGTAAAATGGAATGCCTGGAATATCATTTCTGTTTATTGGTCCGGGGCTGGTACTCTAAGTTAGATTTGCTTAAGCTTTTTGGTTCTGCTCCATATGTGTCCTCCTTTTCTGGAAAATTACATGATTGCTTAAAATATTTTGTGCATAGAAATAAGGAAATTACTGCATTTGAGAATGTTTGGCTATGATGATGCTTACAGTATGATGGTATTTTGGATATCTGTTGGGGCATTTTGTATCATTTGTGTGCCAGAAATATGTCTCTGAAATAATAGTCTGTAGTTTACATCCACAGAAATCAATAGCATTAAACACTACATGTCTGCACCCCCCCCCCCCCCCACACACACACACACACACGCTGCCACCACCAAATGAAGTAAGATCATGTGCAAGTTCTTGGCTATTGTGATGTGAAAGAAATGTAATACTGTAACCATGGAGATTTATTTTACTTAAACATTGTAGGCTGACAGCAGTTTCTCTGGGTAGGCAGTGAGTTGGACTGGGTGCAATGCCTATGTGTGAATAGCTGCAGTTCTGTCTTGCTTTGCAAGAGTAATGTACATTTCACTGAAGTAAGATTGATCACAAGTTCTGAAATCTGAGTATGGTTTAAGTGGGGGGTGGACAGTGTATTTTGTGCCTTTAACCTGACAAGATCAAGTCGTATACTGTGGTTGGGGCTGTGTGTGACTGGAACAAATTGCCCTGATGCTTACTGTTAAGTCTAGCTTTGCAAAACTCTAATGTCTGTACCTTAAGATGAATGTACAATAATTAGCAACCTTATGAGTAGTTCATGTATGTTTCATATCTGTTCATTCTCTATACTGAAAGTTTGTTTAAAATTGTTTCTAATATGTTGAGCTTTTCTTCGTGGACATTGTTGACAAGGGATTTTTGTTTTATACAACAGTGTTGCATTGTAGAAACTCAGGTAAATAAAAGTAAAATACATAAAATGAAATGTGTACTTGACTGGCACACTCATTTTGTTGACAGAAGCATTGGTCGCAGCTTGTAAGTATGCAACGCAGCTGTTACTATTATTTGTACTTTAATCCTGACAGGTAAAAAGCAGCTACTTTACTTAGGTAATGGGGGGTGTTTGTGAATTCATTGAGGTGACTGGCCTTGTTTACTGTTTAAATTATGGCTTTGCAAGATAACCGTTTATTTGGGTGAAGTCGGCTGTTGTGCAAGCCTGTAACTGCCATTTCTGTGCAACAGACTAAATTAATGCAGCCATTAATATTTTCATTTTAATCCAGGCAGGGTCAGCAGATATTTTAGGTAGGCAATTGATATGATGGCTGTTTGTGAATGAAATGTTTGGCACTGTAGCTTTGGTGTAATTCTGTTGTTGCAGAACTAAGGGGGGGAGGGTTGTTTGGAAATGAAATAAAATGATTGGCCCTACTATTAACTGTTAAGACTGCTGTGCAGATGGATTGAATATAAGTGCTGACCTCTGGATAATGTTTATGTAAAAGATGCAGTTACATTACTGTTTTGCTTTCTGATTTCAGAGGTTCAAGCCAGGCACTTTTGGTAGCCTATTGGGATGGGGGACTATCATGTCAGTGTGAGAATGAAATAACTGGCCTTTTACTGTTGTAATTCTGGCTTTGCAAAACTAATGTGTCTGATGGAGTAAGCAATATGCATACAGGCTGTGACTATTGTCTCTATGCAGCAGATGTATTTTGATGCTGGAAGGATCAAAGCAGAAACTGTAGTGGTGGTCAATGAAATGACTGGGCCCTGTTTTATTTTTAGTCTTGCAAAGCCAGAATTAAGAGAATGTAAGCTGTGACAGTGTGTGTATCAAAATGCATTAATATAGTCTTTTAAATCCTGGCAGCGCCAAGCCTGATAGTTGGTAGGTCATGGCTGTAGGAGACTGTCAATGAAATGAGTGCTGTTTCTAAAGCTGTACTTTAAAATGTATACAACAATGGCACTTAAATAATTTCAGCAATATCTTCATTTCAGAGTTACAACTACGATAACCAGAATGACTGAGCAGAGTGTTACAGTGGCCTATCTGAAATCTATTAATTTTAGAGATTTAATTTTGAATGAAAAGTTAAGAATCAAGAGGACTGGAAGACCCACACCTGATCTGGTCAAGAACATACACTCGCAGCTTCAGCAGGTCAGTGTACAACAAACTCACCTGGATGTATGGTTGTGAGGAAACAAACAGCTTGTACTGCTTTCCATGTTTGTTGTTCAGTGGAGAGAATGCCTAGACATCAAAGGGTATGAATGACTTGAAGAGAATGGAAGAAAAGTCCAGAAAGCATGAACAGTCTGCTAAACATTTTGACAACCAAATGAGTCTAGCAGTGTTGGGAACTGTGGATATCAGGTCCCAGTTAAGTAGTGGATACCAGTTATCAGTGGAAAGACACAACAAGAAAGTGGAAGAAAAACATGTTCTATCACTTATATAGTTTGCATCAAGCTGTGTGCTGAAGAAGAAGTTGCTTTAAGAGGCCATGATGAGTCTGAAGAGTCACTGAATGCAGAAATGTTCCAGAGACTGGTAGACTTCAGCTGCAAGATTGATTAGAAGTTGGCTGAACACTTGAGAACTTCAACTGTTTTTAAAGGAACATCAAAAAACATTCAAAATGAACTCTTGGACTGTATGTTAACAATATGCAGAGAAGAAATAAAAAAAGGAGATTCGTACTGCAAAATTTGTAGCAGTTGTTACAGATAAAACCATTGATGTTGCTGGGCTGTGGCAAATTGCTGTTGTGTTCCATTACATTGTCAATGGACAGGTGTTGGAATGTTTTTGGGGATACTTTACACCACTTGGACAGACAGCAGAGCATATTGCTGGTGTGATAAGACAACAGTTGAAGGAAGTAGTGGGAGACCAGCACGAAAAAGTGATTGCTCAGAGTTATGATGGTGCATCCGTTATGAATGGTGTTCAGCATGGGGTCCAGGCCATCATAAGAGAGGAGTTTAAATATGCCTACTATGTACACTGCTATGCCCACCAACTTAATCTGGTAATGCAAAGAGCCACACAACAGAATACTGAAGCAAGGACATTTTTTAACACTTGGTGGAATTCCAGCCTTTTTCACTCATTCAGTTCAAAGACAAGCTGCTCTAAATAGTATAGTATCATGACGCATGCCAAGAGTGTCAGGAACATGGTGGAATTGTAACATATGTACTGTAAATACAGTGTACAAAATCTTGAAGTCGCTGTTGGAGTGCTTTCTTTATTTGTACAACTGTCCTAAATCTCCTGCAGCAACTGTACAGAAGCAAATGGGCTACTGCGAACAGTTGAAGATGATGAATTTAAATTTTGACTTGCTGTTTTCCATCGTATAATGCTCCATGTTGAAATTCTTTACAGGCAACTTCAGTATCATTCCACAGATGCAACCGCTGTTGAAAAGATGTGCATACATTTTTTAATTAAATTGACGATGTCAGATCAGGTATCTACTTTATTGCAGAACAGTATCTACAGACAGAGAACATCCTGTCAAGAAGTAGACAAGGGCCAACAGCATCCCGACCACTGCATGAGGCATTGTCGATTGCTGCAAAGGAAGTGTGTGATGTCAAAAAGTTCCAAGCAGCATCACGATTTCAACAAACTGGCCATATTTAAGCTTCTCAACTACTTCTGCCTGAAAAGTTTTCAACATACATAAGAGAGTTTCCAGAAAATCTATTTACAGCAACAATAGACAACTATCCATTCCTGTTGAGGGGGAAAACTTAGAACAGAACTTGGAGTGGTGTATCAACGTGAAGACTTTGCAGCAACTGGCAGTGCAGTCCAGATGTTAAAACTCTTGGTGGGCAAGTCATTAACCAGTGTGTTTTCACAGATTTACAATGTGTTGTTAATTATAGCCACCACACCAATGTCAACTGCTGAGGCAGAAAGGTGTTTCTCAACATTGAAAAGAATTAAAACATTTCTTCGTAGTACAATGGGACAAGAAAGAATGAATGCATTGGCTATGATTTCCATAGGAAAGGAGTTAATGTGGAGTATAACTAACTTCAACCAAAGAGTTATTGATTTGTTTGCACAAAATAAAGACAGACAAATGGACTTTGTCTATAAGTAACAAACTTGAGAAATACCCAGAGGAACACAATACAGGCTCTTATTTGGTACTATACTACAAGCATTTATGTAACCCAGCCACTGGGAATGCACAAGCCAGTGCATTTCTTCATGCCGGTCCCAATCCCAGAGAAATGGGGAGGGTTACGTCAGGAAGGGAATCCAGTGTAACCTCTGCCAAATGACATATGTGGAGAACAATACAGATTTCCATGCCAGATTGGTTGAGGCCCGGGTTAACAATGACCACCACCAGTATTATTAGCCAACAGGGTGCTGGCGTTAATTGGGTTACTTTTGGCAGAAGGAGAAGAGGGGGAAGGCATGCTCAAAAGCAAGATTGTGTTGATTTGGACATGTGCTGAGGAGGGAAGCTGGGTATGTTGGGAAAAGGATGCTAAGGATGGACCTTCCAGGGAAGAAGAGAGAGGCCTCAGATAAGGTTTATGGATGTGGTGAGAGAGGACATGCAGGTTGCCGGTGTGACAGAGCAAGATGCAGAGGACAGGAAGAAATGGAAACCGATGATCCACTGTGGCAACCCCTAACAGAAACAGCTGAAAGTGAAGACTACACACACTTATTTGGAGCCAGGTGGGGTCACATGAATAGTGTTTGCTTGGAAAACTTTAAACTGTCCCTTTTGAGCCTCCATGAAAAAAGAGGGGAAAAAAGAAATCTAGTATGACCTGATGTGTTCCAGACCAGACCATAGCTTCTCATCATGTACAGAAACAGAGTACGAAGTACTGTTTGCAGCATACCACAGAGGTAAATCTTCAAACCAACCTGTATATACATGTAACAATTTGTGCTGTGTAGAGTATTCAGCATGCACCATAGTGACAGAGCATTTATTTCATGTAAATTAGTAAGCATGTCCAGCATTGATCCCACTGCACCATAACCACACCCCTTTTTGGTTGGCCACACCCCTTCCTGTTGGCCCCACCCGTTCAGATGTCTCCTGCTCCCCCACTTTGATTTGAAGTCACCAGCCGCCACTGATGAAACCTCTGATGTTGCTGGGCTGTGGCAAATTGCTTGTGTTCCATTACATTGTCAATAGACAGGTGTTGGAACGTTTTTGGGGATACTTTACACCACCTGGACAGACAACAAGGCATATTGCTGGTGTGGTAAGACAACAGTTGAAGGAAGCAGTGGGAGACCAGCATGAAAAAGTGATTGCTCAGAGTTATGATGGTACATTAGTTATGAGTGGTGTTCAGCATGGGGTCCAGGCCATCATAAAAGAGGAGTTTAAATATGCCTATTATGTACACTGCTATACCCACCAATCTACTCTGGTAATGCAAAGAGCCACACAAGAGAATACTGAAGCAAGGACTTTTTTTAACACTTGGTGGAATTCCAGCCTTTTTCACTCGTTCAGTTCAAAGAAAAGCTTCTCTGGATAATATAGTATCATGACGCATGCTAAGAGTTTCAGGAACACTGTGGAATTTTAACACCCATACTGTAAATGCAGTGTACAAGAACTTGGAGTCACTGTCAGAGTGATTTCTTTATTTGTAAAAGTGTCCTACATCTGCTGCAGCAACTGTACTGGAAGTAAATGGGCTACTGCGAAAAGTTGAAGATGATGAATTTAAATTTTGGCTTGCTGTTTTCCATTGTATAATGCCCCATGTTGACATTTTTTACTGGCAAATTCAGTTTCGTACCACAGATGCAACCGCTGTTGAAAAGGATGTGCATACATTTTTGAATGAAATTGACGGTGTCAGATCAGGTATTGACTTTATTGCAGAACAATATCTACAGACAGAGAACATCCTGTCAAGACGTAGATGAGAGCCATCAGCTTCTCGACCACTGCATGAAACATTGTCGATTGTTGCAAAAGAAGTGTGTGATGTCATAAAGTTCCAGGCAACATCACGATTTCAACAAACTGGCCATCTTCAAGATTCTCAACTACTTCTGCCTGAAAGGTTTTCAACATACATAAGAAAGTTTCCAGAAAATCAATTCACAGCAACGATAGACAGCTATCCATTCCTGTTGAAGGGACAACTTAGAACAGAACTTGGAGTGGTGTATCAACGTGAAGACTTTGCAGCAACTGGCAGTGCAGCCCAGATGTTAAAATTCTTGGTGGACAACTCATTAACCAGTGTGTTTTCACAGATTTACAATGTGTTGTTAATTATAGCCATCACACCAATGTCAACTGCTGAGGCAGAAAGGTGTTTCTCAACATTGAAAAGAATTAAAACATTTTGTCGTTGTACAATGGAGCAAGAAAGAATGAATGCACTGGCTATGATTTCCATAGGAAAGGAGTTAACGTGGAGTATAACTAACTTCCACTAAAGAGTTATTTATTTGCTTTGACAAAATAAAGACAGATGAATGGACTTTGTCTGTAAGTAACAAACTTGAGAAATACCCAGAGGAACACAATAGAGGCTCTTATTTGGTACTATACTACAAGCACTTATGTAACCCAGCCACTGGGGATGCACAATCCAGTGCATTTTTTCATGCCAGTCTTAAGCCCGGATAAATGGGGAGGGTTACGTCAGGAAGGGCATCCGGTGTAACCTCTGCCAAATAACATATGCGGACAACAATACAGATTTCCATACTGGATTGGTTGAGGCCCGGGTTAACAATGACTGCCACCAGTACTGTTAGCCAACAGGGTGCTGGTGGAAATTGGGTTACTGTTGGCAGAAGGAGAAGAGGGGGAAGGCATGCCCAAAGGCGAGATTGTGTTGATTTGGACATGTGCTGAGGAGGAAAGCTGGATATATTGGGAAAAGGATGCTAAGGATGGAGCTTTCAGGGAAGAAGAAAGAGGCCTCAGATAAGGTTTATGGATGTGGTGAGAGTGGACATGCAGGTTGTTGGTGTGACAGAGCAAGATGCAGAGGACAGGAAGAAATGGAAACAGATGATCTGCTGTGGCAACCCCTAACAGGAACAGCCAAAAGAGAAGACTACAAGCACTTATTTGGAACCAGGTGGGGTCACGTGCATAGTGTTTGCTTGAGAAACTTTAAACTGTCCTTTTTGAGCCTCCATGAAAAAGGGGAGAAAAAAGAAATCCAGTATGATCTGATGTGTTCCAGACCATACCAGATCTTCTCATCAGGTGCAGAAGGGGAGTACGAAGTATTGTTTGCAGCATACCGCAGAGGTAAGTCTTCAAACCAACCTGTATATACATGTAATGATGTGTGCTGTGTAGAGTATTCAGCATGCGTCATAGTGACTGAGCATTTATTTCATGTAAATTAGTAAGCATGTCCAGCATTGATCCCACTGCACCATAGCCCCACCCCTGTTGGTTGGCCACACTCCTTCCTGTTGGCCCCACCCATTCAGCTGTCTCCTGCAGCTCCCCTTTGATTTGAAGTCACCAGCCGCCACTGATATTTAGTGCCCTTGTGCTGTAACCAGTATGACTAAGTCATATTGCATGTGGGTGTAAATGACCTGAGATATCTCCCTGGAATATATGAACACAGGGGTTATGGAGCTTTCAGACCATGTGTCTCAGGCTTGTATGAGCCTATCACTGAGCAACATTCTACCTGCACAAAGGATGATACCACTGTATGAACATAAGATGATTTACTTGACTTTTGTAATTGGCTTAGCTACTAGTATCATTCAAAGAGGGTACAATATCTCTCAGCCTGGGAGGATGTGATAAAAATAACACATTGCTTTGCCAAGAACAGTCTGCACCTGTCCCAGATAGGCATTTGACTGTTAGCTAAAATAATGTTCTACCTAATAATGACTTTTTAGGCAGCAAACTGACAAACCTTCCAAGTTAGTAAAAACAACTAACAGGGAATCTAAAGGTGTTACTGCCCAATGCTGAGAGCATAAGCAAGAAACTCCACTCCCTTGAAATTGTCCTCACCTTTAAGAATACAGACATCTTTGCAGTTACTGAGACACAGTTTAAAGCTGTGGAAGGCACCATGGCAGTGTAGGGGTACAATGCCTTCCACACATTTAGAACAGCTATGGTACAGGCAAGGACTAAAGCTGAAAATGTCTCAAGCTACATCAAAAATTAACACGCCTTAAGGTCGGTTAAACAGACTGATGTGCTTGAGCTTCTCTATGTCCAAATTACCATAGGTAGAGTCTCATATCATATTCTTCCAAGTTGCAGATCACTGTCTTTGACCCACAAAACGCATAGCTCATACTTAGACCTATTGAAGATACTTGCCATTCCACCAAATACTATATTCATGGGGGACTTTAACTACCCCTCTATAAACTGGGAATATTACATGACCCCAAACTTGTAGGCCCAGAGATTGCTACACTTTGTAAACACAAATATACCTGACCTGTTAATCCATTTGCCCACTATGGATGCAAATATACTGGATCTGATACTCACAAGTATAAGTATAGGAGAATGCTGACCCCTCCCCCCCATGTAGTGTCCACACAGTAGTATCCAGTCTGTTAAGGTAAGGCCATAAAGCTGTCTCCTTTAAAATAAAAAAGTTAATGCTGTGACCCCAGGAATTCCTGTAACAGTTATGAACTACTCCAAGGCCAACTGCCTATTATTTAGCAATCACCTCACAGATCTCCAACCCCCAGCAAGCCTTTGAACCCAACTGCCTATGCAGAATTGTACAAATAAACCCTGTACAATGTTAATAGATGCAAAGAGATGGCTGTGCTGACTCAAAACAAGCACAAACCAAACTCAAAAAACAAACCATCCTGATGGAATCCAAACATAAACAAAATGTACAAGAAAAGGAAAAAAGTCATAGCTAAAATGAATTACTTGACCAACCCAGTAGTTCCACTACTTAAAGCCAATTGAACTATTCATTCTTCCAATGATGGATGAGAATGTGACAACTGGGAAAATGTGCCTGTCCCTATACCAGGAGACTGTATGTTGTGACCAACAGCAAAGACACAGTGAAAGCCCTGCAACTTATTCATTCTTTGTCTGAGTCTGCCCAATCTCATGGTGAGAGCTGTCTGGCCCATTCATTTTCTGGTACAATTTGACCAGTCCTGTCCCTCCATGTGATAAAAGAGTTAACTGTTAGGGAGTGAAACAGAGGCCTAACCCCCTGTGGCAGCTTCAAAGAGATATGCTATAATTGTATCTTCTGAAGCAGGAAAAGTGCTACAATGCACACTTCTAGTTGTATAAGGCATGTGCTCTATAGGATCGTTCTTAGAAGGTGTAACCCCTAATATCCCTTTATGTGTCCCCGAAGTAGAGGTCCAGATCTGCCTCCTTCCCCCCAGGATAATCAGGCTAATATCAACCACAGACTTGGAGGTATGTGCAGCTTTATCAAGAATAACAGATAATACTGAACAATACTGAGCAATATTGTTATATTACATTGGAATTGGAGTTCCACTTCTCTAAAAATGATTATTTAACTTTATCTTCATAAGTTCCCTTTCAACTGTGTATGTTATCATATGTGGCACTTTTTTTCCATAGCTTACATATGACTATTGGATATCTGATATTGCCAAACTTTTTTTTTTTTATTTTGTTAAGTTGAGTAACTGATCATCTGATTCTTCGTAGGAAGACTGCATCAGGAAGTGAAAGCTAGGTAGTTGGAAGAATATACAATTTTGTGAATAAAGAATAACTGAATTATTTCGAGATGGTGATGAAGTTCAGTCTGAGGAAGATTAACGAGTGATAAACAATGGATTTTCCTGTGGCTACCAGACATATTTTGAGAATCTTCTGTAAGCTTGTAAAGACTTGAGTTGGACAGTAGGCAAAATCCGACTGGGAAACTAGATGAGTAAAGGAATTAAGACTTGAGACAGGAGATGGTTGTGGTAAACTTACCAGATTTAGTTATTCATTAATTTTCTCAACCTTTTCAATAAAACTTCAGTTCCAGGAAGTAATGATAACAATCTGAGATCCGTTGAGACCAAGGTTGGATACACTGGAAAGAGGGCAAAAACTAGGATAATTAGTATTAATGAGTTCTAATAAGAAGAGCAGTAGTTTGTTTTTCTCATGATGGTTAGCCACAGTCCTGTATCACTCGACTAGTCATATAAAAAGAAGTAATTATCTTATGATAACTGACCTGAATGAATAGATAAACCTATTGTGCCTAATGTCTTCCATTCATTTACAGATGATTTAAGTACAAAAAATAACCTTTGTCATCACATATGAATCTCAGATTGCCAAATACATTCAGGAGCATTTTGTGACAGAGCGTGTTGAAATAATTGGAAATATCAAAAAATATAATGCCAGCCAAGTTATCTAAGTGCCATAAAATATATTCTGCAAGATCCAGGAGTACACAGGTACAAAGTCTAATGCCATGCCACACATAAGATATGTGTTAAAGTGGATTAGGTTGCCAGTAGCTGTAGATGGACATATTAGTCAAAGATTTTGAATAATGGCAAGAGACACGCTTTAGCTTTATAGTTGCTTCATGTAGTTGACTTTCCACCTTTGTGAAGGAGTACAATAGGTTCATACTTCCAGCATGATGGATCTGTTAATAACCATGGCAACTGAATGGGTGATAGCATGGACAGCTATTTTAAGGTAACCTGTGGGAAGTGCTGAGTCAGACTTGATTTGTTTGCTTAACTGGTTCTTTATTTGTGTATTTTTTTGCTAATTTGTTGTTTCTTTATGTTAGTTTATTGAGTTTTTTTGGTTAAGAACACTAAATGTCCCTAGCTGGCAACATGGGGATTGACATTAAGTGCTTTTAAAAAAGGCTTGATTGATTGACTGACTGACTGATTGATTGTTATTTACTTATACTTTGAGAAACTAAACATACCTAGCTTTCTCACAACCTTAAGTAAGGTTGTTGTAATTAAAACTACATTAACCCGTGTGATATAATTACTATTTTAGAAATTGTGCTCAATAACAGACTATTAATGGATGAAATGATCAGGCAGTGCAATGAAATCACAATCCAGACAGGATGACAGAATCTGTGAATGACTAGGATGGGAAAGGTGGCTAAATAACATGCAGTTTTTGGGAGATTATTAATATTTTGCTTTGGCTGAATTGAGCTGTAGATTTTTTTATTGTTTAGGGGAATAGGATTGTTCTTTTTAAATAGATAGTTGCAATTTTTTTTAAAACTCTGGATTTTGCAATTAATATTACACATGTGATCCATGTTGAACATCAGAATCCTAATGCCAGTTGATATGAGTGGAAAGCGAGTATATCGGTCACATTTGTTTTTGCATAATGGAGCAAATATTTAGCAGCTTCACTTAAGGAAACCCTGTGTAGTACAGACCATTCTTTATGCAACATAGACCAATGGGTCATTGAACAAAAGGGAGTCAGTGAACATCCTTTAGTTGAACTAGTAGGTATTTGGGCAGTTCTCTGTTTAATCAACTAGAAACCTTTAAAGACAAAGCTAAGACTTGCTTTGATACCAAGCTTCATATGAAAAATAAAACAAAAAATCTTGTTTTGCAGTTTCACCTTCCTACCCATACTGCTCTTTTAACATATGGAGAGAGCTGCTACCAAGGATGGAGGTGTTTACAGACCTGGGTCTTGTTCATGAGAAAGTGTATCGGTGATAGGGAGACACTGACCAACAGATTGCAGTAGGTGTGTCAGCACTGTGGACATTGTACTGGACTGTGGTGTTGATGCTGGAGCTGACTCCAAGGACAACTCTGTCAATTTTCCAGTCTATCTATGTCCTCATCCTCATCTAAGGTCATGAACTTTGGGTAGTTATTGAAATATTGTGATCACATTTCAAAAGAGCAGAAATGCAATTCATTTATAGGGATGCTGGGCTTACCCTCTGGGGGCAGATTTAAGAGATTGAGAGTTTTGAAGGAACTTGGAAAAGAGATACTGCTCCTCAACATTGAGAGGAAACACTTGAGGTAATTTGGGTACTTAGTGATGATGCCACCTGGGCTCCAAGTATAGGAATATACTAGGCACAGATCACAGACCCTGGATATGCTGTAGAGATTGAATCTCTCAGTTGGCCTAGGAATGCCTACACATTCTCCAGGGTTAGCAGGAAACTGTTGCTGAGTATAGGTAAGTCCAGTCTGCCCTGCTTAGCGTCCTGTGACAATGGCCTTCACTATGACAAGTGCTTTAGAAAACAGATGGCTAGATGGATGCATACATTGATAGATAGACTTGACTTTTCTCATATTATTCGTGTTACAGATTTTGTGTTTGTTATTCATTTAGCTTTATTCACCAATGAATCTGCACACATTTCATATTTCACCTTTTTCTTATGTACATGGGATGCTTACAAAGGTGTTAAAAATCTATAATAAGAAGCAGTAAAGAGCTACACAGAAAATCTGTAGACAAAATCATACATTCATATATACATATGTATTGCATCCTGTTATGCTAGTCGCTAGCCATTTGCCAGACTACTGTAATCAATAACTGCAGCTGATTTTCCATTTAAAAGACTTAATAAGTACATATTTAAGGGCACCATTAACCTAGATGCTGGTAAATCTGCCTAGAAAAATGAAGTTATGTGATATTAAAATATAATGAAAATAACATATTAAGTGATATAGTGCATTGTTGTAACTATTATGCATGCATGAATAAGAGGGGCTGTGTTAAGTACTGGTTTTGTTTCAGTCAAAGCGAAGTTTCATTACTGCACATAATATATCAAGGTACATTTAAGTTGGTAAAGAACAGAAATTCACATGCAAAACTACAATCATCCGAAGATTTTTAATGTGTGCCAAAAATAACATTACTAAATAACTTTGGCTTTATACTACCCATATACAGTTTACATTAAAAAAACACCCTGCTTAGTTACTTACCCCAGTCAATCTAAAATATAAGCCTTAAAAACAATTGCAACTTCTGAAAAACATTCCCTTGCAATAATTCTGAAAATACATTACTTACTGGTAATAATACTTTTGAACAAAGTGCAGTTTTAAAAGAAAAGTTTGATTATTACCACTGTCATGTCCTGAAGACTGTAGATACATCACCAAGAAAGAGATAATGTACACAGCCTTGAAAATAAATTCAGCAGTGAAACAAACTCAGACACTTTTATAATAACATGAAGATGGAACAAGGGCATGCTTTAAGAAGAACATATGATGTCAGGCAATGAATCAAGGCCAAACATTAGGTTTAAACTCTGTCTTTGATTACAAGAGAAAAAAGAAGTAGGGTCAGGTTTTACAGACTGTCTGGAGATCTCATACAGTTCAACCAAAATTTAATGAAAACCTTCACAATTTTACAGATAAGAATAAATAAAAGTAATGTGAAGTATCAAAAAATAGCAAAGAAATGTATGAGGTATACTGAAATAATGAAAAACAAATTGCGGATGATAAAATGAAGTTAAAGATGGTGATGCACATGGTAAAGATACACCCCAGGATTCAAGAAGCTCAGCGGAAGGACGGTTTTAGCCTTGCGCCAAGCATCCTTACTACAGATGGTGCAGTAGCGCCATATGAATATGTATGAGGGTGCGCCACCACACCCTTGACGTGCACAGGAAACGTGTGCGAGTGCAGGGGGCGTGTATAAGTGCTCTATGGAGGCGTAAACATGCCCCGACACTTGCAAAACCTACTATGCCTAGTAGTAGAGCCCGCCTCTAATAGTAAGTCAGTAAGTCAGTGTCCATGGATACCGAAATGTATGCTAAGCGTACAAGAGTGTCCACAAACAGTGAAATAAAATCGAAGTAGTAAACACACAAGCACGTAATGGAATGTAGAGCCCTGTCCCTAGAACTGTCAGAATTAGATTCCCTGTCCCCGTGTCCCTATTATACATTTGAATTGCAGAAAAGCACAGCATGTCTGTGTGTCACCACCCTCTGCCAAGCGTAGCTTACACATCATATTCATTCAAATAAAGAAAAACATGCGGAATCAATGTAAGTGTCAATAGTGTAGTGTATAGATCATCTGCCTAACAAAGAGGCAGTCATGGTTTGAGCTCAACAATAGCACATATCATTTTCCATGTGGAATGAATGTTGTTTTGCCGTAAAACTGAACATAAGAGTATTGCATGAGATATTCAACTTAAATATAATTCAAGCAAAGTGGCACTGTCATAACGAATAAGGTACTAGTAAGCAGGTGTAAGCACAAAAAAGCAGCAGTAAACATATATAAGTACCAGTAAGCAAGTCTGAGTGCACTTGCATGGGTCTAAGCAGTGCCCAGCATAGGAAATGTATATAAGTATATACAGATATATGATATATATATATATATGTATATATATATATATATATATATATATATATATATATATATATATATATATGTGTGTGTGTGTGTATATATATATATATATATGTGTGTGTGTATATATATATATATATATATATATATATATATATATATATATATATATATTTATATATATATATATATATATATATATATATACACACAAATATATATATATATATATATATATATATATATATATATATATGAAGAAAGAACGACATAACAATAAAGCATACAAAAGGAATAAGAAGGGAATCAACAGCAACCCCAGTATTATTTAGTGCTGTCAGCGTATGTCATATCCAGCTGGGCAGGAGTGATCAAAGCACTGCTACTCACACTACAGGCAGGATATTACCAGTCGGAGTAACATTGTTGATTTGCTAAGACTACTTTACACATAGAGGGTAGTCCCTGGTGGGACTACCCAAAAATTGATAGACCATTTGGCCTTCCGACCATTACACAAGCAAAGGTAGGTATGTTCAAGGACTAAATGGTGGGAGAGCCTGAGAATACATGGGTTGGGACAACATATGTGTAGGGCTCCTAACGCTCTGGAGAAGGGAATGTGTGGAGGTGTGTCATGGCTGCGATAACAAGTGGACAATGGATGGTATGCATGTATTTTGAACACGGGTGGGGTGGAGGAACTAGGGTATGAAATTATGGAGCCAGGCATGCCAGGGTTGGATTGGCTGGTTCTAATTGGACTGTCCCGTGGAGGTCAGCGAGTTCGTTTTAGGTATATATGCATACACACATGCAGACATCAATATGTAGAAGTACATTTTCTGTAACACATTAATTCCATTTGCAGACATAAATAACATGAATTTTCCCTTACAAACCTTGACAGTAGATAGAATAATAGGTTGTGCAGAAGAGGGATGGGACAAAACTGCTAAAACGCAGAAGTGTGTACAATATCCGAAGTTAGTGCTGTGCAGTAAATAATCAAATGTGAGGACTTTCTCACACATGGAATCAGTCCTGTGATTTGCCTGCTACAGCAATGCCAATTACTAAACCGTTCTATTTGTAAAAGAAATACGCCAAACACATACATAATTAGTCTATTATGTGTAATTTGTGCGTTACCACATAGTCATACATATTAATTTATTGTAGTGTCATGTTAACGGGAGTAAGGATGTAATGAAGTATAGAGTCTAATCTTGACATAAGCACATGCGTGTCCCATGTAGGACAACCCAAAAATTGCGAATGGTATTCTTTTGGTCGCTCACGTCACCACTGTTTGTGGACTAAACATTTGGGAGTTCTGAGGATACGTGGAGTGAGTCAAACGATGGGATGGGTCTATAGGAGTAGGGAGTGGCCAGTGTGTAGTGGTGTAGATACACCGTGAATCCAACTGCAGAATGGATGATGGCAATGTTAGGGAGGTGTTGGGGTGTGTGTTTGGGGAACCAGGAGCCATGGGTATATGGGTATATATGCAAATGAAGCAGCACAGCAATAGTGTATTGGTTAGAGCAACCCCCTAATGAACAGACATTCCCATACCGAATCCCACTGTATCACATACCATTTACCATCGGTAATCAGTACATGAACATACTGTGACATCTGTCCACTGTATAACCTGGAAATTATCAATTAAAAGTTAACTAGAGTGAAGTGCCAGTGTCATAATGAATAAGTCACTAGTAAGCAGGTCAAGCATATATAAACAGCAGTAAGCATGTGTAAGCATGTGTAAGCATGTTTGCGCAGGGTATGTATTGCTTTACAGACACACACACACATATATATATATATATATATATATATATATATATATATATATAGATATATATAGATATATATATAGATACATATATATATTTTTATATTTATATATATATGTATATATATATATATATATATATATATATATATATATATATATATATATATATATATATATATATATATATATATATATATAGTTGCAGACATACACACACACACACACACACACATATATATATATATATATATATATATATATATATATATATGTGTGTGTGTGTGTGTGTGTGTGTGTGCATAGCTATACACAGATACACAGCTATGATAGGAAACAGCACACAAGAATGACATATGTTCATAGGCTATGCCAATGGAAGTGAGTAGCCCAAGCAAGAAACATGAAACACATAGCATGACCTTCTACCCTCCCCCCAGCCGGACACGGGAAAGATATACACAAACAATGTAAAGAGTCCACTGCTCCCCAGACCACAGGCAGGATGCAACCGGTGGGGTACACAGTGCACCCATCAATTCTAATCTTGGAACACAGACTGGAGCGTCCCTTGAGGGACACCCCAAAAATTGCCAAACCAAAAGTAGTGATAGACCGGCCATTCTGGCTGGGGTGCATACATACTCGGAATACAAGGGTGGGAAACTCTTATGACCCATGGGCCGAGACAATTGTATGAAATGGGTCCCATGAAGTGGAGAGTGGGCAGCGTGCAGTGGTGTGCCCAGAACAGACCAGGATCCAGAGTAAGGATGGGTGCTGTTGAGGAGGTGCGGGTGGGGTAACTATGGGTAGCTACCTATGGGTCTAGGTGTGCAGGTGTTGGCTGATGTGGGCCTATATGGACAGCCCTAGGGATGTAAGTGAATGTGTTCATTGGGCAGAGGTGTTGCCCAATGAGCAGCCACACCCACTACGAGTCCCACTGCAGCAAAGTGTAATCTATATGGCAAGGAATGGAATAACCGGATGTAGATGTATATATGTAGAGGTATGTGTGTGTATATCTACCCATAGTGACATAGAGATAATCCTCTCCATCTCTGTAGTACAAATATATACATACAGAGACAGAATACAAATACATACCCACATATAAATATATACATATGCAGACACCCATAGACCCATATGTTGTGAGATATGTATATATATATATATATATATATATATATATATATATATATATATATATATATATATATATATATATATATATATATATATATATATATATATATATATACATATATATATATATATATATATATATATGTATAGACAATAAAATATAAATATACATGCATGCATACATATACAGATATATCTGTATATAGTAATGTAAACAGATATATATATGTGACTGTAAATATACAGATGTATATAGCTAGGATATGATACAGCAGTTACGAGTAACATATGTTCATAGGACGTGCATATGGGGCGAGGGGTCCAATAAACAAACGTGTAACATGTAGCATCACTCCCCCCTCCAGCTAGGCCGGTGACACATACAGACACACAATAAAGGTAAACTCACCACTGCTTCCCGGACCACTGGCAGGATACTACCAGTGGGAGAGACCTGCCAGGTCTAATCTTGAAACATAGACATCGATGTCCCTTGTGTGACACCAAAAATTAATGATTGGAGGCAGTCCTGGTAATGACTTATCAAACCATCCTGTAGATGTACACAGACCAGTAGGTTGTGCAAGCCTGATAACCCGTGGGTCGACACAACATATGACATGTGTCCCAACATGGGGAGAGTGGACAGTTTGTAGTGGTGTGTTTATATCCCACCTGCACCCACAGTAAGGATGAGTGCTGTAGAGGAGTGGCAGGTGAGGGAACTATGGGTATGCAATTATGGGCCTAGGCATGCAGGTGTTGGCTGGCACAGTCATATTAGGACCGCCCCGGGGATGTAAGTAATATTCCGAAATGGGCATAGCTGACACCCATATCTCTCAACCCCTAAGAGTACATCCATTGGACAGGACATAAACCATTGGGGGAGCAAATAGGGACCATACCTCTGAACTGGACCCGATTTCTAGGGACGTCCCAGATTTTGACTCGGTTTCTAACTCTGCCCCACTTAATCCCTCCTAAAACTAGTGACATTTGAAGGAAAGGTGGTAAATTACACTTAATGAATAACGACAACAATTAAGAGTTATAAACATCATTTACCTCAGACAATGTGTATGAATTCATATGCTCTGGGTCTGTCAATGTGTCAGGTTAATAGCACCAATAATTTAAATGTGTCCCTGATGTTGTTATGCCATGTCCCTGATTCAGTTTGTATATTTCCCTAATCGTATGAGTGATCTGATAGGGGCAGAAAGCACATATTCCACTGACAACCTTTGAAAGATGATAGAATATTAGGTATGCAGTAGCATGACTCGGCTGAAGGATGTGGGTTCCAAAACCCAATTACGTGTTTGTATTGAAGACTGTCAGTTACCATGTTTTAGCCAGATGGGTACAGATTGTAAGAGGAACACACTAATAATATGAATCAAACTCTGGACAGACCGCGGATTCCTTACAGCTGAACGGCATTCTGTCACCTAATGGGCAGCCATTCCCGATACTGTAGGCATGTAATCCGATGTAATAGGCGTCACAAGGTAATATCATAGTCCTCGCTCCCATGCAGGGGCGTGAGTGTCAGATGCAAACACCAAATGCAGTGCATTTGCAAGTGCGGGAGCAAGAGGGTGTAAGCCTGTTTGGCCACCAGTATGCGAGTATTACACTGGTAAAGCAATGTAGAGGCTAACTGAGTGTAAGAAACTGTAACCAGAGGTTAGCATTGCTTAGCACCACACAAAGCCATGATCACTCACTCACAAGTGTTTTAATGTGCCTTAATCACACCATATCCAATGGCCTTGTTCTGCCCAGCAACAAAATAAACGGCCTCTGCAAGGCTTGAAACCAGGACCCTGCACACACAGCTATTGTGATTTACCACTATCTCATGACAGATATACAGACATCGGACCTTATCACAAACATATCCTTTAGTGCAGGAAATGTATTCCATCATGTAGATTTATGAGTGAGTGTTTATGTCCAGCATATAGATAAATATATATGGATATATCAGGAACATCCCATGTGACAACAAAGCATTACAAAGGAATGAAAAGGGAAACACCAGCAATGCCTGTATTATGTAGTGGTGTCATCCTATGTAATATCAAGACTCTTTCAGACAGACATGTGCCAGTCATACATGCAAACATTTGTACATTGGCCATATACATCACTCTGTGCATGTTATTTACATTAACATAACAGTTCCTGTTCAATCGTTATGGGAGAACAGTACTCTTGCAAGGTGCTGTGTGTGACATCATCATCGTCATGATAAAGGTAAATGGGGTAACTATAGATGGACTGGTAGTGTTGTGTGTACAATGGGGTCATCGGCATCATGTGTACTTGGAACATTTAGGAGTCATGTGCATACTAGAATTGTGTGACTGAGAGACAGGGGTGAGGACAACTGGAGTATGTTGTGATGCATATTAAATGGGTTACATGTGTCCAGTGGACACGTGTGTGAAATGGACAGCTATGTATGGGCAAATGTTGTTCTAGGAACCGATTGGCCTTTAGTTTCCGTAGGGTGAGAGTGGGATGTGGGGGAAGGAGAGTAGGTTCATACTAGGCTATCCGCCCTATGGCATTTATAAGCCTAGCCAGAGTGTGTTTGGCTTTCACCACCCATTTTAAATTAATTTTGCTATGCCCTTTTTTTAGGTTAGTATACTGTGCCTCTGTCTAACAGTGACACAGAAGTGATACCTGGGGTAAACCTACGATCTCCCATCCACTCATCAAGATTCCTCTTGAAGAGAGTCAATGAGGGACTCTGCCTAACCTGGACTGGGATTTTATTCCAGAGTGAAGGGAGCCTCTGGGTTATGAATCTGTCCCTCCAGCATGTCCTATTTATTTCAGTGCTGAGGTTCAAGTCTCTCGAGCATGTAGCTTGATGGGATTTGGATTGTTTGAGGTGCAGCGTGTCCATTAATTTCGGGTTGGACATGGCTTTATACGTCAGGCACAGATCGCCTCTGAGCAGGTGGTATTCCACTGAGTAGAGCTGGAGTTTCTTTAACCGGGCAGCATATGGCATCTGTTTGAGCCCATTGATCCTCTTGGCGAGGTACTTTTGGGGTCTTTCCAATTGCTGCAGGTGTCTGATAAGGTACATCCCAAAACGGGCATTGTACTCAATTATGGGCCTGATGAGGATGAGTAAAGAGGCACGATGACCTTCCCTAATCTAGATGTGAATCCCTTCATGATTAGGTGGGCTATATAAAATGTTTTTTAACCACTTTAGCCACATAGTTGTCAAATGAGAGATTGCTATCAACTTGGGTCCCCAGGTCCCTAATTACTTCTTCTGTACTTAATGGATTACCACCTATGTGGTAATTTGTGGGCACTTTGTTTTTGCCAAAGGTGATGACTATACACTTTTTGGCATTTAGCTTGAGGCCATGGCTTTGGCACCAGTTGTCTGTTTCTATGAGGCCCTTTTGGAGGATGTTTATGTCGGCTGGAGAGTCAAATATGGCGCCCAGTTTGCAGTCATCTGCGAACTTGGTCAGCCACAGTCCTTCCGTGTTGGCCTGTACCTCCGAGAAATATATACCGAACAAGAGAGGTCCCAGGACTGAGCCTTGTGGGATGCCACTTGTAACTGGTTTGGAGTCTGACATGGCTCCACAAATTCTAACCATATGGGTTCTGTCCTTGAGCCAATTTGCAACCCATCTAGTGATATAGGGGTTTATATTTAAGCTGGTTTGCTTATCTATAATGCCTGAGTGGGGTATTGTATCGAAGACTTTTGCGAGGTCCAGGTAGGCTGTGTGGACCACCTTCCCCTCGTCAATGGCCTTGGTGACTGTTTCAAAGAAATTGACCAGGTTTAAGAGGCAGGATCTGCCCTTAACAAAGCCGAACTGGGTAGGATCTAGTGTCTGTAGGTCCCCAATATCTTTATTTATGAGGTCCATGATGATCCTTTCCATAGCTTTGCAGGCCAAGCTAGTCAGGCTTATGGGGCGATAGTTTCCAGGATCCATTGAGGCACCACCTTTATGGAGAGGGACCACTGTTGCAGTACGCCACTCTTTGGGTACATATCCTGTAGTAAGGCTGAGATTGAACAGTAGTTTTATGTTTGGGTTTAGCTCTTTTTGGAGTTCATGTAGGATGCAGCCCGGGACACCGTCTGGTCCCATTGATGCTGTGTTTTTTGCTTTGGAGAAGGCGGCTCTTACCTGAGCATCTGAGATGTCAGGGGGGCAGCACTCTGCTGGGATAGATATTTTCCCTTTTGGTGGGAAGGGGGGGAGAAGTTTGCGCTGAACCTGTCAGCTAGGATGTTGGCAATGTCTGTGGGTTTGGTGTATTTTTTGTCATTTTGGACTAATTATGAGTATATCTGGGAATTCCCACCCAGGTTCCTAACATAACTAAAGAAAGCCTTGTAATTATCCTTAGTGTCCTGTGCAATTTTTCTCTCTAAGCTGGCCTTAGACGATTTTATGAGTGCCCATAGTTTTTTGCTAATACTGATCAGAGATGCCTTCCCTTTTTGGGATTTTGCACTATCATGTAGTAGCTTCCTCCTTCTATTGTATAGTTTGTTTATGGCTGGGGTCCACCAGACAGGACGTCTGCCTTTGGAGGATTGGTATGCTCGTGGAGGATAGGTAGGGTAGGATGACAGACAAGACAACATACAGGGTCGGTATATGACACATGTGGGGGGATACACCTTAGACGGGGAAGGATGTTTGGCATTCACAAGCCCATGAGTCCCCAGATGGAAACAGTGGGACAGAGGTCCACAGCATGGGCAACCACCACTGCACCAAAACTGCTGCAAATGTGACAGTGCTGGGGGCAGTTTAGGAGGGGCAGCCTCACCCTGTAAATGTGACACTCTGCCCTTGAGCTGGTGTATCTGGTCTCGAAACCCCTTATTGAACCCCCTATGCACCACGTCCAGGACTGTACGACAGCAGACATGTCACTGTCTGGACCTGCTCCCAGGAGGGACAAGCCCCGTCCTCTGTGACAGTACCACCAGAAGGTGGTGCAGAGCCAACAGAGGTGGAGGTCCAAGGCTGGTCTCCAGATGTGCTGGTGCCCGGTGGCCAGCTGAAGTGGAACAGGAGTTTCTGCCGGAACCTCCAAACCCATACAGCCTATGGTGTTGCAGTTTAAACACAGATATGGCTTAGTAATAGCCAACAGCATTCAGGATTACTTAAAATAGCATGCATCTATATGGCCATCAACCCAACACAACAGATGATATACATTTGCAGAGAGAGAGTACAACACATGCATATTTACTGCATGACATCTGTACAATGTGTAGAAGACTTATGACTGCAGCTATGAACAGTGGCCCATTATTGGCATGTCACTGAGAACCCCAGACAGTGTCTGTCATACCACTGTTTCATGTGACATATGTCCAGTCAGGGATGCAATGGCAGTAACACATCACTATCACCATGTACTGGCTGCAATCCTCACACTATGCTCCTGCTCTTTACAGATGTGTGTTCAGTAAGTAACACAGGAAACAAATGGTTCCACACACTGACCAGTCCACAGATTGCCTACAGATGGGGGTCCCTCACAAACAGAGCACTATCTTGTCAGTTTTAAAACATGCAGAATAGCTATTACCACACACACCTCGTTAAACAGGCAGTTGTCTCAATGAAGCATAGCTACACTTCCATGCTGTAGTCATGTCTGACACATCACCCTCCTGTCTGTAGGCTATTTCTCACTGTGTATGTTGTTTGCGGAACATACAGATATAATCTGTGATGCCATTTACCAAACACCAGATCCAGGTACCACTCACAGCGACTCTCATAGGCAAATACCAACATGATGTTCCTATATATTGGACTGTGTTTTTCATGCGAATGGCTATTGGAACATAATCACAGCTGTTCCACATCCAATCAGCTAAAGGATGACTGCAATAGGTGCAGAGGCTATCACCGGTCATGACCATCACTTACAATGCACAAACTGCTGCTGAGCAGGTGTACACCTCCACATCCATCAGAGAGTGTGTGGGAGGGACAGACAGAGGCAAAGTACATCAGAGAAGGGCTTGGAGACTAAACCCTAAGCATCGTCTGTCACACATCTACCAGTACAGGGGGTTCAAATCCCTGACTGACTAGTCATTACTATTCCAAGTGCATGCAGTTACTCCATGTGCCACAAAGCTGACATGTTGGTGTGCTGTAAGAACATATACGTGTGTTGGTGTGCGACATCTGCAACAGAGATATAGAAGACATACATTAGGTGTAGCACACATGGCTGTCCACATGAACAGATGTCAATGGCAACACAACCACACTCTCTAATGGACTCACATTGACATTCTTTTCCAGGCCCACAAATACACCCCCAATGCACGTAGTTAGCCATACTGCAGTAATGCACAGGTACTACATGCACCACAGGGGATATCCGGAGGTTCTATGGGCTAGGGCATGTGAATGTGTTTGACATCTGTCGGTATGCCAGTGGGAGTTATACTGGGAGTGACTGTGGTTGGCAGCATAATACCCCACCTGCAGACACAAGGTGCCAGTACTGACATGCATGTGTGCATTGCTTCATGGGTGTGTAGTGGTTGGCTGTGCAAGATGGCTGTACAAGGCTGGGTGAGGGGTAATCCTTGGAATCACACCACCTGGCAGTGGTGTACAGTGTGGTACATGGGTGTAGTGTCTGCAATGTCCCACATAGATGGGTACTTTATGAACTGTCCTGACATCCTGGTTACCATTGTGTATGGCCATAGCTTTGCAATGCATGCCATGTCTGTGTTTGATAGTCCTTGACATGGACATTGCCTGGGATGTGCATGTCACACAATAATGTACAGTGACATGTACAAGTGTACTTGGTTTGGCTGGCACATGTTGTGTACACGGGTCTACTTTAGTTGACCGAGACGTCACTTCGCCGACACGGAGAAGACCGAGACCAAACGACCGAAAACACACAATACCGACAACTCACAAAACTGAACACCATAACACCAACACACAAAACGTAAACTACACATTACACACAACTACATATCCACTAACTTTAATCCAAACTCTAACCCTAAGGTCCGACACTACCGCACACTTACCCTACCCGCACCCTAATCCTAACTCACTTAACCCCCCCTAAACCTAAAGTCCGTCACTATCGCACACTGACCCTACCTGCACCCTAACCCTAACTCACTTAACCAGCCCCTAAACTACACTCCGTCACTATCACACACTTACCTTACCCGAACCCTAAGTCCGACACTACCGCACACTCACCTTTCCCGCACCCTAACCTTAAATCCCTCACTATCGCACACTTACCTGTCCGCTCCCTAACCCTAAATCCCTCACTATCGCACACTTACTGAGTCGCACTCACACGTTCCCCATGTCGGTCTTTCGGCTGACGGGATTTCACCTTGTCGATCACCTTCGTTTTCAGTCGTTTGGTCTCAGTCTTCTGTGTGTCGGCGAACTGGTGTCTCGGTCAACTCAGGTAGACCCGTGTACACAGACTGTTATCTTCCAATATGCCAATACTGGCTTTGTGTGGCAGAACCCTCTTATAGTCAGTAGGTTTACCCTGCACCTGAATTGATAGCATGATACAGGTATTCCCTGGTGTCAGTGGCTTTGGTTCATACAGGGCACATGTGTAAGGTATTGTATGGCCTTTGTGGATCACATTTGATGGCACCACATATGTTGCAGGCATCCATTGGGGAACATAGTGAAGGCACATTGTCTGCCATTATGTGCCTATTGTACTGCTGTACAGGGTACCATGCCCTCTGCAGCCCACTGCAATCACACCATGCCTACTATCAGTCATCAATGTGCAGGGT
Source organism: Protopterus annectens (assembly GCF_019279795.1). Taxonomy (NCBI): domain Eukaryota; kingdom Metazoa; phylum Chordata; order Ceratodontiformes; family Protopteridae; genus Protopterus; species Protopterus annectens. The sequence goes on along the minus strand of NC_056728.1, from coordinate 1,465,214,137 downwards.
ACTAGCAACATAGTGGGATATTCTAGGCAAGTGTGTCTGTGTATGACACATGGGTTCAGGACGTATTCCAGGTAATAGTAGGGTTGCATACTTTGTTCACCAGGCCTTTTGCCAGATGTAGGGGTATGGCTTGCCAACACAGTCCCTTGGCTGACTGACATCTGTAATCCTCGTGAGGTGGACATTGTGACATATAAGACCATATAGGAAAACTACAAAATCCGCTCCCCAACATGTCCAGTGGTTAGACACTCACAGCCACCGCCACACAGGCTCTGACAGTCAGACACACACCTGTCATGTCTTGGAATAGAACCCCAACCTAACTAGTGTATCACACTACAGCATTATGCAGTTACAGCATGTGATATGGAGATTACTGGGTTACAGCAGTCCCGGAGGTGTATGTCTAGGTGGGTGACATCAGCAGGATTGCCAAATGTGGTCATGTGAATTGTAAAGAGTGTGCATACTCTAAAAAGCATAGTTTCTGTCTCAGGCAGACAGACACACACACACACACACACACATACACACACACACTTGGTCTCTTTTGGAATAGAACTCCTACTTAGCTAGTTTATCACATGCCAGCAATATGCAGTTACAGCACACGCTATGGAGAATACTGGGTTACAGCAGTCGTAGAGGTGTATTCCTAGGTGAGTGACATCAGAAGGATTGTCAAAAGTGGTCATGTGAATCGTAAAGAGTGTGCATACTCTAAAAGCATTGTTCCTGTCTCAGGCAGACAGAGAAACACACACACACACACACACACACACACACACACACACACACACACACACACACAGTTGGTCTCTCTTGGAATAAAATCCCTACCTAACTAGGTTATCACAATACAGCAATATGCAGTTACAGCACGTGCTACGGAGAATACTGGGTTTCAGCAGTCCCAGAGGTGTATTCATAGGTGGATCACATCAGCAGGCTTGCCAAAAAAGGGCATTCCAAGTGTACCGTGGGTTGTACATGTCAGTTACCTGCGTGCACCCACTGCTTACTGTCACGAAAACACAATTACACCTGCTTAAAAGTGTCTTATGCAGTCCTAATTGACAGTATCAGCAAGGCTTGCCGGTCTCAAACCCTGGACCATGCACACTGAGGTTACTGGATGTACCACTATGCCATCTAGGTTGTACACATATTGCATGGAGTCTATAATGCACATCCTACTACAGGTATTCCACAGTACTGAAAACAAATGGGACAGTCCCTTTGTGTACATATGTACAGTACCCTTGAATGTACTGTACTCTGTGAAACAACAAAGACAAGTCTACATCTGTACAACTGTCATAACTACATTTATATATGCACCTATGGGATGTGTACGCACACATATATATATGCGTATACACAGACACAGCCATATATATATATATATATATATATATATATATATACACACACACACATGTCTGAACACCCTTTGTAACACAGAAGGATTCCAAAGGAACTGATGTGCACACAAAACAGAGACATCTCTTGTGTTATAACATTTAAATCACAAGCAGATCACCAGAGAAGGGATGGTTGTTGTGTATGTGGAGTTTGGGGTGGGGAATGATGGCTAATGTAATCTACCCCGGCAATTTTGGAGTTAGGGTAGGGGGAATGATGGGTATGGACTTATACCCCAGTGATCACTTCTGTGTCACTGCTCGACAGTGGCACAGGAAAATAACATACCCGACTATAGTCATACTTGACTGTGTATTCTTTACCATTCCTAACTATGTAATACTTTGTAGACACCATTCACCACAGATGGCTACCATGGTGTGCTAAAAGGCATTACACACGTGTATGCCTAGCTACAGGGTAATCACACACACAAACACACATACACTTGCCAGTATTGTGCATACACATCTTACCTATATAAAGATAACTAGTACAGTGGTATGCAGTTGGGGTATGTGCCACAGAACACATACAATTACAATTACTGATTCCACGTCTGAGCTTGGTGACATTACAGGACTGATTACTTGCAGTGTGGATGGGGGAAGAGAGAGGTATAGCAGTTGACAAGGATAAAGGCCAGTGAAAAAGGAGGTATCTTTTTGGAATGCAGTAAAACCCACTGCCATGACAGGATGCAGACACAAATACACACACAACCACACTCAGCCTATGCTGACACACACACTCAGGTATTTGCTGAGACATACACACTCAGCCATTTGCTGACACACACACTCAGGCATTTGCTGTCACACACACAAACACACGCACACAGTTGCCAGTGGTGGGATTAGAACTCCTGTCTATCTATGGATCACTATTACAGTACTACGCAGTTACAAGATGTGCCACAGAGATTACGCATCCCAAGGCAGTCAGACTGCCCTTCTACAATTGAGGACAACAACAGGGAGACTGACAGTCACGAAGTACATAACTGTAGACCTGTGTGTTTAAAGTAGGTGTCCATACAACCTGTATGCACAAACAAGACACACCATCCGCAGGTAGGCCTGAGAGGTATAGTTGTAGCACAACAGGAACCTGAACTGGAGTATGGCCATCTGCGGAATGGACAACTACTATCACTATACAGGGTTACAGTGGGCATGCTCATACATTTAGTAGCACAGGGCCGTTTGGGATGCACTATGACTACAACTACACAAGGTTATACTGGGCATGCTCATACACTTAGTTACAAAGGGCTTGTTGGATGTTCTGACTCAAATTACACAAGGTGGCAGTGGGTAAGCTCATACACTTAGTAGCACAGGGCTGTTTGGGATGCACTCTGACTCTAACCACTGAAGGCCACAGTGTGCATGCACAAACACTTGCATGTACAGAACAAGTTGTAATGGACTCCTATTGTAAGCACACCGGTTTACAGTTAGGTACATCTTACCTGTCAGTATATATGCACATCATGCTGGTTTACTACCTGATACCTGTATGTGTCCTGTAAATGGTATATCTGTGTCTGTGCTGTGTGATGCACATGAAGTACTGACATGTATATGTTACATATACACATTCATGCATGTGTGGACGTGACAGACAATAGGTTACCTGGGTCGCACAGATGGATGCTACTTACAGCATGTGTCACACACCTTGCTGCCCTGAAAGGCATACATTGATAGCAGGTTTTGGACAATGGGCATTATACATGGAACAGTGGTATGTGCAAGCATAATGTGTGAGCCACCTTGTCTAATGGTACTGAGGTGCAGGTGTCAAGATGACCTCTCCCGGTTGTGTTAGTAGTTGTCATTATTAGCAGGACTGCTACCCTAAGTATATCTCACATTGGTCATATACACAAGTTCTGCTGCTGTCCATCACCTTACATGGGGCATTTTCAACCAAGCACATTAATGTCACTCGCAGTGATGTCATGGTATGGGTGGCAACTGCTAGACCAAAACAATGAGCCAATGTCCTGCTGTTATTATGAGGTTGTCCAGTGTTTGTCATTCTGGGTTGTCATGACCGAATGATGAGCCTTCAACACAGTGCAAATGCATCCATGTTACACGTGTGTGTGGATAATACCTAGTTTGCATTTACCCATATAGCCACATTCCAAGGCAAATGTCCTACACAGAAGTAACACCCTGACACCTACATGACAATTGCATTGGATGCTTACGCTAACCTGTGCTAGATGAGTGGCTTTAGTAATCCATTTGCTCACTGAAGAACCTACAGTGGGGAATACCAACATCTGTGCAGTGAGGAACACCTGGATGAAGGCTCGGTAGTGCACAATTGCACTACCACCATATACCTCAGAACCAGACATGTGGGCTATAACAGTGGTATGGACCATTCCAGGTGATGGTGTCCACATATTCATAAAGGCTACTCACATGTAAAGACCACTACTCTGACATAACTCATTACAGATGAGTCAGGTACAGGTGACAGTGGCAAATTCTGCATTCTAGGTTGTATCCTCATATACATCCACCTCCTTATTCCCAGACTACCAACACACATCCATATGTGGTATGACATAGTATGGTAGACCACCAGATAACCCTCGATGGGTGGACAGTACCTAGGCCTACATCAACTGTGCAATGCACCCATGTACAGACACAGCTGCATAATGTGTTATGCAATGCAATAATACCACTGTTTGTAACCTACTCAGTTGTACACATACCAGGGTCCCTCAGATGTTGTCAGCATTAACATGGTTAACTTTTGCTGTACACCAGTAAACAACACCCTTATGGTTGGATATGACCAAACCGTACCTGCCCTGGATATGTACATCCCACACTCATGCAACATAAATTACATTACCAGAGCTTTCGTTTATCTTTCTACATACAGGTGGCTACAGTCATTACACACATGCACATGGCAGATATCATGCTAAAAGTAGGTTCGATATCTATGTTGACAGAGGTAATATACCCTCCCTACTGGTCACCATTGACACCTATCATATCATACAACACCCCATGTGGCATGTATGTCTTTTAGACACGTCCACCTAATGCAATGCCTACAAACATACCCAAATAACAGGACCATAGGACCTACACAAGGCCTGTATTGACAGACTCAGGGAAATCCAGCCCTGCACTGTATGTTCCTGATTACTCTTAGGTGATATTTTCATGACATGTACAGCCATGTGTGGCCACAGCTCTACATATACCCCATGTCAACAATTGCAAGCCATGCATGCTGTGTGCTGTCTGGACATTAGCCTTTGTACCACAATAGCCAGTACATGCTGGGGTTTGATGCTTACAAGCCGCAGACCTCACACATGCTTAAATGACTGTACTGCCTAGTTTTAACAGAGCACATTGCTGGTACTCTTCCAGTAAACATGAGGTGTGTGTGGCAAATATGATGTCCGCAGACCTCACACATGCTTAAATGACTGTACTGCCTAGTTTTAACAGAGCACATTGCTGGTACTCTTCCAGTAAACATGAGGTGTGTGTGGCAAATATGATGTCCTCACTGTTGACCATTACAGTGCCCTGGCTTCACCATGGCACTGTCAAGTAACAGTTTGTATGAGCATGACATGGAATAATGCTGTGTGTGTCATGCTGTTATGTGTTGTTGTAATATATGTACATTTGGCTACTCAGTGAGTCCTACCAGTACACAAATACAACATCCATTATGGAGTAATGCTCGGCTATGTTTCACACAGGCAGTTGGGAAGGTGTGGAATGTATCCTCTTGACCTGCTAGTGCACGTACTGATGTAGACCACATATGTGTACATGTATTGCTGTTTGTGTAGATTCCATGTGTGTGCAGTGTCTGATGTCTGAAGGTGACTGTTGTCTTAGTACATCATGCTGTTGCAATACAGCCTCAACATTGCCAACTGTATATGGTGATATGCTCTAAGTACAGCAAGCTGTACATGAGGTATGGACAGATGTTTGGACATGACTACTAAGTAGTGGAGCTTCGTTGCAGATGAATGATTACTGAGGACAGCTCACTGGTGTTTCAACCTGTCCTACAATCACCTGTGTACCTGCTAAGGTCAGGTTTTGTTAATTGAAGTAGAAGACAGTCAATGTAGAATGCTGTAAGGGTGACACCCAAGGCAAACCCCATGACACCTGTAACAGTAATACCTCCCCTGTGCATATATTGTGCATATATCAGCACAGTTGTCAAAGGAAAGAGTCAGTAAGCATTGTACCGGATGTGATAGTGCTGTACTGCTGTAGTACCTGTAATGAGATATGCAGGTGTTTGATTCACAGTACTGGCATGTGTGGGTGTATGTCCATATATGTTATGTATGGCTGGAAATACATCCCACATGTTACCACTCTCCTGAACACTGTTGTTGACACCAGTACAGAGTGAAGTGTAGAAAGAAAGTCATAGGCAGCTGGTTAAACCTCACACATGTAAAGTGTCTGTATGTGTGTGACAGAGGTGTATATCTTTGTGAATGCCAGTGAGTGCATGTGTGTGTGTGTGTGTGTGTGTGTGTGTGTGTGTGTGTGTGTGTGTGTGTGTGTGTGTGTGTGTGTGTGTATGGCTGTCCATGTGTATGACTGTCTGTTTCCTGGAGTGAGACTGTATTTTACCATAGTGAAATGTTAATGCCCCCTCCCCCCATCCACTCAAAGCAGTCTAGCATCCCTGTTGATATCATCAATCGTAGATGAGCATACTAACCACCTGTTAACATGTACACCCTGGGTTGTGAACTGTTGTTACATAGCCTACTGATGGACCCACTCCCCACATACACTCACTGCACTGTAGTATCCCTGTGGATGTCCTCCATATTAGGCCATTCCAACTACCTGTACATGTGTAATCTCTGTGGCACGTCTTGTAATTTTGTAGTACTATAATGATGATATGCACATAGGCAGGGGTTCTCATCCAAACACTGGCAACTGTGTGTGTGTGTGTGTGAGTGTGTGTGTGTGTGTGTGTGTGTGTGTGTGTGTGTGTGTGTGTGTGTGTGTGTGTGTGTGTGTGTGTCAGCGTGTGTGTTACTGTTTCTGGAATCCCTGAGTGTGTGGATGTGTCTGTGTTTGCATGCTGTCATGGCAGTGGGTATTACTGCTTCCCAATGAGAAGCCACTATTTCCACTGGCCTTTACCCATGTCATCCAGCATACCACTCTTTTACCCACTCCGTGCTCCAGGTAATCATACCTGTGATGTCACCTACTATGGATGTGACGGCTCTGAACACAGTAGCTTACTACACAGCTATCATGCTCTTGGATCATTAGAACAGTAAACATAATTGAAACATGGGAGAATATAACTGTGATGTGGAAGCCACAAAGTGCATGCAGGTATTGTCATACTGACCTGTGGGTAGTCAACAAGTACATATGGGACTTCCACAAACACCAACATCCCCCGGCACATGTAACTACACCTGAAAGAGGAAGGCCGAAAGTCAAGGTCAACATGCTGTTAGTGTTGTTACACATGATACATACTGTCAAATGTACAAAATGCATTCTAAAACTGCAATACATGGTATATCTGCTGCCTGTCAACATTACTCAACAATATTAATCTACAATTGTCTACCTAGTATGTTCACCCTGTGCATCAGACCATATGAACATGTCCCTGCACCGATGGTGTGGATGACATGGATTCGGCACAGACATCATCATATGCACAGGGTGATAATGTTTGCCAGAGGCCTAGGCTGTGCCATTGAATGACATCATGCATGTGTTAGGGCCTGTGATGTCATTGGGCATGTATGGATGATATGCGTGTGTGTGTTGAGGTGCCCTACATTTGTTTCCGGTGTATGTGTATTCATGCACATAGGTCTGGCATGTGGCTGGCCTACACAGGGGTAACATTGACAGCTGCAGACTGCACAAGGCAGGTGTCAGAGTTCACAATGTCTGGCCACTGCCATGTGACCTGCACCTGCCAGGGGTTGCATGGGCACGACCAGGCAGAGGTCCAGATTGGGTACCTTCTGATGACACATGTCCACTAGAATTGTGTCCCTGTTGTGAATGTCCAGGACCACGTGCACATGACCTGCTGTGTCCTGGTGTGGACTGCAGATCACTAGCAGCACTGCTGCTGCTACCGCCACTATGGGAGTGGGCATGTGCAGTAGCATGTTCACGTAGACCTTCAACAGGTGATGTAGCTGGCCTACAGCAACATGTCAGATGATTCACTCCCACCAGATGTTCCAGCACAGACAATCCACGCTCAAGGATTGACATGCCACAGTCAAGGACTCCCACCATGTCACTCAATCATCTACCCAAAACATCTGCAGGATGATGGTGAGCATTTGCAAGTGCCTGGATGTTGTCAGTTAATGAATGGACAGCAGCCCTCTGAAGCCTCAGACCATCTCTGTTGTGCTATTTAGCACGTGCCTGTGCCTCCATTGCAGCCCAAAACATGCGTCTGGTGACTCCAGCAGATGTGCTTGGTCTCGAAAGGGCAAGTTGGCCAGGTGTCCTCCTACGAGTAGCGCTGGGCATGTGCCAGTGTGGGACATCACCAGTCTGTTGACTGGGATCATGGTGTGCAGGGACACCTTCCATAGTCACCACACTTCCCTGTTCCATGCTACCACCTGCCAACTGTCCTTCCTTTTTGGCCGGTGGTGATGGGGTATATGCAGGCAGGGGACCTGTATGTGAGGATGAGGGGGAGACAGGTGGAATGGCAACCAATGACACAGATTCAGCCCATGACAACACTGCCTGTGCCTCACTCATACTATCATCATCACTGCTAGAGTCTCTGGGGACATTAACATCAGGTGGACCACAGGAAGGCAACATAGCTACATCAACACCTTTGAGGGAAAGACAAAAACTGTACATTACAAATTATAGCAGACACACACAGACAGACAGAGGCACACACAGACAGACAGAGACATGCACAGACAGGCAGACACAGACACACAGATAGACACACACACACACTCACACAGACACACACACAGACACACAGACAGACACAGACACACAGACAGATAAACAGACACAGACACACAGGCAGACAGACAGACACACACACACACAGACAGACACAGACACACAGACAGGTACACACAGACACAGAGACAGACAGACACACACAGACAGATATACACAGACACAGAGACACACAGAGACACACACAGACAGACAGAGACACACACACAGAGACAGACAGAGATATACACAGACAGACAGAGACACACACACAGACACACATACACACATGCTACATGCAGGTAATATGGCAGATGGCATTCAGCTTAGACAATTATAGTTTCAGCTTAGGCAATTATAGTGGTCGTTATCATACATCCCTGAGTTGCACACAACAGCATGCATGTGGTATAGCAGACGGCATGCACCTTACATAATTATTGTGGTGGTTAGCATACATACCTGTATTTCACCATTTGTGTTAGTAGCCTATGCCCCATACCTGCAGCACAATGCATGGACTTTGCACCTTTGCACTGCACTGCCTTGGTGTGTGCAACATACACCACATGTTAACAGACCATTGCTGACCTTTGTACATCTGCCACTGATGCTTTGTGTTGACCACTGCCCCTATGTGTGAGGACATGAGCAGTAGGGTATGTTGACTGCATACTATGTTTGCCTGAGCCCTAGTTTGCATATCTCCCCCAAAGCAGTGCATGTCTGTTCAACATTATTCTGCCTACCCCTGAGCTGAATGTAGACATTGTGCATGTGGCTGTACACACACGTTTGACATGGCTGTCCCTACTTTGCAATGGTGCCACAGACCAGCACAGGTTTACAGTTCACCAGCCTGCTGTGTGGTGTATGACCTTGCCAATCACATGTATTACAACATGTCTTCTGCTGACGTGTTGAATGACATGCATACATGTGTAACACAATGGTATCCTTTCCAATCTACAGTACGGTAATGGTGTCCCAATGCAGGGACGTGTTATACTAACATGGGCCTTCAGCTGATGCAATGTTGTCTGTCCACCCTACAAATATACAGGGACATACTGCACATTGAGTTGATGTGCATAGCCATTGCAGGGCATCATGTGACTTCACAATTGCTATACAGTGTGAACTACTGACCCAGTTCATAGCCATGACTATGTTCACATACAATACATATCTAATGTGGAATGTGACCCACGTCACCGAGGTGTATACACAATAAACTGTAATGTGGAATGTGTGACACAGGTCACAGAAGGGTATATGGATGACACCCCTGCACATCTGCAACCATATTACTGATACCTAACAACTATGCCCACACATGGCTAACTTACAACTTGCAACAGTTACTACCTTCTGTGGTACAGTTTAAAGCATGGTACTACCGGTTTGCCTACTTGTTTGGGTTGGGTTGACTCCTGGTTCTGTTTCAATGGCACAATCACTGCACATATGTGACTGCTTAAGGTTAATTTCTGTAGGATTCAGCATTTGCACATGCATTGTCCATCTGCATGGGTGCCATGGCACTCACCACTCTGCTCTTAGGAAACATAACATTGGCATTGGAGACTAACTATGTGCAGAATACTGTTAGCCCTGTTTGTGTGACTACTGTGATCCAGGTCAGTGTGGGTCAATGGAATCCAACATGCATTGAGCGCAGGTGTTGGTAAATGACGAGTCTTCCCAGTTCATAATGGAACAGTTGAGAGTAGCCAATATTATGGTTCTTTCTCAGACCTAATCTTCCCCATTACAGCACATTATGATAGTTGGGAAGTCTGCGGCTTGGTGGGTGATTTTTCTCAAGGTACATTTTGAATTCTACTGTGGCACAAAGGTAGTTGCTCAGCATAATGCATCTGATGTTATGCAAGTGCAATTAGCATGGGGGTGTACATATCCTTCAGGAATATGGACACACCTGTGGCCCATGTGTTCCAGTAAAGGATAAAGGGCAGAAGGTGAGGTATGTGTTATAACATGGTCATGCAGGTGTGCTCTCTGGAGCATTGAAACATGTCTCAGCCACTGCACAGATATTTTCTCCATGTTAGGGATTGACATATGTGCATCCGTATAGTGTTTCTGATATGTATCATTGTGTAGCAAGACCCGAAGTTTATTGCTTGGCTGCCCCTGTAACAGCAGTGGACCCTCACCTGAACCGTGCATGATGAAGGCACTATAGGGGAAGCATGAGCCCTAGGCTATATCCAGATTCCCAGGGATGACAGATGCAGACCCTGTCTGGTAAAGCATCATGGTCTGTCAACCATGTTATCCCAGGACGACAGATACTGGATACCCTGGGTGATTTACTTAGCTTCATGACGGGAGTGTAAATATTTTTATATTGGTAACACTGAGAGGGTATTTTGTAGGTGCATTTATTAACATCTATATGCAATCAGGAGGGGAGATGACAATAACACCCTAAGTAAACATCCGACAAGAAGTCCTCTCTGTTCTGATTTTTTGTTTGGAATCTGCAAAAATGTAGGGAAAGATCCTGGGGGGGGGGGGGTAACTGGAAAAATAAACTTGAAAGGATTGAAATTAGGTGGTAAATTAGGACTAATGCCATGAATACCCCTGTTTTAAATGATTCTTTTAGTATTATGCCAGTATTAAGATATCATGCAGAAAAATTATAATTTTTATTATAATTTTGACTCAAGTATTCTTATATTTTTAATATTATTGTAAAAAGCATTTTTAAGATATTTAAATACTGTGAATGTATATTTTTTCAACAGATTGAGGAATTTGATTGGTGGAATGGAGTATTTAAACAGAGGAAGTATAATATTTTAATTGTTCTGATGAAGTCTTGCTAGTCAAGACAAAAGTGCTTAACTTTGGTGAATTTTATCATTACACCTGTTTGTTGCCGTTATGATTAATGACACAGCTAAAGAATGCTCTAGTTCCGATTCCTGCCTTCAGCAACGACAAGTGCTCTTGGAGTTATGAGTTATTTGTTTGGGCTCTTTTCACACTGTTTTTGGTTCTGAGTGTTTTGTTCAGTGTGGTCGTTTTCGAGGGCAGTGTTCACGAGGATCGTATTTCCTGTGGAGGTACTACACTACAAGAGTAACGTTATGAGTGATCCAGGAATACCATCACTTTTGAAAGAGAAGGAAGTTAATTCTGGTGTTATTCTAAATGATGCAGAGACTATGAATAACACTAATATTTTGCAATTGGTCCTAACATTGACTAATAAAGTTACCTTACTACAGCAGACTGTGGAAAAACTACAAAGACCAAGGGACGGTGAATACACTGATGCTAACAGAGACAATGACACTAGACCTACGTCATCGTGGTTCCATCTACGTGGGGATCTAATGGGTGAAGTAATGGCCTCCAACATGCAAGGATCTATTCCTTGCTGTCAGAGACCTGTTTCTCATAGTACAGGACTGTCAAACTCATGCTTAAAAGAATGGATTAACAATGAGGTGATTTTTTTCAACAGCTAAGAAAGCAACAGATATGAATCTTGACAAAAAACTGAATGAACTTGAGTCCAGGTTAGCGATGGTACATAACCTTCAATGTGATAACGCGTACCTCAATAAAAGTATAAGAACTGTAGGATGCCAAAAGAGCTCAGAGTTTACCGTTTTCCGAACGGTGTAGTTGAAGGTCAAGTAGAATGTACTGAATTGTTGCAAATGTTCGACCAACATGGTTGTGAATTGATGGAGTTTATTATTAGATTAAATAATAATAAGATTAAATGTTTGATGTCAGAAATTGATAGTTTAAAAGAAAATATTGTGAAAGATTTACATTTTCCAACATATATAGGAAAATATGAGGACATGTTTACAAAAGTTGAACAGATGGCTGAAAATAATAAAAAGAGAAAACAAAAGAAATTGGAAAGGGACGAGATAGAATATAAAAATAAAACAGCTTACCCCATGCCTAAATCTTACTTTGGTAAAAATAATGAAGGGAATGTAGAGAGGGTAGACCATAGAGGAACTATGAGTGAAGGAATAAGGGGAGATGAATCACATATGGGTTACAGTGACGAATGCCCTGTGTTAAGGAGGTCCAAAAGGTTGCAAAACAAGAATTGTAATACTAGAAACAATGGGGCTTTTTTAGATCCACAGGGGGGAGTGAGGGCGAAAACAAGTCCGAATTAGTTCTACCCATGGGAGAACAACAGTTACCGGTAATATCTAATGAAATTGTTTCTTCCTTCAGTGGGGTATTGGTGAGCTATCAAGGGTTCAACATATTCAGTTGTGCTCAAATAGATGTAGAGAAAAATGTTTTTTCCTTATTCAAAAAAGGAATTAAATTTGTGCCATCTAGAAAAACAGACATGGTCAACACTACTACAGAGTTAAAGTTGTACACTAGGAAGTTAAATCTAGAATATCTGTTTAAAGGCAGTATTAATGATGGTGGGAGGAATGAGGGATTTAAAAGGAAAAGTTGTTTTAACCCACCAATACATCCAACCATAGCTATCTATGATCAGATGTGTTCTCAGAAGATATATAACACCATGCAGAAGAGTAAGTTAAAATATCATAACCTAACCAAGGAAGATCATTTTATTAAATCAATTTAGAGGTGATTCCAACCTTAGGTTTATGAAACCTGATAAGGGAGGGGCCATGGTCATAGTGGATAAGACAGATTATATAAATCACATTACCACTATGTTACATGAGGAGGGGAAATATGAGTTGGCTTCTAGAAATGAGACGCATATAGCACATAGAAAAAGGCAAATGTTATTAGAAGACACCTTGTTTCAGGGGGTAATAAATGAGGCAACTTTTGAATTTCTAAGGAACGAGTATCTCACAGTTGTAAGTATGTTTGAGATGCCTAAAACCCACAAAGATATCATGGACCCTCCTTATAGGTTAATTATAACCTCTCAAAACAGCTCTACTTATTCCTTGGGGGGTTTTATGGATAGAATGGTGAGAAATTTTTAATACCTGTAGAATATTTGATTCAAGATTCTTGGATTTCCTTTCTAGGGTAAAACAACAATACTTTGGAGCCGATGTGTGTTTTTCAACAGTGGATGTGGTAGATTTGTTCACATCAATCCCACATCAGAAAGGGCTAGAATATTTTTATCAGGCTTTGAGGGAGCTAACAAAGTTCAACAATTCCATGACAAATTTTGTTATGCTATTGATGGAAACTATATTGACTAACAATTATTTCATTATTGAAGGAGAGTATTACATGCAGAAAAGGATATCCTCCAGTGGGAAATGGGGACTCTGGTCAGTTTATTTATTGAGCGGGGGTACCCCACTAACTTGGTTTATAACACGTTTTCACAGGTCATGGACTCTTGGGGGTCAAGATATGTACCACTTTTGGGTTTGGAGCAGACCCCGGAAGTACAACAAGGTAGAGATGACATGAACAAGTTCAATTGGTCAATGGTACTAACTTATGGTGAAACATCTGGGGAAGTTAAAGAGATAATGAGAAAAAAATGGGTATTATTCAGGGGTAACGAGTGTTTTATGGAAGTACTTGGAAAAGAGTCTCATTTTGTATACAAAATAGATCTGAAAATTAAATCTTTGTTAGAGCACCCTATCATTCCCAGAATAACTAATAAGGGAACTGGTAAATGTGGTGCTTGTGAATATTGTGGAACTTGGTGATACTGGGTACATATTGTATTTAGTCCCAGGTACTTGTAGTACCAGGGGGGGTGATTTACTTAGCTTCATGTCGGGAGTGTAAATATTTTTATATTGGTAAGACTGAGAGGGTATTTCATAGGTGCATTTACGAACATCTATATGCAATCAGGACGGGAGATGACAATAACGCCCTAAGTAAAACTAACAAGAAGTCCTCACTGTTCTGGTTTTTTGTTTTGAAACTGCAAAATTGTAGGGAAAGATCCTTGGAGGGTAACTGGAAAAATAAACTTGAAAGGATGGAAGTTAAGTAGCAAATTAGGACTAATGCCACAAATACCCCTGGTTTAAATGATGCTTTTAGTATATGCCAGTATTAAGATATCATGCAGAAAAAATATAATTTTTATTATAATTTTGACACACGTATTCTGTTGTATTTTTAATATTATTGTAAAAAGCATTTTTAAGATATTGAAATACTGTGAATGTATGTTTTTTTAAACAGATTGAGGAATTTGATTGGTGGAATGGAGTATTTAAACAGAGGAAGTATAATATTTTAATTGTTCTGATGAAGTCTTGATAGTCAAGACGAAAGCGCTTAACTTTGGTGAATTTTATTATTAAACCTGTTTTTGTGGAGTATTTCTGGTTTTGATTCCTGCCTTCAGCAACGACAAGTGCTCTTGGAGTTATAAGTTATTTGTTTGGGCTCTTTTCACACTATATTTGGTTCTGCGACATGCACCACTACACTAGACAATTGTGGAATACAATCCTTTTTTCCCTGTACTGCAGTATCATTCTGGCCAATGGCAGAATTCTACCCAGGCCTTGGGACATACCTGCATGGGCTACAAGACCTGACAGTTCCTACATGTGTTTCCATGCAGTCCAGGCTACTGCATCACAGGTCCTGCACAACAACATGGAATATGCCAGAATCATGTGTATAGTTCAAAAGGTGGTCTGAGTGTATGAGTATGTGGCTAATCATGGCAGACAGGCAGCTGACAGTATGTATGCCCTCATATAGGTCGATGTGTAACATAGTGCTAGAGTTTGCATTTACAAATGAGTACTGCTGGGCATGTTTCCAGTCATGTGTTCAGAGGTGTGGCAAAATTATGCAAACTATTTCATACAGTTTGTGTATTTCGGTGTCTGTCTCTTCCTGCTTGGGGAGTCACTTGTTTGGCCAGATACTTAGAAGCATCTGTGAATGTGTGTGATTTCCGGTAGTGTGTATGGGTGTCCTTACTGTGTTCTGGTAAGGGCATGTGTTGGTTGTGTGGATGAGCTGCATGTGTTAACCTACACCTCATGACTGTCCTGTCCAGTCATGACTGTAGACTGGGCTGCCTTCCAGCTTACCCCTGTAGCTGCATCTCAGACAATGTGTGAGGCATGGTGTTAGGTGGATCTGGCAGTGTACATGGCATAGAGATTACATTCCCCCCAGGTCGCTACATACACAAAGCTGACATTAGGAAACACCAGTAGCTGACTAGTGGACATGCCTGTATGAGCATTCAGTACTACAAGTACCAAGTACTGTATTTAGTTTACATATTGCCTATGAAGATGTTTTAGACAGTGATGCTCACATGTAAGTATTTGTATTATGGACATGACAACACTGGCTATTATGGAAGCATTGAGGCTACCTTTAGCAGCAATCCTCCTCTGATGAGCACATCACATCCTGTTAGTTGTTTCCTTCTCTGGGTATATACTCACATATCCACCAGGACCATGAGCTCTGTTGGGCACAGACACCCACTCTCCAAACAGAGTCATGTATCAATAGGCTCTGATGCCACTATCAACATGATCAGGATATAATCAGATAGTGTTAGCCATCACCTATGATGCAGGTATTACACATGGACAGCTGTCTCCTACATCTTACACTCCTACTGAAGATGTTACACTGGAGTTGAAGATGATATGCAACCTGTTTCATTACCAGTGCTGTGCACTACCTTACATACATTATGTGCAGGCAGCTGTTAGGTTGGCAATGACAGGTTGGGCTACACAAACCTGGTAGTTCAACCAGTGTGTCTGTACTCTCAGTATCCACTCTATGTAGTTGTGCACATAGCCATTTGTCCCAGCCCTGTAACAAGGGTCACTACACATTTGCATAACATGTACACATGCACAGCTGTTATTGCTTGCAAACAATAGTAGAGAGGTGGATATTACACGTGTTATGTGCATTGATAGTTACCTGGCTCTTCCAATTATCTTTGCTATCATGCTGCTAACCTGTCAGATGAATACTAATGCTATGTATCCTGTCATTGAGTATTGTAATTGCCAATAGATATAACTACTGTTTGCAAAACATAGCAGAACCGCTATGTAGAATAGAATACAGATCTGCCTAGAATACTATACATTACAGTTATTGGCAAAATATCCCACAATGCACAGCATATTTGCACAGTAAGCCCACCTTTAACATGTTCATCATACTTATACACCCATACATATGTTGACTGTTACAATATATCGACATATACTATCCCCTGTTATAGCACATACTTGTTGGACCAATCCTGACACTGACAGTGGCTGGCAGCAAATTGGTCGGTTCCAAGCCCATATCATCCCTTGTGGTGTATGTGGAGTGTGCCATGTGACCTACAGCAGTACACACATAGAATACTACAAGCATTACTACTGCTCAACAATACATCACTACAAGATAGCTATTTCCACTATATGCATTGATTACACTATAATTCTTACAGTACAGATACTACATACACAGACATACTACATGTTATACATACCGTATTAGTAATCGGAGCTGTTATTAACTAGTGTAATACTTGTTTGCAGTTCATCTTTCAGTGTTTTGTACTGTCCTATAGGAAGATACAGATGGTTTGAATGTGTGACAAGGCAACCTTTTATAGTTACAGATCAGTAACATGTGCTATCCCAATAGCCAATTGGTGTTCCTAAGTAGCTAATTACATACACATCAGCTGCGCTGCTACTGCCTTAACCAATACCATGGCTACAGTGGAGTATAATTGAGTACTCCACTCGGGCATTGTCCCTTTGCCTTACTTGTGAGGAAGACAGCCTGGAAGTGTTGTTTGGAATCTATTACAACAGCTGTATGGAGACAAACAGTAATATATTGTGTGTAATGCCCAGAGGAGTTGGACTAAATGTTAGTACTGCTGTTATATTTCTGAACATTGCCACTTGTACAGGGTTTGTCTGTACATAATACTTCTGCATATGTGTCAGTCAGGCCAGGTTGTTTGACCAGCTCAAGGCTGCATAGCTATGCATATAATGTTAGGGGGATTACAGTGTGCTTACCAGACATATTTAGTTTGGTGTTACTGTGTATCATACTGTGCTAATAATCAGTTCTCGGTAAAACTTCCTAGTGTACAAACCTTTCAACCCTCTGAAACGGGATTAGTTCATACAAACCCTGTTACGTCAGCAGCTGTTCAATTGTATAATGGCAACTATTTCACAGAGGGCCATGTTAGTGTGTCTGTGTCCAGGTATGTTAAGGTTTCAGGAGATGTTGTGCAGTAGTTGCATAATTGGTTATGGGATGACAGTATGCATTGATATAATTATTTCGGTTCTGGGGTAGATGTTGGTGGGTGTACATAGCACATGCAGGTGTGTAGGAACCCCTTTTATACAACATCTATATGTGTGTGGGTGTTATTTCCCTATGTGAACACCTACCCCTTAGTGGACTAATACTATGGTAATTGCAGGCTGATTCATTAAGGCTCTATTAAATGCTTCCTGTATAGCATGCAGGTACCATTAGTCCTTGAATCCTTTTGGCAATACATCGGAATGTAATAAACATTTGCAAAATGAAAGCTGTATGTGTAATTCTGTCATTGATATTTGCAGTCATTGCAATTGTGTTGGTGACTGTGTCCATAGAACATATTTGTAATAGTGTATTGGCATATACTCTTCATATGTTATGTTTATATTGTTTGGGGGGGTGGAATGTGTGATTGCTATGGTCCATGTTATACTCAGATATGGCACCCATCGGATGCTGTCTACAGACATGTATGTATGTGTGTGTGTGTGTGTGTGTGTGTGTGTGTGTGTGTGTGTGTGTGTGCGTGTGTGTGTGTGTGTATACATACATATATATATATATATATATATATATATATATATATATATATAGATATATACATTATTGCATACATTTATCTGTACCTCCATAGATGTGTAGATGTTTTTAACCTGTTTATAAATCTACATATATATATGTAGACCTGTATATATTGATATATTGACATGTCTCTATCTCTCTCTCTCTCTCTATATATATATATATATATATATATATATATATATATATGAGGATACACCTTTAATTGGGTACATGGTGGGTTGTCTTATTTCAACAAATTCCTCCCTTTTGTGTTTTAACCTGTCTGCATACACAATTGGGATAGGTACATCCCATGTAGCTTTGTTTTAGGTTAATCTGAGGAGTACATGATTGCAGGTTCTACTCCTGGAAGGTGTTATTATTTCTTCTCCCAGAGTAGGCACTGGTAGGGAAAGTGTGAATAACGCACATTTACGTGGTTGTGAGCAGGTTTGCCCATGGTCTGTGTGATGTTAAGCAAAGGTCAAATGTGTGAAGCACTTCTTCGTTTACCGTGTTTCAACACTGCATACCGTCACGCAAACATGTGGAAACCCACTTACAACTGCTTTAGAGTGCTTTAATCCACTTGCATCCAAAAGCCCTTATTCTGGCCCTCAAAATAACCTAACAGCCCTTGCAGGTCTTGAACCCAGGACCCTGAACACCACGGTCACTGACCTTACCACTAAGGCATCTGCGATATGCACACATGTTAAGGTGTTTGGAATATCCATTATACTACAGACATTCCTCACTACTGAAAACAAATGTGACAGTCAGTTAGTGTACATATGTCTGATACATGTTAATGTTCATATGTTTGTGAAAGTAGGTGTTGCACTGTGACATGACAGGGTGTATTATGAATGAGTAAGATTCTTGCTTTTGTGTACTTTTTATATTGTCCCCATACTCCATGCATGCCCCTCCAGTTCAGTTATTGGACATCCAATCCAGGTCCTCCTTGATGCATGATTGCATTAACCATCATTCCTCCCCTACCCCAATCTTTACATACACAACAGCCACCCCTTTTATGGTGAATTAGGTTCATATTAATTGTTATAATACCAGAACTTCAAGTGTTTATGTACACTCCAATTCCTTTGGAGTGCTTCTGTGTCAGGAAGTGTGTTCATAGATGCTTATATATATGGCTATTGATGTAACTGTATAATATATATATATATATATATATATATATATATATATATATATATATATATATTTATATATATATATATATATATATATATATATATATATATGTACACACATCACTGATATATATATATATATATATATATATATATATATATATATATATATATATATATATATATATATATATATATATATTTCATATTAGTTTGTCACAGTAATACATCTGTAGACTGGAATGTGTTGGTTCACAAACTACAGTACATTACAATGTACTGTACATATGTACACAAAGTCATTGTCCCGTTTTGATCATTACAATGAAATGCATATGGTATAAGGTGTAGTCTCAGGACCATGAAACATGTGTACACTTCAGATGGCTTTGTGGTAGATCCCATGACTATAGTGTGCATGGTCCAGGGGTCGACACCTGCCATGCTTTATGAATGTTCTTTACTGCAGAATAAGGCTCATTTAAGCAGTTGTAAGCATGTTTAAAAGTGTTTATGTGCCATTATAGCCGCAGTTAAACAAATGTTGTAACGTATAACCAATGCATGCAAACATGGCCACATCCGCTAACTACTCCGGATATATTCCTGTCAATGATGTAACATCTCACTATGTGCTGACATTACATTCTCTGTTGACTGTACTCTCCTGCACACATGTGTTTATATGGGTGTTTCGAATGTTTATTGTACAGATGATTACTACCTATATATGCAAGCTGTGGTTAAGGTATGCACATGATAAACATCCCTGCCTTTATCAGGATTGTAACCCCGAATGCACAGATACTATGCGGATGCTGTAACCATTACACTGTTGACATTAACATTATTTCTGCCTATTTCCTATTTAGATGATTTCTATGTGTAAGCTAGGCTAAGCAAAGGGCGGAGGCCCCCAAACTCACTGAGCTTCACGTACTCTTGAAATAACAACATATAACAAATGTACTGTGAGACAATACATTACATTCCTAACTACATTAGGCATAGCCCATCACTGACACACTTCAACGGAAACCTTGTTATGTGATTGGGTAACAGACTACACACCCCTGGGATCATGTGTCCCAGAACCATACAGCAAGGGGGTGGTGGAGCCTTTCCAGTTTGATAGCTGCAAGACCTGTTGGAGTAATTGAATGGTGTTGAATAGCCACATTAACATGCCCTCTTTAGATCACTAAGTGCCCCTATCACCCTCCACAACCCCAGTCTTCAACAGCTTCCAGCAACTCTGCCTGGAATTGCTTCATTGGCTATGCTTGACAGAGGCTCAGTTACTTCTTAAATGGTGCGGGGAAGGCCAACACACTGTTGCTATGCTTCTAATTGCCCTTGGGCAGATAGTTAGTAGGCTATCTGTGAACCTCTATTGTGCAAGCCATCACAGCCATAATATGTGAATAAACAGACCTTCAGATCACAATATACAGTGTGAACTCACCATGTAGTCAGGAAACAGTTGAGTACAGTACGAACATACAGAACACTGATACTTAGTCACTCTAAAAGCCTATTTTGGAAGCTGGAAAACTTGTTTAAGTTTAAGGCTTTTTATTGTTTACCACTAGGTTACCTACAGGGGAGATGAAAAACAAGCACAGATGGGGAACATGCATGCAATGTTACCATACCGGCCTATGTTTCAGCCTTATGCTTTGGAATACTGGCCAAGGCTATTGGCACCCCCATGGTACCTTATTTAGGAGAGTCTTGAAGGTGAATACCAGCTCTGTAAACATCACAATAGCAGATTCAATGAGGTTTATGCTACTCAACACAAGGGGTTGTGATCACAACATGCATGCACTCACAGCACTCCTCAGGATGGACAACATCAATATCTGTGCATTAACTGATATCTGTCTTAAGGCTTCTGAGAGCACACCAGCACTACCATACTACAATCCATACCACACATTTCAGCCACTGAACTGACAGACATGGAGGGGCTGTTTCCATATTCATCAGGGATACCTACACCTCCAGATTAGTGGGGCAGAATGATACCTCTGTGATCATCCATGTGCAGCTAACATCAGCCACAACTGCAATGTGGAATGTGGCCTGCTACAGATCACCCTCCATGACCCAGGACCTCCACTCCACCTACTTGGAGGCAGTGGAGAACACAACAGTCCTAACACACACCCTGGCATTGGTCGATGTCAACTACTATACCATTAACTGGGAAACGTACTCTGGCACTCAATTCCAGGACCAGCGCTTCCTGGAATGTATCACCTCATATGCTCTGTATCAGGTGGTAACCTCCCTAACGTGGGGTGGAAACTACTAGATGTGGATCACCAACATGGGCAACAGGTGCATCACAGTGGAGGTTAACCGGTCACTGGTTAGATCTGACCATGAACTATTCACTGTTTCCACACCCTAGCATCTCCCCCACCCATGGGTACCACAGTGTATACCGTTCCTACAGCTAAATTTACACTACTAGTGACAGGGGTAGGGGGATTCACAGCCCCCACACTAAGGAGAAACACTGCTCAAGATACAGACAGATTTACAAATGCAGTCTATAAGCACCTACATGGATGTATGGATTGTGCCATCGCTGGTAAACCAAGGCTCACTCCTCCTAGACAAGGACACCGGTCTGGTGGACCTTTGGAATAAACAGGCTATACTACCGATGTAGGACAGTGTTCCAGACACACAGCAAATCCCACGAAGGGCAGACATCTGTGATCACTATTAGTATGGTATGTAGGTCCCTCATGACATCATCCAAGGCTAACATCAGCAGAAGAATATGCAAGGATTTGAAAGATAACCACAAAGCCTTCTTTGGCTATGTCAAGGTTCTATGTGGTGACACACAGATTTGCACTGTGCCAGTGAAATATAGCACAAAATATGCTGACCTTACTGATATCGCCAACATCCTTGCAGATACATTTGGTGCATACTTCATCCCCTAAAGAGTCCACAACACTACCTGAAAGGTACAGTATCCCATCCATCAGAGACACACAGGTGGAAATGGCCCTCTCTAACAGCAGAACACAGCATCAATGGAGGCAGATGTTGACCCAGACTGCATCTTGCGAACTGTACAAGACAACCTGCCCCCACCTAATTAAGCATTCCTACCTCAACTTCTCCACAGGCTACATGCTCATACAATGGCGAGTGGCAACAGTTATTCCACTCCATCATGGTGAAATCACAACTGACCATGGCAACTACCACCCTATAAGCCTGACTAGCCTGGTCTGCAATGGTATGGTTTGTATCCTCATGGCATTCATTAACAATGACATTGGTAACCTTCGAACACATGACCCAACCCGAGTCAGCTTGGTTGAGTGCAGTTCATGCCTACTGAACCTGTTTGATTTCTTACATACAGTCACCAAGACATTAGATGACAGGGGAGGTGGTTCACAAATAGTATCTGGACCTCACCAAAGCTTTTGACACCATGCCCCACTCGGGTATTATTGATAAACACACCAGCCTGTATATTCACCCATACATCACAGGTTGGGTTGCCAATGTGCTTACACACAGAACCCACATGGTATGACTAGCAGTCTCCAGGTCCAACTCTTGAACAGTCATGACTGGTGTCCCACAAGACTCATTCCTGGGAGCCCTCCTGTTTGGTATATACATCTCAGGTATACAGGCAAACACAGGTGGACTATGGCAGACCATGTTTGGCAATGACTGCAAACTGGGAGCCATGACTGATAGTCCAGCTGACATGGACATCCCTCAAGGGGCCTCACAGAGACCATCACAAGGTGACAATGACATGGCCTCTGGCCAAGTGCCACTAACTGAATGATCATTCCATTGTGGAAATGGCACCCACTTATTAACACATGAGTGGCAGCCACTTTAATACAGACGAGGTAATGGGGCATCTGGGGACTAAGGTAGATTGTGATCTCCCCTGTGACTAACATATCTCCACAGTAGTTAGGACATCCTTCTATGTAGGCCATCTGACTACTAATGGATTCCCATCTAGACATACTGGGATTATAGTGCCCCGCTACTCATCACTCATCAATCCCATCATAGGGTATAATAACCCATGTGGGATGTACCTCAGATGACACGTCCAACAGCTGGGGAGTTCACAAATGTACCTCACCTAGGGGAATACTGGCCTCCAGCATATGGCCTATGCAGCCGAACTGAATAAACTCCTGCTTTACTCAGTGGCATCTTGTTTACCCAGAGATGATCTCCACTGACCAACACAGCCATGTCGAACTCAGGCTTGATGGATATGCTCCACCTATGGGAATCCATGTCACAGTGAGCCACACACAGTAGTGAGCTGACCTTGCCACAACAATAACCGGAGGATGCTGGAGGGACAGCTTCCTGTCACAGACACTCCCCATACTTTAGAGCAACATCTATAACTACATTATACAGAGCCCCTCACTAACACTCTGCAAGAGAAACCTTGAAGGGTGGATGGGGAACAGTAGATGCACCCCAGGGATCCTGCCATTGGCTCTGCTCCACAGAGGGACGGTTAATGAATCAATGGGGTGGCAAAAGCTGACACATTTTGGCTGGACTTATGAATGGCCTCTGGCAGTTGGCCAAGTACCTACCTATGAATCTATACATACAGTATCTGCATATGCTGATTGCTTAATTTACTGTACCTTATGCCAATGGCTGTTGTGTGTGCAATAGTTGAGGGCTGCCTATGTTGGATGCACACATTAGACTGCCTATACATGGCAATTTACAGGTAGTCTTGTGTGTGTGCCATCCATTTTTACTCTGTGTGCAGGTGTAAAAAGGTGTCAGTCCCTAGGTGCTTACACTGTCAGTGTGTGTGCTATACGTTCCCTCTTTGCCAAGGCATGGGCATACTGGGCACGCCTCCGTCTGCCTACTGGAGCTGGCTCAGGGTGTTCATGGTCTGAGTACCTCTGTGCCTATGGGGCCCTTAGCAATGGTGGTGGGCTGTGAGAGCCTTCACCATTCTGTCCCTGTTGCAACTGTTTCCGCAGGACCATATTGTGTAGCATGGCACATACTATGAAGATGTGGGCATATGTGCATGGACAGTACTGCAAGGCTCCACCAGATATGTCCAAGCAATGGAACCGTGATTTTAGCATCCCAAATACAAGCTCTATGATGATTCTGGTTTGTGCGTGTGCATCATTATGGCGTTCCTGCATGGGTGTGTGTGCATTTCTGATGGGACTCATCATCCACGGTTCCAGTGCATAGCCAGCATCCCCCAACAGGTGGCCATTTGGGATGTCCCCCCTGGCAAATAACCGATACAGCTGTGAGGCCTGCCAGATGTGGGAGTCATGATAGCTTCCAGGGCTGCCAGCACACACATCCATAATAATGCCCTGGGCATTGCACACAAACTGGCAGTTGATGGAGGGTTATCCCTTGTGGTTTAGGTAGCACCCTCCCTTCTCACTAGGTGGTGACTTGATGTGTATGTGCATGCAGTCTATTGCACCCAGTACCTCTGGATATTCTGCCACATGGTGGAAGAGATGCATATTGCTGGCTAACTCCTTCTGTGTTCGGGAGAAGTTTATGTGCTCATTGGCATGTGGTAACATGGCATCCAGGAACTGATGTAGTACCCTGGATGCTGATGCCTGCGAGATACCCATGATATCCCCAGTTGGTCTTTGAATGGTATCTGTAGCTAGTATTCTCAGGCTTGCACATACCTTCGTATCCACTGGGATGGGTTCCCCTCTGTTTGTTCTGGCTGTGAGGCGTGGCCGGCACAGCTCCACAAGTTGCTGTAGGGTGTCCCTGTCCACCCTGAAATGCTCTACAATCTCCAGATCATGTAGCCCTGGTAGGTTACCCTGGGTCTGAACCCTCTGCTCCTCCTCCTCTGGTGCCTGCGGTGGTCGTGGGCATCATCCTCCACACCACCTTCAGTCTCCAACACATGCTGGTGGATCAAACATGTACATAATAAAAGGTTCCCATCTGTATACACCACTGGTGCAGTGTGTATGGGAATACACAAATGTGTCTGAGGTGCTTTCACACTTTATAGCATTGTGCTATGGATGCTGCTGATGTAAGTGAATGTGTATAAACTATTCCAGCTTCTGCATGTCTTAATTATGGGTTTTGCAATGAGTACTGTAAGTGTGGGGCCTTTACTGTGGAGATCTACTTGCCTGCCTTGATTAATATGTTGCCCTTTAATTCACTTTTAGACCTGGATCCCCTCCCATTATCAGGCATGCATCTACCTGCCATCTTTCTTGTTTTGTAATTTCCCTACCCAGTCATGGTGAAATGTGTCTTGTAGCTGATATACTGCATATCGCCTTTGTTCTGCTTTGACACTTTGCTGTTTTCTTTGCAGTACAGCCCCTCCCCTTCCCTGTTCTGCAGGTAGTTGCTTGCAGCCTTGTTAGCTGTTGTCAATGGCCCACTGTAGGCTCCTAGGTGTTAATTAGTCATTTGTGCTCCAATTTCACTGCTGCAGCATTTCCTTATTTCTTTCCTATATCCTTCCTGTTTCAGCTGCAGTGCACAGCGCGCATACCCATTTACTGGGTTTACACATGTTTTCATCTCCGTTCACATGCATACTCGGTTACTTTGTGTACTCTCAGCTAAGCATAGCTATGGGCAATTTGACACACCCCTATCCTGCATTTGTGCCAAGCTAGGGGCAGACCGGTTTAGCAATGCTCCAATATGCTTACAGCAATGGTGACGCACCCCTCTCTTGATGTCATCTTTATCTCAAGGGCTCACCTTGGTATTATAATGCTATGGTGTGAGGTGCATCCATACACCAGCAGGGAATCTGCAATTCACTATTTCTCCTCTCATTTGCATGGCAATGCCTACTAATTCCTAGCTACTGTGCATAACACTGTCACTGCCCCTTAGCAACCCTTGCACCATGAGTATGGTGTAGCATGCCTGCCATTGACTATTATGGGGAAATTGTGATATGTGTTTCATTGCGGTTTTATTCTATATTTTTATATATTCCTTGCGATCCCCTTTGCACACCTCTGCCCTGTGCTTCCACATTGCGATAGTGCGACTATATATATTAAATGTTAATTTTATATTTTGTACATTTTTTTTATGCCAATGGCTATATATTTAACCATTGGCATATATAAACATTATAATACATGTGTTTGGTTGGCTGCCGTGGCTCCGATTTAATGTTTGCAAAAATGTAAACCATTTTCTACGGTTTACATTTTTGCATGCTTACACTACACCTGCACCACTTCCTGAAGCGCTACATACCTGCATTTGCATGCTACACTGCTGCACATGGGGTAATTAGCATACAGGAGTTGTGCGGGCGTAGAGTACACAGGTAGTGCACGTGGAAGCAGCTCGTACCTGAATCGCTCAGTAGCCATATTTGGTGTTAGAATGCAGACGCTACGCCTGCACCTGGTGCAAGCTTCATGAATCCCGAGGACAGTTAAAAGGTCTGTCACATCTTTGTAATTGTTGTCTTTGTTGTGTAGATAGACAGACAGACACATATGGATGTATTTTATGAATAATTAAAAGAAGATCAAAAATATTTAATCAGTTTTAGGCATATGAAGTCTTTCCCAATGCAGTTTGCATGGAGTATGTACAATACATTAGGTTTAAAATACCTTATCTTGATTCACATGTAATATACAGAGGGATACAAAGACTAGTAGAACAGTAGATTTAATTTGTCATCTAGTTTGCTTGCTATAACCTCTTTTTTTTCAAAGTACTGGGTTAGCTGACAGTCACAGCTGAGATTTGTCTCCTTCTCTGTTCCACGTTAAGAAAAGTCATGATTTCTGACATAGAATGAATGGCAGAATGAAAGGACAATGGTGAGGGCTAAAATAAAGAAACAAATTTATATTTATTTTGCTTGTATGTAATGTCTGGGATTCATAGACATGTGTTACATGCATCTTTTGAGGCCATTTGACACTTTGCAAACTTACAGAGGTTAATGAATTAATTTTTTTAAGGGAAACCTAAAAAGCCAAGTGGTACAGTGGTTAAAGTATATGCCTTTTAATCACAAGCTGCAAGGTTTGATTCTCACCACTGGAAAGAGCTTTACAGACTGAAGGTATATATTTGGTTGGGAGGGTGTCTTAATGGTTAAGGTGTTTGCCTTGCAAACACAAGATGCAGGGTTTGAGTCTCACAAGGGATAATTGGCTAGGCTTAAAATGGCTCGCAAGGGCAGTTAGCTTAGTACTAATCTATGAAAGAGACCCTTTTATAAGACATACAAAAGAAGGGTAGGTGTGGAAACTAGAGAGGGACAGCAGACATCAACAGGGATAGTCAGTTTAACATAGAGCATAGACTGAGACATACAGTGGATGTACACAAGCACAGGGCTTAGATAAATGCGATGTGTGGCTAGGACAAATGAAACAAGAATTGAGAATGACACATGAGGGAGGAAAAAATACCAGGGTTAGTGTAGTATAAGGTGTCAACTTGATAGATGATAGCCTGCTCCAGAGAACATATAT
The DNA here is from genome assembly GCF_019279795.1 of Protopterus annectens. Lineage (NCBI taxonomy): Eukaryota > Metazoa > Chordata > Ceratodontiformes > Protopteridae > Protopterus > Protopterus annectens. The sequence continues at coordinate 1,465,186,150 of NC_056728.1, read as the reverse complement.
TTAGCAGATGTTACGGGTCAGTTTCTCCCTTGGTGGCCTGATAGGGAGGGCCGCCAATCACATGACTCTCCAAGCTGCACAGGAAGATGCTCTACATTGCCAAGACCCATATCCAGGACATTTCAGCAGTGATCAATAACCTCCATAACTGATGCCAGCACACTAAAAGACACAACTCCTAGTGTATTTACCTTATGGAGGTCAGTACATTAGTAGAGACAACTTCAGTCCACTTACAGAGAATGAGCAATTGCCAACCCCCCCTTAAAAGCTGACACAGACAATATCGGTGTACCCTCTAGGCCAACTCCAGCAGGAGGATGCAGATCTGGTGGGATTAGTGAGCCAGAGCCACAGGCAGTGGCAAACATAGCTTGAGGTAACCATTGCATCAACTACTCCTCATCTAAGAAATGCATAATTAGGAGAATGACACAATGAGAAAATTACGTATTCACGTGGTACAAACACAAGTACAGTCATGCAGTTGAATGGCACAGAAATAGTACATGTCCCATTGCTAGGGTGGTCGGACCCTACTTTTGTGTCAACCAACCACACTCAAATGATGCTTCTCTGCTCTAGAAAAGCAGCGTATGTACTTCTAAGTATATATGTACTGCAGCTGATACAGTAGAAGGCAATAGTGCAGAAAGGAAATGCTTATAGTACATTTTATGCTTGCTCATCTGAACGTCTGCCTCCCATTGATAAAGCAGATCAGAGTGGTTCTACATCAGATTACTGTTCTCATGCTAACAGTACTAGATAGAACAGATAATGCTATTGGCATCATTCACAATCACAGCAAGCTCATGCTGTGCATCCATCTTCCACAGTGGACAATCATTCTCACCAAAAAGGTGCTCAGTAAATGCCTCTGCAGGAAGAACAGTAAAAAACCACTGCTCTCTCTCTCTCTCTCTCTCTCTCTCTCTCTCTCTGCTGTTCCGTGCCTGAATTAGTCATGCCCACTTATCTTGGACTACATAGTATTAAAATGGTAACTCTCTGTGCAATGATGCACATTTGACAATCACATCACACAATATAATGCTTCATATGGTACTCATACATGTCATGCCATTGCAGCACAGCAATAAAACATAGTCCTAATGATGCACTATAGTAATATGGACATAACAATGCCATATGCATTAGCATACTTTTCACATTTCTCATGGTCACTGTGGTGGGCACATGTAATTATAATGCCATCATATTTAGATATTGCATTGTGCACAAGCATCAGTTCATAGACTTTCTCATTAGCTCGCTTCGTTATCTTACTTAACCACTGTCACAGATTCTTCTTAGTGTGATGTGAAACACTGTTATCACTTCCCAACAACACCATTTAGAAATGTACAACTGTGTAACAGACGAATTTTAGTAAAGAATATGTACACTTATAACTTATCTGTTGTAGGAAAGGAATCCTGGATGACAACGTACACCAGCAAAAAAAAAGATCTGTGGAAGATGCCAGTGACAGTGAAGCAGATGTCATGCTGTATGTGCAATTTGGAACCCATGACTATGGCTTTGCATTGTCCCATTTGGTGTGTTTATGGGAGTGTGGCAAGGCATATGCTTTGAAAAAGTTTGGAAGGACATGGTTATGGGGTGTAAATGTGTGGAGATGTAGTTCATAACAAGAAGTGCAGCTGCTACCAAGGTACATAAAGGGGGAGACTATAGCCATGGTCCAGTACATACATGGGCTGGAATCTGTGTACTCATCAGGATCAACATGTGGTATATACAGCACTGGTGGTTATATGATCTCCTGTAGCTCTGCCAAAGACCTCATCAATACCTGACACCACAAACCTCCACAATGGATATTGCCAATGGTTACTTTGTCAAAGCTTGACCACACCACTGCAGGTCTCTGATCTCTGTCTTCCCACAGCCACCAGATTGTGTGGTAAATATGTTTACTCCCATGACACTGCCTTATCTCAAAGGATAGAATTTGCCTATTACTGTGCCCCTCCTCCACATTTTTGCAAGTGATGATAACTGTACCCTGCTCAAACCATAACCTGTTTGGATATGGTGATAACTGATGCACAGCATGCGGAAACTATTCATTGCCCTGCAAAATGTAGTTATGATGACTTATGGCTCATTTGATTCTGTGCTGTCTGCATCATAGCCTGTTGTTATGCAATAGGCACTGTCTCTTTGCTAGTGCCAAAATGTGATATGTCTGATCTTATGTTAGATGTGGCTCTGCTGTTGCTGCTATTCCCTCTCCTGAATCCTCACCCCCACTCTTCTAATTCTACTGGGGTGTTAATTCATACAAGATGTCTACTTACTTACATATATTTTTATCTTTTTGTGCAATACCTTATTGTGCAGCATGGCACTCAAAACAAAACTCATCCTGCAGGAATTTGCCCTGTATTGCAATGCACTTTCTGAAAGCATCTAACAGACATGGGTTAAGCATGTTCAACTATATTATTTCCTCATAAGCTGTGTTATATAGGCCATTCCCTACATGATTGGGATGCTGCATTTGGTGATCATGAACAAGAGCTCTAGGGCATGTATACCACTATGTGTAGCATACAGTTAACAATTTTTATGTTTGCTAATTCCATGACTACATGCTACTTGTACATATAATTCTCTCTATTTATATGTGTGTACCTGCCAGTCATATGAACCCATAAGAAATTCCTTCACATAAAGCTTTGGTATAGGTCAGTCATGTGCTATTTGTGTGAAACATAGGAACTTCCTGAGGGGTTCCCTAAGACATTATAGATAATGCTTAGTTATTACAGATCACCTGTCAGTTCAGACTCATAGCTCATCCTATTAATGATTCTTATGCCCTCTGAACAATTTGGGACCTTAATGATAATGTGTGTACAAACTATGGCTTCCATGGCCTCAAGAAAATGTGGTATTTTGTGAAGTGCAGCATCCTGTTTGTTCTGTTCTCTGCAGTCCCAATGTTCCAGATATACTCCACCACATGCTTTTGCATAATATTGAGGAACAGGTAAAGGATTTGTGATTACGATGCATTTGGCATCTGTAATGTGTCCACAGCTGGTCTCTCAAAGTTCTCTGAACCAAGATGACTAAGCCTATACATACATTAGTGCCCACAGGAATGAAGCTCAGCATGTAAATGGTCCACAACCTGTGGTCTAGTGGGCTAGTAGTATGCCTGGTTCTATCTTTCACTCCTATCTTGACATAGATATGTGGGCATTAGCTGTTATGGCAGGTACTGACACATGCTGTTGTGCTACTCCTGATCCTACTCCTAACTTTGCCTTTGTTTTTAATATGTGTATCAAGAACCTCAGGATTAAAAATGTATATGCATAGTGGTGCAGTGTACACCCTACATATGTTTCTGAATTAATTAACTCATTCTGGATGCCTGCATTTGCACAATTTGATTGGCTCCTTTACATGAGTATCTTCATTTTCATGTGATTTTGTACACATCAGCATGTGCTTCATGCAATACTGTTTTGTACTTTGCCTGACCACTCTGTCTGTGTCTTAGAATCAGCATCCCTTCATATCACTTTGCCACTAACAGTGCTAATTTGCACTGAACAATGCATTACATGACTATGGATCCCCAGCACATACATATTAAAAAAAAAAAGATTTCTGATATCAGTTTACTTTGATTCACAACTATGAAATCAAGCATATTTACTCACAAACAGTGTACGTCATAATTTTGAGAAATACCACTAAGTAAATCTAAACGTTTGAGAGCTATGACTATTTTCATACACAAAACATACAGGAACCGGCAAAATTGTTTCCTATTAGGCCATGTAGATATTTCAAAATGTCTTCCAATACATTTCTAATTTTTTTTCTTTTCTAAGCCAAAATATGTCTCTCTTCTTGTTCAGCAACAGGATAAGCTATATCTTTAAATATGAACAAGTATTTATTCATACATTATACCTCCTTACTCTCTCTTCTTCACTCACTTCCTTACTCCAATCAATTTCTCTCTCTGAATCTCTTTCTAAATATGCCATAACCCCATTTTTTCTCACTTCATGCTACAGTTCCTGTTTTTATTATACTAAATACCTTTGATTTCTTTATAAAAGTGGCTAACATGTCCTAATTAAATTATTGTTACATTAGTTGTGTCTATTTTTTTCTCTTTAATAAAAAACATTTTTATTAAATTATCACTTATGTCATAGGCAGTCATACATTTATATAAATGAAAGCAAACCATATTGACATATTTTCAGTTGCAAACATTATACGTGACTTATAATCTATCCAGTCATTGTCAGCCAAACATTAAATAGCTCATTCAATTCCTGCCTTCCAATGAACCTCATTCATCCTCCAAAACATTATTCTGCATGTATTGTTCCCACAATTCCCATTTTTTCTATATAATTTTCTCCTAACCTTTTCCAAAGATCCCACCTCCAGTTATTTTATCTCTTTTGCTGTATTCACTACTTCTAGTTCAGATGGTGTAGATTTTGATTTCCATTTTTATTAATTGCATTTTGGCAGCACCAGAATTAAATTTGGCAAGGCTTTTCTATGTCTAGACAATTCTGATTGTGTATCACAGCTTAAAAAAAATCACTTTCCTTTGTTATGCTAATTTGCTCACCAATTATTTCTGATAGAGTAGTCTGCAGGGAAATTTTAATGTCTGCCATCTCATTGCACTCTCAAAATATGTTTTAAAGTACCTCTTTCTTCCCCATAACACCTGCATTTGTAGTCTACCTGAGGAAAAATTCTTTGGAGTCTGCCTGGGACATAAAAATACCACTGTAAACATTTCCAAGTAAAGATTCAGAATCTTCTAGACTTTCCTGCATATTTTAGAGCTATACATATATCCCCCATTTTTTTTTCTTTCTGAATTGCTTATCCAGTCTCTCTTTCCAATCCTTTCTAACCTCCTCTGATTGATTCCTTATCATGCAATATACTGTATTATATGCCTACTAATCATCCCTTTTCAACAGCAGCTTTTGTTCTAGATTTACTACAAACTCTGCAAGTGCTGGTCTTTCACTTAGGAACCACCAATTTATTTCTATTTCCTTATACTCTGTATCTATTCTTAACCAATACTTTCACATTATGCCTAACTTGTCATAATTATTTAAACTGTAGATGTTTTAGTATTATTTCTGAAGATTGCAATATTATTGTTCTTAAAATATTTTTGTAATGCTCTGAAGATTTTTCCCTGAACCACCACTGAAAATGAACACCTGCACAGTCAGACTTTCATAGTAATCAATTCTCGATAAATAAATAATAATTATTGATCTTTTCTTTTAACATGATCAGTTATTATAATTCTTCCTCTATGAAGAGCATATACTATTTCTTTCATAATCAGTTGCCAGAAATCCACCATCTGTGATGAATACCAACTATTCCTTTCATAACTCATTGTTATGACTCCCCCATCTATGATGTATGCAAACTATTCCTTTCATACAAGATTATGACTCTACTAGCTGTGATTAATATGAACTATCACATTCATAAATATTTTTTATGTATCCCCCATCTGTGATGAATAAAAACTATTCCTTTCATAACAGACTATTATGAATCACCCATCTATGATGAATACAAACTATTCCTTTCATAGCAGACTATTGTGAATCGCCCATCTATGATGCATATAAACTGCTCCTTTCATACCAGTTTGTTATGAATCTACTAGCTGTGATTAATATGAACTATCACATTCATAACAATTTTTTTATGAATGCCACATTTGTGATGAATACAAACCATTCCTTTCATAAGAGACTGTTATGGACCCCCTCCCATCTATGATGAATACAAACTATTCCTTTCATAACAGACTATTATAGATCCCCCATCTATGATGAATACCAACTATTCCTTACAAATCATTGACAACATGATGCATGCCTCACATATTCAAGGTCTTTTACTTTCTTATCTACCAGCTACTTTCTTTCTTTTTCTGCTGAGCCATGTTCTAAGTTTGCATCACTGCAGCAGTGTCTGGGAGGGGGTTGTGTGGCCAGGATGAGACTAGAATAGCAGCAACTTTCATCTGAAATTTTATTTCTAAATAATCCTAAATAACTCAAATTATGATAAACTTTGGTGTTCTAAAGGATTATATCAATTTTTTTCTTAAAATTCAACCATTTTCCTGACAAAACCTACAAGAGAAAATTTCTTCACTGCATCCTGCAGCAACGAGTTATACAAAGGCAGCATCTCAATAGTCTGTGTTTAAAAAGAGCTTCAGTCATTACTGACTAATATTCAAGAATTGTCTTTGAAAATAGATTGGACACCAAAAGAGATGAGTTAAGAAAAACTGTTTCAAACAAATGGAATAAATTAATGAAGATCTGCAATTGCAGAGAAACCAGATTTCCAGCACTGAAAACTCCTTGAATGATATGAAAGCAAGGAATCAATACTGAATACCCGTTAAAACAGAATAGCTGTTTACTAGACAAAATAGATGACCTTGAGAACAAGTCCTGTAGGAACGCCATTCATATTTCTGGTCGAACAGAAGGAATAGAAGGTAACAATATAGTTAATTTTTTTAATCTACCTAGCTCCCTAAAACTTTAGATTTGCCTGAAGCTCTCCTTTTTGATATAGAGAGAACACACACATCTCTGGTTAATTCTGTATCAAAGTCCAGCACTTCCTCGAGGTCTATCGTGGTTAAATTTATTTCATCTTAGGATAAATAACTGGTACTCAAAACTGCCTGGGCTAAATCACCACTTAAAGCAGAAGGAAATATTATTCATTTTGATAATGACTATTCAGAAACAACGATGTCTAAATGGAAACAATTTTTTCCCCTTACAAGAGAACTTAAAAAGAAAAGATAAAAGTACATTTACTCTTCCTGGCTAGGCTGAAGATTTTCCTTTCTAATGGGGTTAAATTCTTCAAAAATCTTGACCTTGTATTGTCATATTTACAAAGTAACAAAATGTTTGAGCAAACAGAGAATATAGACTGGTTCATTATATCCTTAAAAATACAAATGGAGACAAATGGAAATAAGACAAATGAGAAAAAGAAGAAATTAAGGGGAAAATAAAGAACTTTCCTTTTTTCTTTATTTACAAATGAAATAACAAGGTGTCAAGGATTGTTTTTTTTTTCTTTTTATGTAAACAAGCTTAGTTTTACTTCTTTACGTATGTTTACCAGCAAAACATGAAATTACAACACAGCCAACTATAACATAAATAGGAATCAGAAAATCAACAAGCAGTCTACTAATGTAAGTTAACTGAATTCCTATTTTTTTGGTCTTATGCTTGTCTAATTTACAGTTAATTAAGAATCATTTTAATAAGTTATGATGAAATATTATTTGTTTCCCTTAAATGAAGCATAGAGCAATTATACTAGTATATGATCTGAAGCGTTGCAAGCAGAACAGCTTACTGAGTAACTAATGCACACTTTATATATGAAATAGAAAATGGCTGCAGTATAACATATAGCTGAATTTAAAGTTATTTAATTCATATAAACTGCAGTTACCTACTAAAGGGAAACACACAATGTATGGCATTTCATACTTTGTTGTTATAAAAAGGAAAACACATTAACAGTGTTAAATTAAAAATGCTACTCAAATGATATACTAAAATAAATGACAGATAAACATCTTCACCTAAGTGTGGAAGCAACTCAATGTAATCATTAACTACAGTAACATTAAAAAAGCTGTTTCACTAAAACTAATAGTAAAACTTAAAAGCTGTTTGCCTTTCTAGTACATAGATTTAGATAATATGTTACTGTTTTACTGTTCTGTTTAATAGAATGATTTAGGATACGCTGGATAGGGGGGATGATTGTGGTTGCTATGGATGTGTATTTTGATGCTATTTAACAGGCGAGAGATTGTGAAGTTTTAAATGGCTTTGGAATAGTGTCTATTCATAGATGAAATGTTCAGGTTCATCGTAAAGATATAGAAGTTGTTGTGACTGATGGGTTGTCCCTATGCAAGGCGCTTTTGTGGTAGATAGATATGAAGTTCCTCTCTTTATAGTGTGAGTTATTTTACTTTATTTTGCTCAGACAAGCTGTGCAGGAGCAGGGCAGACCCTCATAAATGGAAACTAGGTCAGGAATTCTTCAAGATTTGATCCATCTGTGGGGAGTTCCTCAAGTAGACCTCCTTACCTCCTTTCTGAACAATCAACGGGTAAAATTTTATTCCAGGACTCCATGCAAGAAGGCTTGGAAGAGTGATGTCTTTTATTTTCTATGGACAGGAGTGTTCCTGTATGCCTTTCCACCCTTTCCACTAATATAGAGTGTATTTCTGAAGATTCAGTAGAAATCCCCCATGATCATTGTGGTGACTTCCTTCTGGCCCAGGCAACCTTGGTTTTCCCTTATTTGGGAAATTCCCAGGGTTAATTACCACAAACTTCCACACAGACTGGATCTACTCACAAAAGAACAGGGTTGTTTGATACACTGCAACATCATTTATCTACAGTTGACTGCTTGGATGATAGAGTCTTATTCTTTTACGCACCTGTTTTCTGAGGATGTGAAGCAGGTACTAATGGAGGCAAGAAAATTGGCTAATAGAAAATCATATATTAGTAAATGTAAAAGATTTTCTAGTTGATCCAAAAACATAACCAGCACCCATTCAGGTCTAGTTGTCTTCTGGTTTTACAGTATTTGTGAGTGTTACTATTGTATGGCCTTTCTTAGCACTCTATCAAAGTTCATTTATTTGCCATTTCAGCAAGTCTGCCCATGGATCCTCCTCTTTCAATGCAGTCTAATATCAAAATGTTCTTTCAAGGAGTTTTGTATAAGAGGCCTCCAAGTAAACTGGCGATCCCTCCTTGGAATCTTAATTTTTTGTTAGAGAAGCTAATACTGGCTCTATTTGAACAAGCTTATCTGGCTGATCTGAGGTTCTCAACATGAAAAACAGTTTTACTGATTACTCTGACTTCTGCAATAAGGCTACCTGATTTGCAAGCTCAAGTCAACCCAAAGTCATTTACATAGGGAGAGGGTTTATTTGAGAACTAATCCTTCTTTTACGCTTAAAGTGGTATCCAGGTTTACTTTAAACCAAACTATCCATGTCACTGTTTTATTTAATGACCCTAAAAATGAAGGAAAAAGGATAGTACACACCTTGGATGTCCAAAGACAACTTGAGTACTATCTTGACAAAACTAAATCTTTTGGATCTTCAGATCAATTATTCATTTCTTGTGAAGATGAGAAGAAGGGACAACCTATGTCAGGATAGACTATTTCCAAATGATTGTCTAAGGCAATAACCTTTTGTTATAATTTCTATGACAAATCTATTCCAGGCTGGGTCATGTTCTACACTAATAGGGCCTTTGCTTCACCTACTACTTTTTTGGAAAGACCTGAATTCTAGAAGTATTCCAGAAGTGCTAACTGTTCCTTTGTACATATGTTTACAAAGCACTATAAGCTTGATTCCTTTACTAGGTCTAAAACAAGTCTTTCTAGGAACATTCTGCAGTGGCTCCTGGCCCTTCGTCCTTCCGCTCCCAATTACTGTTAGCTATAGTAATCTACCCATATAGCTAAGGCTACTGCAGCAGTGATCAATATCAAGAACATAGTACAGTTGTATAAGTTAAACTTACCATAACAGTAGATGTTTGAAATATCACTGTTGCAGTACCCACTTCCTGCATCCATCCTCATTGTTTTTTGGACTGCTTATTTATCCCGGGGTATGGACATTTATTTTTTGTTATTCCTAGCTTTGTCCTTTCAGGACTTAGCCTCCCTGTCTCTGCTGGCAAAGAAGCTCTGAAGGGCTTCATGCCAAGACTTGTCATTTATTCAGTTCAACTTGAGCTGTTTGTCTGACTGGATGCATGGAAGGTGCCCTGAAGCTTTGGAAGGTGGATGACTGTTATAGGTTTGGCAGGATATAACCCATGTAGCTAAGGTTACTTGAGGAGTGACCATTCAAATGTCTGCTATTATGGTAAGTTGAACTGACACAATTGTACTTTACTTGATGACCTACATATATTCCATTGTAATCCTCTTCCAGTCATCCCATTGCTAAAACTGCTGCCTATGTTTTTGACTTCTACTTCCACTTAAATAACAGCATTAATTAGGCAGTTGTTATCCTCGCCAAATATAATGGTACACTTAAAAAGGTAACTAAGTACTTAAAATGTATAAAATGTATAACAAGAGAAATAAATTACTTAAAACTTATAAGATGGTTCATTCTACTCACCCTAGCAACATATTAAACCACACTAGAGAAGAGCTTAGGGGAATCTTTAGGAAGCACAAAACTGAATACGAACTATAATTAACTTACCCCAGCAGATCATGGACAGTGCCCCTCCATTACATCCTTAAGTGCCACATCAGCCCAGGTTAAATTACAGAGATAGTCCAGGGGTGGACTGGATTACTGGCAGACCCAAATGTAGAAGTGGAACACTGGGGATGACTTGTAAGCATGAAGCTTGGGAGAAAAGCACCCCCACAAAAAAAGTATGCTAAGAAATTAAGAACTGACACCCTGCAATGCGAAGAGCTAGTCCACAGTAATTCTACCCATGCTGAACCAAACACGATAACTAATATTATAGCTGATAAGTTTAGTTCAAAGTTTACTTCCCCCAGAGTTATAGCTATTACAAATATACTAGAGACATCCCCTTTAGTTACTATGGAGCAAGTCCTTTTAGCCCACACTAAAGCTGAAAGCACCTCATCAATGGGCCCAGATAACATACCAGCTTGTATAATTTTCAGTATCAGATACGGCCTAAATGAATTCCTACTTAAATTATTTCATCTAAAACTCTGCATTTGTTAAATTTCTGACACTTGTGAACCAGCCATTGTACAATGTTGACCAGCAGCAAACTCTGATAACTACACACCCATCTGTTTCACTAGAGTTAAATGCAAAGCAATGGAACATATTACTGTGGACTTCATTCATTTTTTATTTTTTGAAAATCTGTTAAACCTGGACTTTATCAATTTAGTTTTGTAAAAGCAAGGCCCTGCCTCCTTAACCTCAATAATGTCTTTGAAAAAGTCACAGAAGCAGTGGATATTGATTATGCTTATCAATATAGCATATCTGGACATGTAGCATATCTGGACATGACAAAGGCCTTTGACCCTATTGCCCTTGCAGGCAACAGTGACAGACTTGTAAATCTACATCTAAGCCCTTATTTTGTATGGTGGATAGCTGACTCGGCTGACAGAATCCATGTCACTAGAGTTATAAGTACCATGCCTAAAAGCTAAAAAAGGGCTCATTCATAATTTTTATTCAGTAGTTCCTCTATTCCTTCGCAGTCGCCAAACTGTGGAACTCACCTGTAACTTCTATAAGAAACACAGGCAGCAGCACCACCTTCAAACAAATACTGAAAAATCATCACAACTCTTCCTGGCTATGTTCCTGTTCTATAACCTAACCTCTTCCTTCTCCTTATATGATAACTAAACTCTACCTCCTTCTCCTTATATGATAACTAAACTCTACCTCCTTCTTCTTATATGATAATTAAACTCTACCTCCTTCTCCTTATATGATAACTAAACTCTACCTCCTTCTCCTTATATGATAACAAAACTCTACCTCCTTCTCCTTATATGATAACTAAACACTACTCCTTCTCCTTATATGATAACTAAACTCTACCTCCTTCTCCTTATATGATAACTAAACTCTACCTCCTTCTCCTTATATGATAACTAAACTCTACCTCCTTATCCTTATATGATAACTAAACTCTACCTCCTTCTCCTTATATGATAACTACACTCTACCTCCTTCTCCTTATATGATACCTAAACTCTACCTCCTTATCCTTATATGATAACTAAACTCTACCTCCTTCTCCTTATATGATAACTAAACTCTAACTCCTTCTCCTTATATGATAACTACACTCTACCTCCTTCTCCTTATATGATAACTAAACTCTTATGCTTTTTGCTACTGCCAACTGATGATATTGTCTCCATAATTATTATTTTTCATCACTTGTTGATATTGGTACAATAATGCTGATTAATATATCTCTGTTTATACCTCTGATTGAATTCATCTGGCAACCAACTGAATTCCAGCTTTATGTATATATGATGTATATATTACTGTAATGACTATGTGTAACACTGTATCTACGTCTGTACCAATTAATGTTTAATATTTTCTGTATCTATGTTCTTGTTGGAATTTTTCTCCCCGGGCCTCCACTGAAATCAGCCCTTTTAGGCCCTGTGGACTTTCCCAGTAAACAAATGCAATAAACAAAAATAAATAAAAAATAAAAATAATCTTCCTTATTCTTGACAGCTTTTTTTACAAATGAACTCAGGGATTTATTAAAGAAATGAAATAATGATTTTTGCATTCAGATGAATATGATCAAACCTTAGATATAAGGCACAGTTTTCTTGAAATACTTTAATTATATCTCTGTGCATGTGTGTGTGTGTGTGTGAGTGTGTGTGTGAGTGTGTGTGTGAGTGTGTGTGAGTGTGTGTGTGAGTGTGTGTGTGAGTGTGTGTGTGAGTGTGTGTGTGTGAGTGAGTGTGTGTGAGTGTGTGTGAGTGAGTGTGTGTGAGTGTGTGGGAGTGTGTGTGTGAGTGTGTGTGTGAGTGAGTGTGTGTGAGTGTGTGAGTGTGTGTGTGAGTGTGTGTGTGTGTGTGTGTGTGTGTGTGTGTGAGTGTGTGTGTGAGTGTGTGAGTGTGAGTGTGTGTGTGTGAGTGTGTGTGTGTGAGTGTGTGTGTGTGAGTGTGTGTGTGTGAGTGTGTGTGTGTGTGTGTGTGAGTGTGTGTGTGTGAGTGTGTGTGTGAGTGTGTGTGTGAGTGTGTGTGTGTGAGTGTGTGTGTGTGTGAGTGTGTGTGTGTGAGAGTGTGTGTGTGAGTGAATGTGTTTGTGTGTTTCATTCAGTAATAGATGGGTTCATAAAATTTGCAAAAAACATAAATATTGTTTGATGTAAAAAAAGTACACTGTTCACTGCATTTTCATGGTGCCCATGCTGTTATTATAAAAATGAGTGTCAAAAGTTGTTTTATCTTTGTTGTTTCAGTTACCTGTTTATATGCCCGATAGACAAATGTGTTGGATAAAATGTCAGTATGGCTATGGTATCAATAATGATAATGTAGAGGGTGTTAACTGGGCTTTCTGTAACAAGCCATTTGAAATATGATTGAGAAATCAATATCAAACAATTCATCTCAAGAGCTAAGATAGAGAGGTGAATTTTGACTTCCATTTTGAGAGCACATAAGTAGTGGATTATGACTGGAGAATAAACATGTAGGAGTGCAAAGTAGTTTACAGCTTTTAAAGTGATGTATACAGAAAGTAGCTAGAATGTAAATGTGCCTCAGATAAACAACTTTGGTACTTGCCACATATGTTTTCCTCTGACAGCACAAAGTGTATTGCAGCTTCTAAAGATGTTACAACTTTCCAACACTGTTCTGTGGCAGTTGTCATGTGTGCGTAGACAAGAGCAAAGCACCTCTGAAAACTTTATCCCCAGGATTCACAAATCCTCCGTTTAAGACTAAATTAGTCTTACAGGGAAACGCCAGTCTAAGAGTAAGGCGGCAGCGCACCATGCATATTAATGAGGGCGCGCTGCCTTAACTCTAAGGCTAACACAGAGTGTGCACGAGTGCAGGGGGCGGGTCGGACTGCCAAGCAGTCCAAAAATCCACACCCCTGCAAATCTCTCTATTGGGAAATGTCAGCTGACATGAGTGAGTCCGCTCAAATGTGTACATAACCAACAATACACTCCCCCACATTCTTAACCCCTGTACAATTATAAAATGTAAAACTTTATTTTTTTTTTATTATTCCCGATATAGCTGATTGTATTTGCATGTGTCTGCGTGGGTTTGCCCATTGCTTAGCTACAGTTAGCAGTTTAGACATCAAAAAGTTTAATAAGAAACTTATATGCAAATTAAGCAAAATAGCAATAGCGTAGTGGTAGAGACTTCGCACAAAGAGGAGGGATTCCCGGTTTGAGTCACACCACTCCCCTTTCTATTTTCTGTTGGAAATCAGTATATAAAAATAATTCCTGACATTTATCATTTAGATTTTAGTAAAAAGCATGAAATGGCCTATGCTGTAGTGAACAAATTATATATATATATATATATATATATATATATATATATATATATATATATATAGGAAGGTGAAATGGTTATGCATACTGATGAATGCATAAGTAACGTATCTTAAGCAATGTGAAGCACTGCCAAGCACAGTTTACCACTATTAAGCACATTTAAGTATAATTGCTCATAGCTTAGCACTGCTTTAACTAGTGTAATAGCTTTGCGCAGAGCTGCGCATCATGCAAACCAGCGCAAACGGAACATGTTTGCGCATAGCTGTGCAACGTGCTAACTAGTGCAACGTCGGGCAATGTAGAGCAACGTAGGGCAAAGTTGAGCAAAGTCAGCTAAACACAGCCACACCTCCTAGCTGGTCTGGCCAGTAGTAAAATAAAAAGCAATGACAGGCATCGAACCCGGAATACTGTGCACCATAATCACAGTATTGAACCACTAAGCCATGACAGCTTTTCATAAGCATGCACTTTCAACACACACATACATATCAATGGAAGTTTACCCATTACTAAGCAGGTGTGCCTTCAGCTGAGTTTTTTCAAAACTGGGCAATCACAAATAAGTGTGGGAAATGATGCATATTTAAGCTCCATAGGCAGGAATACTTGCCATAACTGGTTGTAGCTCCCATCTGCAGGCAGCAATGGCCAGTGCTGGAGAGGGCTCTCGTTTTTGAGTGAAACGTTGGGGCATTGAGGAGTCAAAAGTAATGGTTTAGCTCCTTGTCCATAATCATGAGGATAGACTCCTGCGGGGCAAGTACCAGGGCACCCAATACAAAGCGGAAGCCTGGGACTGTCTAACTCATGAACTCACCAGTGTCACAGGTGTCCCTCGGACTGGTGAGCAGGTCAGACACCACCACGCAGAACTGAAGAGATGCAAGGCAGGTCAACTGGACCAGTGGATCCAGGAGGCCAGTGAGATGGAAAATGCCCCACTACTGAGTAAGTAGTCATGGAATTAAGTATGTAACAATTGCTATTCTAGTCTATACTATGGATAGGTATGTCTCAATATCACTTCATTTACTTCACAGCTGCAGGTGTCCATGCTGAGAATCAGCAAGCCTATGCAGATAGGCTGCTAAGGCTGTGCCACCAGGCAGAATAGTAATTATCCAGCTTATACTGTTATGTAAAATAAATGAGAGAGCCTGAAAAAAGTGTTTTAACACAATAAATAAAGGTATAATAATTCTCTAATAATTAATCTGCATGTACTGTTATATAAAATAAGTGAAAGAACTCCTAGAAAAGTGTTATAAGTCTTTAATAAAGGTATAATTCCTGGAGTGTGTCTGTCATTTTCTTTGATATGTTGTTGTACTCTTGCGTTATAGAAATAGTACTGTTGTATTAAGCGCTGTTAACACACAGTTGGGTAGGCCCATATAAAGTGGATGAAAGGAGTGCCAGTAGCTTTTAAGCAAATTTACAGTCCTCAACTGTTGGTTCATGCCCAGCATGTACAGGTTAATCTGGCACATGAGTAGCTTGGTATTGTGTTCCCCAGAAATGTCATTGTGCTGGCAGAAATGCAGGGAGTTGTTAACATATAACTGGTAATTTCACCTAAACATATCTAGATAAGTATAGGAAAGTAGAGCTGTCAGTGTACCATCTCAGCAGTAGTGTGTCTGAGCAACTCACAAAATATGTAGCATTAACATCTGCATCCCGGATAGTTTGTATGTCAGATACAGCCCATGTATGTAAAGATCTAGCAAAACCCATTTCCCAATGTAAGGACAATTGGGTAGTGTAATAATACATGTAGGGGACATATAACTGCAGTTAATAGGAATGTAGTGTAAACTAGAAGGATATATAAGTTGTTAATGGAGCTATCATTTTCCACCCTACTGTATGTGCATAAAAAATGCAATTCCACACCTCAATGGGTATGTCTAATCTTAAAACATTTGTTGGGACATATGTCCTATTGGTTTATAAATATCTGCATTTATTTTGATGCATGTGCCCTGTTCAAATACCACAATATTGGTGGCCTGTTGCCATCAATTAAACCTGCATGCTGTTGTAATGTCCACTGTTGTTCTATATATGCATGTGTCATGCTTGCTGTTCAACTGTTGGAACTCTGGTGTGTTGGGTTAATGGGAATACTTCTGCATGCTGTTATAACTAATTGGGAATGCTGTTGACTGTTACAAACCCATATTTTCATTAAATCCTCCTAAACATAGAACGTATGGGAAGGCCGGTCCCAGCGGACCCACCTGTCCCACCTCAGCTGGCGATGGCACCTGGCACCAGCAGGTCCTGTGCCCAGCCTGGGACCTCCTCCTCTGTTGGCCCTGTGCCACCTTCAAGTGTAAGTGCTGCAGGGGATGGGGCTCATTCCCCCATGCAAGCATGGACGGAGAAGGGCCACCTATCACCCTCCGAATGGTCCCGGCTGTGGTGCGTAGGGAGATTGAGCATTCTGTCGCTGATCCTCTACGCCAGCTTGAGGCATGAGTGACGCAACTCACAGGTGAGCCTGCCCCTCCTACGCAGCCCCCAGCACAGCCACCCTCTGGGATGTGATGGTGCAGTGGTGACTGCCCTTGGGTGGGGATCTCAGTTCCACTGTTGCCATCCGTGGGCTCATGGGCTTGTGATTTCCAAACATCCTTCCCCATCAATGGTGTTCACCAACCACATGTATCATATTCTGCCCCTGTATGTGTCTTGTTTGTCTTGTCTGTTTACCTCCCCAACCTACCTCCCCAAATATACCTACTTCCCCTACCCCACATTCCACTTTCACCTGAAAAAAATAAAAGGGCAATCTACTCCCAAAAAAAAAAAAATACGCCCCATACATAGCTGCCCATTTTGCACACGTCTGCTGGACACATAAACTGATATTTAATTGGCAGTACAACATACTCTGTTGTCCTCACCCCTCTCTCAGGGGTGGAAGGTTTCATATTTCCCTCCAAATTTATTGCATATGCACAGCTGTTGCTGTTAAAGAAATGGGCAGTTATGGACCTTCCCTACACCCTTCCTGCACATCCCAGCTGGTTTCCCTACTGTCTTTCCCTCTTTGTTCCCCTTTTTCACCACTTTCCTATCTCCCTATTTTCTTTTCTTTCAAAGAAATGAGCACGGGCGTTAGCGGGAGTAAGCACTATTAAGCAGTAGTTAGCGGGTTTGAGTGAGTGTGAGCTTGTGTGCCCTTAACTAAGTATTGTTAAGCTTCACGCAAACCTGGGCCACCATCCAGTCCCATTGATGCTGTGTTCTTAGCTTTGGAGAGGGCTGTTTTTACCTGCATGTCCATGAAGCCTGCATGTCCAACAGCTCTGTGTTTGACATAGCTTTTTATGTTAGGCAGAGATCACCTCTAAGTAGGCGATATGCGAGAAAGTACAGCTGGAGCATTTTGAGACAGTCTGTGTATGGCATGTATTTCAGGCTGCTAATGCTCTTTGTGAGGTATTTCTGCAGGCTTTCTAGCTGTTGTAGATGTCTTGTGAGGTACATAGCAAAAGGAGCATAGTACTCTATTATGGATCTAGTGAGTGATGAGTAGAAGGGAACAATGTCCTCTTCTATTCTGCATGAGACACCTTTTGTGATGAGGTGTGCCATGTAGAAGGATTTCCTGACTGCTGTGGGGATGTGATTATCACAGGTGTGTCCACTGTCCACCTGTGACCCAAGGTCTCTTATCATACTTTCAGTGTTAAGTATGCTGCCACCTATGATGTAGTTCATGGCTACAGAGTTTTTTTACCAAAGGGGATGACAATGCACTTTTTTGGCATTGAGGTTGAGGCCATGGCTTTAACACCAGGCATCTGTCTCAGTAAGGCCCTTTTGTAGGATGTCCACATCTTTAGTATTTACAATTATGGCTCCTAGTTTGCAGTCATCTGGATACTTCATTAGCCACAGACCTTCCATGTTAAAGTTTACTTCAGGGAAATAGATAACAAACAGGACAGGACCCTGGACTGAACCCTATGGTACTGCACTCGTCACTGGCCCAAAGTCATACTTGTAGTCTGCTACTTTCACAGTGTGTGTTCTGTTAGTGAGCCAGTTGGCAACCCATCTTGTGACATAGCAATTTATACCTAGTTTAGTGGGTTTATCTATAATTCTAGAGTGGGGGATGGTGTTGAAAGCCGTGGCAAGATCTACATAGGCTGTGCGAACCACCTTACCCTTGTCTACGGTTCTGGTGACTGCTTCAATGATGTCTATCAGGTTTAGGAGACATGATCTGTATTTTACAAACCCAACATGGTTGTGGTCCAGAGTTTGGAGATTACCAATGTCTTTTTTTGTAAGTTGTATGATGATAAATTCCATGGCCTTGCAGAGCATGCTCATCAGGCTAATGGGGCGCTAGTTCCTGGGGTCCATGGTGTCTTCACCCTTGTGTATTGGGATAACCGTCACTGTGCGCCATTCAGCAGGCACAAAGCCTGAGGTGAGGCTATGACTGAACATGGTACGTTGGTGTGGTGCCTGTTCGTTCTGTAATTTGTGTACAACACAGCCTGGGAAGTTATCTGGTCCCATGGATGCTGTGTTCCTGGCTTTGGAGAGTGTTTTTTACCTGTGCAGCCGTGATGACAGCAACTTTTCAGTCTTCCGTTTTAGAGATGTGCTCTTTCATGGGTGAGAGGGGGGTAAAGTTAGCACTGATCCTATATGCCAGGATGTTGGCAATATCAGTTGGGTCTGTATATTTAGTGCCATTGTGCTGTAACTCAGAGCAGATCTGAGTGTTGCCATTGAGATTCTTGACATAGCTATAGAATGCTTTGTGGTTGTCTTTAGAATCTGTGTCAATTTTGTTCTCATAACTAACTTTGGAGGGTTTTATCAGGGATCACAGCTTCTTACTGATGTTGACCATGGAGCTCCTGCACTCATGGGATTTTACCATCTTTTGCAACATTTTATTCCTTCTGTTGTGCAGTTTTTTTATGGCAGGGGAACACCTGATCAGCTTCCTTTTCTTGGTGGATAGCGTCTTGGTTCTGTTTGGGATAGCACGATGCATGCAGTCATGTAAGTGCTTATAAAGTGCAATTGGGAATGATTCAGTAGTCATAACTGTATTGTCCATCTGCATGGGTGTCTTGCATTTCAGCACTTCTGTCTTAAGAAGCATGAAGTTGGCTTAGGAGACATTTTTAACATAGTTTCCTTAATGTGGGTGTGGGTCCAGAATGTGGATATGTAAGGTAATTAGCTTATGGTCAGATGGGACCAATGAGACGCTGACTTCAGGTGTGGAACACCGGTCACACAGGACAAACCAAATCCCATAACCAGCACAAATAACCACAAAGTGAGCTAAATGCTACTCATTGCCAGAAGTCTCAGCCTCCAGATGCACACACTCGAGGCACTTCTCATTATGGAGAATATTGATATCTGTGCAGTAACAGAAACCTAGTTCAAGGCTCCAGACAGCACACCAGCACTATCAGGATACTACTCATTCCATACCTTCCAGCATCAGAACCTGGATCATAGCACATAAGGTGAGGATGTGTCCATATTCATCAAGGATACCTGCACCTCTCTCTACATGCTCTCTACAGGATATGTACTCATAGAATGTTGCACAGCAACGTTCTTCACACTCCACAGGGGTGGGGCCACAAAAACACCTTGGCATTCATTCTCTATGAGCCTGATGAGTGTGTTCTGCAAGGCAATGGATCCAATCATAATGGAAGTCAATAATACAGAGATTGGGAACCTTCACACAGTTGAGCACACCCAGTTTGGCTTTGTCAAATGCAGAACACGCCTCCTGAACTGGGATGATTTCTTTGACAGTTACCCAGGCTACAGATGATTGAAATGAGATCAACACAGCCTACCTATACCTTGCTAAGGCCTTTGACACCATTCCCCAGTCAGGTATCATAGATGAACTCACCAACATGGCCATGAATCCATACATCACAAGATGTATTGCAAACTGGCTCATGGATAGATCCCACACATTACGAGTTGCTGGCTACATGTCAGACTCTACACTGGTAACAACTGGTGTCCCCCAGGGTTCAGTCCTGGGGTCCCTCCTGTTTGGTATAGACTTCTCACATGTACATGCCAACACAGGAGGGTTGTGGTTGACTATGTTGTATGGGAACTGTAAAGTGTTTGCCATAATAGATTCCCCGTAAGACAGACATATTCTCCAGAAGGGTCTCTATGAGACAGACGTGTGGTGTCAGAATCATGGTCTCAAGCTCAATGTGGAGGAATGCATAGTGATTTTCTTTGTTGAAAACAAAATACCCACAAACTACCACATAGGTTTCACCCCCTTAAAAATGACAAGGTGATAAGGGATCTGGGGACACAAGTAGATAGTCATCTTTCCTTTGACAACCATGTTGCAAAGTGATTGGGAGATCCTATGTGGCTCACCTAATCAACAAAGGGTTTGCATCAGTATCCAAAGAGGTACTGTTGGCACTCTACTCTTACTTCATCAGACCCATCATTGAGTACAGTGCACCATTTTGGATGTACTCGACTTAGTATATTCAGCAGCTGTAGAGACCACATAGGTAACTCACTAAGAGGATTACTGGCCTCAAAAAGTTGCGTTATGCAACACAACTGGTAAAACTAAATATGTTCTTTGTTGCGTACCACATACTCAGGGGCACACACTGCCTAACATACAGATCCATGTCCAACACATAACTGTTGAACATGCTCCATCTACAGATAACAACACTGAGTCACCCTACACATTCCAGGGATATGAACCTTATCACAACGATGAATACAGCATGCTGGTGGGATAGGGTACCATCCCAGACACTTGCCTTACTGTGGAACAGAGTCCCAATGTACATCAGACAAAATCACTCACTGAAACTCTTCAATTGGAACCTTGATGAGTGGATGGGAAACAGAAAATTCATTCCAGGCATCACATCAGCAGCCACACTAGAAAGGGGCTTAGTGTACTGACTATTAGAACTAGGCCTTGTTAGACTACACAATGGTGTGGTGAAAGCTGCACAACTTGCGTAGGCTGATATATACCTTTGTGGAAATAGTCTACTACATACCTATGAACCTATGTGACAGGTACATGTCTGCAGATAGTAGATGTGTACTTCAATGTACAGTCATGTTGTACAGCAGGCACATGAACTACATACACTGTAATGCTTACAGATACTGGTGGCTATTATGTACACTGGGAGGAATGTGTACCTCATGTCTTTCTTGCCATTGGGATGTGTGCTGGGTGGGACAGTCCTGGATGGCTCCCTGTCATGGTCACCCTCTTACACACATCTCTGTCCATCCAACTTTGGCTTATTATACTGTGTTCCCCATATATATATATATATATATATATATATATATATATATATATATATATATATATATATATATAGGTAGGTAATAGGCTATCTGTCTGAAGGCATATATTAGTATGGCCAGAGTTTGTTTCTATCACCACCCATGAAGTTAGTTCCATAGGCCTCTGTGTAGTACAGCTGATGAAGTGATCCATGGTGTGACAGTTCAGTTTCACATACACTCATCAAGGCTCCTCTGGAAGAGTGTCAGTGAGGGACTTGGCTTAATGTCAGTTGGGAGCCTGTTCCAAAGCAAGGGAAGTTTGTGAGTTAGTAATGTATCCCTCCAACATGTTCTATTTTACGTTGTGATGATGATATCCCTAGAGCATGTGGTACAGTGAGCATGGGTTTACTTCAGATAGCGCATGTACATGAGTTCTGCATTGGACATGGACCTGTCTGTTGGACAGAGATATCCTGAGTAGACAGTATGCAAAAGAGCACAGATTGAGTTAAATTCAGTCTAGTTGCATGGGGAAACTGTTTGAGGCTAGTAATCCTCTTGTTGAGGTACATCAGTGGTCTTTCCAGCTGCTGAAGGTGCCTAGTCAGATTCATCACACCTGTGTTGGCTCTGATGGGTCTGATGACTGATGAGTACAGGGAACCTCCTTTGACCTACATGCAAGGACCTTGGCAGTTTGTGGGAACACATAGCATGATTTTCTAACCACTTTGTGAATGTGTTTCTGGAAGTAGAGATGACTATCCACATGTGTCCATAGATCCCTTATTATCAACTCCATATTTAGGGTGTTGGCACCTATGTGGCATTTGTATGACTGTAGCTCGAGGCCATAATTTTGACACCACATCTGTCTGACTGAGACCCTTTTTAAGGATGTCGCTGTTGTCCCAAACATCGATTATGACAACTTTTTTGCAGTCATCTACAAACTTTGCTAAACATAGCCCTCATGTGTTTGACTGTATTTCTGAAAAGTATACACCAGACAGGAGGGGGTCTCAGGACTGAGCCATGGGGACAGCAGTTGTTACCAGCTTGAACAACAGACCTGAATTCTTACCTTGTGGGATCTATCTGTGCCCCTTTTGGCAATCCATCAGATGACATACATATTTATGCACAGGTTGTTTATTTTGTGGATACGTCATGTGTCTGGGATGTTGGAAACGGTCCTTTCAAGGTCTATGTGGGATGTGTGTAGCTCATTTCATTGATGTATGCCCTGGGTGACTGCCTTGAAAACAGTCTAGCAGGTTTGGGAACCATGATCTGCCCCTGACCAAACCAAAATGGGTAGGGTTAGGTATTTGTAGGCTCCCAATAGCTCTGTTTATGAGTTCCATCATGATAGACTCCATGGCCTTGCAGATCAGGCTTAATAGACTTCTAAGACAATAGTTCCCATGGTCTGTTGTGCACCAGCACTTGTGGAGTGTGACAAACATTTCTGTAACCCATTCAACAGTTTCATATCCTATACAGAGGGTGAGTCTCAACAGACTGTTCAGGTGCAGGGTCTGTTTGTTTTGGAGTTCACAAATGACACAGCTAGAGAAACCATGTCATCCCATAGACGCCATGTTTTTAGGTTTGGAAAGAGTTGTTTAACCATTGTGTATGTGATTTCTGGGTTTTCACAATCTCCAGGTATGATAATGGGACCTTTTGTCAGTGAGAGGGGGGTAAATATGTATGAACCTGTCTGACGAGATGTTGGCAATATCAGTCATTTACAGTTTGCACTGACTCAGAACATATATGAGTTTACATTGATATTTATGACATAGCGAAAGAAAGCTTTATGGTACTCTATGGACTCTTTGACATATAATTTTGCCAGAACATGGATTGGATAATGTTAGGAGTGCTCATTGTTTATTGTTGATACTGATCAGAGATTTATTGATCTTCTTTGAAATTTCACTTTCTTTGAACAACTAAGTACTTGTAGTATATAGTTTGATTATGACAGGAGTCCAATATATTATATGGGTCTGTTTTCATATAACTGTGTGCGCAAGGCAGGATTGGTGAATATTGACAAGTTTCTGGGGTAAGAACTGCAACTGCCAGATATGTGTGGCCCACTGCTGTACTCAGACATGGCCTAAGTGTGTGAGCATGCCCAGTATGACTTTTCAGTATGTTGCTGACTGAAATTTGTTAAATTTAATTGTGTGAGCATGCCCAGTATGGACATATATACTATATGTGTGTGTGAAAAATCAAGTTGGTTTTTAATTCAGGGCTCACTTTTGTGTTGTACATTGACAGGAAGCACACTGTGCCTGCAGAGCTTCCATGAGTCACTTTGCACAGACTTATCAACATTTCTACATACAAGGGGGACAGCTATTATTTGTACATTTCTACCCAGGAGGCACACCTGATTGTTACTGTGGGTGTACATAGGATGAGGGGTTCACCTGACAGTTATACACATTTGCTAGGCCTGCGCTGCTATGTCAGGTACTCCATTTCAGTCTGTACTGTTGCCTATCGTACTGACTTGAGGCATACTACTGTACTACAGATCTTAGCTTCCAATTTCACATATATTAGTTTGTGACTTCATGGCCTACCCAACCCACATCACACTGCCTGGCCTGCTGTTATCTGTCTGCATAGGCCTGGGGGGGAAGTTCAGAGGGCATGATAAAGCATTTGTTTGTGTTTGCGTTAGTCTACAATTGTCCTTCTGTGTCTGTGCCAGTGAAATGCTGTCATGGCTTAGTGGTTCAGTACTGTGACTATAGTACTCAGTATCCTGAGTTCAAGCCCTGTCACTTCTTTTTATTTTCCTGCTGGGAAGACCTGACTGGTTAAGGAGCAGTAAAGCAGGTGTGAGCGTGTTTACCCGACTTTGCTCGACTTTCCTGACTTTGCCCAACATTGCCCGACGTTTCGCTAGTTTGCACGGTGCACAGCAACACACAATTGTGCTTAAATATGCTAAACAGTGGTAAAATGTGCTTAGCACTGCTTTATATTGCTTAAAACAGGGCAATCATGTGTCAGGTGGTGCTGCAGGGCTGCCTATGTCGGATGCACATAGTACACTCACTATACATGTTTGAAAACAGGTAGTGTCAAGTTAGACATCCCTTTTATTGTATGTGCGAGTCAGAGAGAGGTGTCATTTCCAGGGTTCCTACTGAGTCAGTGTATGTGCTATGCGTTGCCTCTTTGCCAAGGCCAAGGCATATTGGGCACACCTCCTTCTGCCTACTGGGGCAGGCTCAGGTTGTTCCTCCTCCGAGTCATGCTATGCCTGTGCAGGTCTTGGCAATGTTGGGGGGCTGTCTGGCCCTGCCCCATGCTGTTCCTGCTGCAGCTGTTTTCGCAGGATCATATTGTGTAGCATGGCACATACCATGACAATTTGGGTACATGTAGTTGGTGAGTACTGCAAGGCTGCACCAGATGTGTCCAGGCACTGGAACCATGACTTGAGCATCCCAAACACATGCTCGATTAGGTTTCTTGTTTGTACGTGTGCCTCATTATGGAGTTCTTGTTCGGGTGTGTGTGCATTTCTGATGGGTGTCATCAGCCACGGCTCCAGTGTGTATCCAGCATCCCCCACTAGGTGACTGTCAGGGATGTCCCCATTGGCAAATCTCTGGTACAGCTGTGTCAGATGCCAGATGTGAGAATTGTGATAGCTTCCAGGGCAGCCAGCACACACATTCATTATTATACCCTGGGGATCGCACACGACCTGGCAGTTGATGGAGGGGAAGCCCTTGCAGTTGTTGTAGACCCTACCCCACTCACTGGGTGATGCTTTGATGTGTTTGTGTTTGCAGTCTATTGCACCCACTACCTCAGGGTATTCTGCTATTTGGTGGAAAGGATGCATATTGCTGGCCAATGCCTCACAGGAATTGAGGAAATATATATGCTCACCGACATGTGCTGACATGGCATCCAGGAACTGGTGCAGTACCCTGGATGCTGATGCCTGTGAAATCCCCACCATATCACCAGTTGGACTCTGGAAGGTATCTGTAGCTAGTATTCATAGGCCAACACATACCTTGGTATCCACTTGGATGGGTTCCTCTCTGTTGGTTCTGTGTATGAAGCGTGGCCAGCACAGCTCAACAATTTGCTGCAGGAAGTCTCTGTCCACTCTATAGAGCTCCACTATCTCCAGTCCATGTAGCCCCTGGTAGGTTACCCTGGGTCTGTACACTCTTCTCCATCTCCTCACTGTGGGTTGCTCAGCAGCATTCACAATATCACCACCCTCAGCATCTTGCACATGTTGGCTTATGATAGCAATAGCAGCCCCTAACATTTTGTCTGTCTTAAGCTTTTTAAATTTTCACTCTTTGTATACTGCAGTGTTGCAGAATTCTTGAGAAAAAACATGGGGGAATGGTGTTTGCAGAATTTAAAGTGCTGGGCTGGCTGGGCTAGTCTACTGCCTGTGGAATTGGCTGATTGTGATATATTTCACCTGGCAGCTCTGCTAGTTCTCCTTGGTTAACTTCCTACTACTTCTTTTCCTTCCTTTTTCCTTTCTGTTTCCACAAGGGGCAGCACCACGCAAACAAGCACACATGCGCGCACACAGGCTTACACAGGCTTAGACGGGTGCACATGCATGCACACAGGCTTACAGGCATGCACACGCGCGCACATGGTGTAAGGACGTTTGCAAGAAATTTCAGATATATCCATGGCGTACACCTTCGGTTTCTGGGTTTCAGTTAGGACAACTGTAGACATGCCTCTTTCAATCCTGACCAACTTATGGCAAACACAAGCCACTCTGCTCCAATAAGCTTACAGTCTTTCAGACATACCCCCTCATAATGTCACCTATCTTCTACTCTACTAATCCCCTACTCCTACACTTACACTCTAGGGACATGGCTCACATACCAGGGAAAACTGGGATTCACTATCCTTATCCTCATTTTCATAGGATTGCCTACTAATGCTTGGTTACATCTCTCAAACTGAGCTTCCCCCCTTAGCAACCGCTACTCAGTAGCCATGTTGTCTTCAGCCTGCCATTCACCTGCATGGCAGAATAATCTTTTTATTAAAAATGCCTAGTTTTGGCTATTTTTTAATTATTTTCTGGTTTTTAAAAAGCCACATGTTTGCGCGGTGCTGCACTATGCTTAAACATCGGAGATCAGGGAAAAAAATAAAAATTAATTTTTATTAATTTTCAACCTATAAAAATGCAAATGGCCTTATATTTGGCCATTGGTATGCTTCCTCAACTGGATGCATCCTTTATTTGGAGGTGTCATAGCTCCATTTAGCTGTTTGCAGAACGGTACTCCGTTACCAATGGAGTACATTTCTGCAAATAACACTGCTCTTCCACGGACAGGTTAGTGGTTCCTGGATTGCAAACTTACCTCATTTGCATAGCTTTCAGCAGCAAATGAGGTAATTTGCATACCATAACACTGTCCGTGCAAGAGTAGTTTTAGGAGCTCTCATGCATGCCCCTGCCGGCTATTGCTGAATCACTCGGCAGACATATTGCCTGTCTGACATCTTACACTACTCTTAGACTCTGTGCAAGCCTTCGTGAATCCGGCTCTATAACATTTCATGTTATTTCTCCGTTATCAGAAAAGTGGTTAACAGGCTTAACATTTTGATAATTTAAGAGCATAATGAACATGCTCCCTGCACTACTTACATAATTATGATAATATCTTTAATTATGACTGTTGTTATGTGTTTATAACATGAATTTCAGGAAATCTGCCTTGAGTTTGAAAGGAAGTCAAGTATAAAAGGTGAATCTTGATATGTACTTTGAGATCACACAAGTGTGTGTGTGTGTGTGTGTGTGTGTGTGTGTGTGTGTGTGTGTGTGTGTGTGTGCATGTGTGTTTGTGTGTGTGTGTGTGTGTGTGTGTGTGTGTGTGTGTGTGTGTGTGTGTGTGTGTGTGTTTGTGTGTGTGTTTGTTTGTGTGTGTTTGTTTGTGTGTGTTTGTGTGTGTGTTTGTGTGTGTGTTTGTGTGTGTGTTTGTGTGTGTGTTTGTGTGCATGTGTGCATGTGTGCATGTGTGCATGTGTGCATGTGTGCATGTGTGCGTGTGTGTGTGTGCTACAGATTTTAAAGCTAGTTTTCACTTCTTGCTCTTTTTCAATGGTGCCTGTTGCTAGGCTTTATCATGTGACGAGAGCTTAATGATTCTGACAAAATGCTTCACATGGAGAAGAACTACGGATCATTGATTTCTAGCTGCTTGAAGTTGTGTGGAGATCAGCAATATTTCCACTATCAGACAGCACCTACAGTAATCATCTGCATAACTCATAAGTAATACTCTAATTTCAGCCCACATTAGTAAACTCATGGAACCGAAGATTAGTGCTTTCCAACTGTTTTTGCAGCCAGCTTGGTTTAAATGGGCATCCTGACACAATGTAACAGATGTCGCATGTATACTAAGAACCACCTTCTTCTTAAACAAGCTGACTCATTGAGTGAGAGATTTTATTTTTATTTTTTTTTTATTTTTATTTAATATTTGTTAACCGGGAAAGAGATGTTATTATTTAATACTATTGGAGGCAAAACTATCACATGAAGGCACTACAAATAACAAGCAGGTTATCAGTACCACACAACACCACTCTAAACTTATCACACACAGACCAGACCAAACACATAGACCTACTTGTGTTTAGGCTCTAAAAGTAACCTACCTAAACCAAACAGGCCTCCTAAATGTAACCTAAAAAACAGGTGCCCTCAGCAACCTCACAGACATACAACACAAGTAGCATCCACCTTGAAAGATACATTAATAAGGTGCAGAAGATCTTAATGAAAAAGGGCATAAGGCAACGTTGACACAATCCAACATCCTAATTATAGCTGACTCCACTGGGAGACTTACTGATGTATTACTCAGTCTGTGCAAGGAGATGCTCATGGTCAGTTGCCTATCAAATGACAGGATTCACCACATTACAAAGGCACTGAAGTCCTTGCACAATAAGTACACAAATGACACAATCATAGTGCACATGGGTGTAAAGGACTTGAGACATACCTTCCTTGATAATATGAAGCAGAGACATGATGGAGTTCTCTGAGTATGTGTTTAAGGCAGTTATGAACCTAGCCTTGAACAGTACTTTACCATCTCCAAGAATGATGCTGCAGTAAGAGCAAAAGATTGTTGACTTTAGTAATTGGTTTATCTTGTAGTGTCATTCAAAGGGGGTCCAATATATATGTATATATATACATATATACATATATATATATATATATATATATATATATATATATATATATATATATACATATACATGTCAGCCTGATAGAAAAATGTAGACAGTCCTAACTGCTTTGTCAGGGATGGTTTGCACCTACCTCCCAAGAATTTATAATTTTTATGAAAACTTTGTCCAGTTCCATATTGCCTTTTTTAGGAAAAGTCAGTACTTAAAAGCTTTCAACATAACAGCATTGAATTGAGATAACATACAGGTATTGCTGCTCAATGCAAGGAGCCTTAACAAACAACTTGACTCCCTACAAGTACTCCTTAACTGACAAAACATCAATGTGTGTAACATTATAGAGACTTGGTTCAAGCCCATTGGGAGCACATCATTATGCAAGTTTTAAAAGCCTGCTACACATTCAGAACCACCACACACGATGAAAGGAATGAAGGTGGAGGTCTCCTTATTTGTAAAAAAAACCCCACAATCTCCAGTATCGTTAGACAGAATAAAAATCTGGAACTCCTCCATATCTAAATTACCATTAGCAAGACCCATTGCCAAATCATGGATTTTGTCTATGTCCCCCTCAGCCAATAACTCCAGTCTAACTAGTATGGGGTCACTATGCATTAAACCAAACACTATTCTCCAAAGGGACTTCAACTACCCCTACATTAACAGTGAAATGTCCATATATTCTAAAATATATGGCCAGAGATTCCAGATTTCATCATTATAAAATCTTTGGACCAGTTAACCTGCACCACTACCAGGGGTTATAACATCCTAGATTTGATCCTCACCAATATGTGACAACTGCCCATACCAAATATATGTTCTTCCTTCCTTGATCAAACCAGACCACCAATCAGTCACATTCACCTTAAGACTAAAGCAAGAAGCATTCTTTAATATCTCAGTATTCAGAGACTATGCCTAGGCTAATCTACTGAAACTGTGTGATGACCTGGCTAAATTAAACATCGTTCTCCAACTTTAAGACCCCACAGTTGATGTGGAAACCTTTATTGCTGTACTCTAGGCATATGTGTCTAGCTGCATAGATGCAGCTATCCCCCTCTAAAGTAAACAGAATGCCAAATTCAAAAAATAACCCCCTGTGGTGAAACCTAAATATAAACAGGCTCTATTTAAAGAAATATGTAAAAATAAATGTGAATATCAAGATACAGAAAAAAGCTTTATTAAACTTACCAGGAAACTCCAGTCCTTGATCAATTCAACAAAACCCAGATATGAGATAAAAATGACCACCCAGTGGAAGGATAGCCTTATAGTCTTCTTTATCTATATTAGAAACAATGACCAGCAATGTACAAAGCTAATAAATGTTATTTCATACTCTACCCAGAGGCACAGCCAAGATACTAGCAAAAAATACTCTAAATTAATATCCCTTTCCCCTTTCTACATTCCTAAATCTCATACCTGCATCTGCACCTCTCCTGCAAATTCTCTATGAACAAATCCTCAAGTCACTATCTAAGGCCTGGGACACTGCTTCTTTGGTGTCAGATAATTCACCAGTCTACTTACTGGCCACCCTAAAGCAAGAACTGTCAGGCCTACCAATAGAGGCTATTCAGTGTTAGCCTCCAAACAGTCTTTATGATGGATGAATGGAGAACAGCCACTGTTATCTCCTTGCACAAAAATTGGGCATCAGTGTACCAAGGAAATTATAAATTTATCTATAAGGGAAGGATCATTGTGGATTTAGTAAGTAAGGACATAGGTAACCTACAGTGGATTTATCAAGGGCAGATCCTGCTTACCTAACCTAGCTAACTCTTTCAGAAAGGTTACTAACGGAATAGTTGAAGGCAAATCAGTATTTATCTCATATCTAGAGCTTGCAATGGGATTCAGAACCATCCCTCACAGAGATATCATAGATGAACTATCTGACCTAAATGTTAATCCTTAAGTAACTCATTGGAAAGCAAACTGAATCACAAACAGATCCCACAAAACTATCATGGGCTGATCTGCTTCTTCTAAATGACTTTCTTCTAGCTGTGTATTCCACAGTGTAGTCCTTAGGATACACCTCTTTCACATTTACTTGTCAGAGGTCAAATCTACTCTTAGGATTCATAGCTGACCAAGTTTGCAGACAAATGTAACCTAGGTGTCATCATAAACTCCCCAAATGGCACCAAGATCTTTTAAGAGGGCCTTTCCCAAACCAACAGCTAGAGTCAAAACCATGGACTAAAACTGAATGCCAAGAAATGTAAAAATGTAATTTTCAACAAGCAAAATGTTCCTTGTAACTATCACATTGGTAACAGACCCCTGGAAATTGATCCAGTGATTAGAGACCTAGGAATCTATGTAGACCATGAACTATCATTTAAGCACCACACATTCAGTATTATAAGATGGTGTTTTTTTATTGCAAAGCTTATTATTACAGGTATGATTTCCAGGTCCAGAGATGTGATCACTCCACTGCATTCCACATTAGTCAGGATGAATACTGAGTATAATCCTCCCTTTGTTATAGACCTGTCTGAACTTTTCACACAACTTGAATGTCCACAATGCTTTCTTACTAAGAACATCCAGTACTTAAATCATAAAAACTATGCTGACCATCTCAATGCCTTGTCCTCTTACTATGCTGACCATCTCAATGCCTTGTCCTCTTCTTGGTGTTATACAAGATACAGAGGAATGATCTCTGCTTCACATACAGAGCCTCAACTGACCCCATCCTTTCAGACCTACTGCACATTTGCAATTCCAATAGAGGCCATAAGCACTCACTCAAAAGATCTAAATCTCTTTCATGACATAAATGGAACATATTGTAGGGAAACTTATATGTATCACACAGAATATCACTTCTTTGGAATTATATTGCTATCTACATAAAGTAAATTACTCTATTACACTATTCAGACATAACCTGGATGAATGGATGGGTAACCACAAATTTACCCCTTGTTTAGCACCCTTATTCCTCATGGATAGGGTCAACATGTAAATGGTCTGCTCATCCCAGGGTTATTTGGACTTAAAATATAAAAGCTAAACACAACATGGGAATGTATGGATGCACTTCTAAAGTTCCTCATGGATCAATAGCTTAGTAAATACCAATGAACTTTTGAACCTATCTTATGTCAGAAAGGTGCTTACCAAATTTATTTTTTACCTTAATTTTAAATATAATTATGACAGTCTGTTTACCATTCTGCATATCTGCGTTTTATTGGCTGGCATATACAATGACTAAATTGCATTTTTGCTATACCTTGCTGCATTGAAAAATTCTTACAATCAGGTCTTTATTCCATAATGATTTATATACAAACAGTTAATACTGTCTACATATCATTTTTACAGGGCTTGTTTGTCAGTCCAGCTGGTTGTGTAGTCAATGGAATAGACACATTTATTTAAGCACTAAATGACTTCCATCTGCTGGATTCATTTGTTGCCTAAAATAATATAAAAAAGAAAAACTCTGTTTTGCTGCAATTCATACAGATACACATGTTGTTGGTTTCAATTATTGTTTTTATGCATGACGAAATTTTAAAACGCAATATTATTTTTAATAAGATTATTTTGTCTTCTTTAAGGTACACCACTTTTAAACAAGTCTCATCTCAGTGTGTCTGCCCAAACACAGAATAAAAAGAAAAACATAACATGCTTTTCTTGCTTTCAGATTCACTGTCAAATTGCAAGTGCCCTGAGGGAAGTGAACTGAAAAGAGATTGTTATTTATATTCATCATTTTGACTTTCAAGGTAGCCATGCTATCTGATGCAGCAGCCAAAGATCAAAGCAGGCTGCTTCTTGTTGCTCTCCCTGTGAGAGGAGGATGAGGTATCAGGCCGAACAAGGATGTCATGTAAGGTGAGACTATTACTGACAGAAATGTAACAAATGGATCATATCAATGAGAAAAGTTGTTCTGGGCCATGACACAGCATGTGATCAACATGCAGGTAAACATTACAGGATTCATTTCAGACATTGTTTGACATCACCCTGGTGACATCTATTCATTGGCAGAAATGCTAGTATAGGTTTTTGTCTGGAATAGGAAATAGCTTATGTGTATATACATATATATATATATATATATATAGACACACACACACACACACACACACACACACACACACATATATATATATATATATATATATATATATATATATATATATATATTGAAGTGAAGCTTGAGACATCATGAGTTAATTCTAAACATCTGCATAGGACGTGCTCTCAAATTAGTATTTTACACAGTGAAGAACACTTTCTAGTACAATATATATTGCAGGTCTAAAAGGTGACTGATACATAAGGAAATAATGAGGAGTTCTTAAAAAATCACATTTCTCTGGTTCTTAACAAAAAAATTCATATTTTGCAGATTCCCTGAGGACTAAATCTTAGGGTTGTGTTAAAAATAATTCACAGGATGACAAGTAAATTAATTCACATTTTTTCATCAGTCTTCTCAACAAAATATAGATTGCTTCTGGCATTTATACATGATGCAGACATAAGAGAAAAAGTAGTGAGGTAAATGAATGTATACGCTATAGACTGTGGCTTCAGATATGCAATATTTCCTGGGACAGATATATTAATATATTTTGGGGAACTAATGTGCAATCGCATCTTTTTGTATATCTTGACTGATATCATGCTGACACTTGCTTTCAGTCTTTCTTTAATAATCAAAGAAGCAAGATTGCATAACTTCTTGAATATAAAATAAATTATGTTGGGAGATTTTGTAGTGGCTTCATATAAAGAATGCATTTACAGTTGTATTTTTGAAGTATTACATAATGATTTAGTGTTTCATTCTCATTGTTTTCCCAGACTGTTTTAGCACTGAATTCATACACGAGTATTGGCAATTTAAATGTAATTACATATGGTTAATCTAGAGCTCCCGAATCATTTAGTTGTGTGTTTGGACAAGAAAATCACGCCTGCATATTCTTAAAAGTAGAAAATAAGGCAAAAGTGGAAGCAGACATCCCCGACATATTCTGAATATTTATTGTAGTTTTCTGGAAGTTTTAACATATATGAATCCATATGTTACATTAGCAGACACATACCTTCCGTGAAATTGCAAGTGATGTCTCATGGAAACATAAATGAGGGCATAGGAGGAAAATGGAGTTCATATAGAGTTTGTTATGCAAAATGGGGTCATTAATGTTTAACATGTTTAGTTTACTTTAGGTTGAGAACAAGAATAAACATTAGTCAATGAATGCAGAGACTTGTAATTTCAGGACTGTGAGGTAAAAGAAAATAAGTAAGAAAAATACTTTACACCTGTGACATCTTTGTATTCCATCCTCGCATTCACACACATGTATACATGTACACACACACACACACACACACACACACACACACACACACACACACACACACACACACACACAAATACACACACACATATGTATGTACATATGCACACATCACATGAGTATACACAAACACATATATTTTGCAAAATATTATAAATATTATATTCAACCCTAAGGTTTTCATTAATATTATCATATGTGTAAAAATGAAATAAAAATAACTTTTGCCTTTTTCATAACCTAATCATTTCAGCAAGGAAAATGTATTTATTTTTTATTTTATTTTATGTTACATTTGTTTACAGGGAAAGTCCGACTGGGCAGATTTGCCCATTTTCAGTGGAGGCCAAGGGAGAAAAGCTCCACATGGTACATACATAGTAAATGAAAAGAAACAAGGAAGATACTTGCACTACAATAAATATTTAATATATACAATAATAATTATACGTAATACAAGCAATACAAAGATTTCAAGCGACAGCATGTTTTTCAAACACAGTAGTATCTTGAGTTATGCATAAAGTAATATGAATGAAAAAGAAAGAGTCAAAACCCTTCATACATTAGTCATAGATATACAACGGTTTCATCAATAATCAGAGACAGCAAATGTATTTGTCTAATAGAATTAGATGTTAGTATGCATTTCATCTAGCATTACGGGGCCAGCAGATTTATAGGGGGTGGATTTAGGATGGATGAGAGAAAGTGGAGCAAGGATTTACCCAGGGCTAGAGCAGGAACATATCCATGACTTGCCTAAGTAGGACTTGGGAAGGTTCTTAAAGAAATGTTTTCTATGCAGTGTTTGGATATCTGGAGGAAGAGTATTTCATATCATTGCAACAGTACTGGAGTATAGAGAGTCTGCAGAACTATATTTACTTTTAGAAACCTCCACCAGTGCTTTGCTGGTGCTTCTTAGTGGAAGATTAATGTTTAGTGGTGTAGCAGACCTCGTAGGGCTGGGGTCTTTTTGGGGTGGTACAGGATTTGGTGGGCTATTGTAAGTTGGTTAAAGGCTAATAGGTTTGGTAATTCAAGCCAGGTTAGTTGTTTAAGGGACTGGGAGTGATGGTTCTGTAGGATGATTCAGTGGCAAGTTTTGTTATCTTGTTGTAACAGACCATTAATTTATTTAGGTCACCTTTGTTTAGACTGTTTAGGACTGGGGAGGTACAGAGTAATGTGGGGAATAGATGGGTTCTTGCAATGCTGACTTTAGTATTGGATGCCAGGTAATTTTTGCATCTATTGAGGGTACCTAGTTTTTTTATGGACTTTTGTTAGTTTGAGTTACATGTTTGTCAGATTTCATGTTGTGATCTGATTACTCCAAGTAGCTTTGCTTGTGTGACTGATGTGATAGGGGTATTGTTGGATGAAGTTATTTTAAATAATGGGACTGGTTCTTTGGAGCTTTGGAGTGGTGGAATAGCATTAAATGTTTGTTTTTTTTTTTTTTTTTTTTTTTTTTGTGGGGTTGAGTATTAGCTGTGATTCAGATAGCCGGTTTTCTTCAGCTGTAAAGGATTCATGGGTAATTTGTTGTAGTAGTTGAAGAGAGGGGGCAGAACATATTAGACTGGAATCATACTGGATCAGGTTGGCATGCAAGCTGGCTTTATGGATGTTGTTGGTGAATATGGTGAATAGAAGAGGTCCCAGGATAGATTATTGTAGAACACATATGTTTACATGGAGGAGGGGGGATAGGGAGTTTTGCCATTTTACGGCTTGTTGGTGATTAGAGAGATAGTTTTTGAAACATTATACTGTGGAGTTGTGGAGTTTGAGTTCAGAGACTATGGTTAGTAGTTTGGAATGAGATACCATATCAATGCTTTGGAGAGATCAATAAAGATGGTAGGGACCAGATTACCATTGTTTTGTTGTTGATTAACTGTGTTGGTGAAACTGATAAGGGTGGTGGTGGTACTATGGTTAGGGCAGAATCCATGTTGTGTTTCAGCTAGGAGATTGTTATTTAGTAAATAGTGTAGTATTTGGAAATATATGCATCTTTTGATGATTTTTAGCAGGGGGATAGTAAGGCAACAGGTTGGTAGTTTGATAGTTCAATTGAAGTGCCTCCTTTGTGTATTGGTATTATATGAGAGATTTTCCAGAGTGTTGGAATATGTTGTTCAGAAATTTACCTGTTTATTAGAATGGAGAAAAGTTTACTTTTTACTTTTGAAACATTCTGGTCAAATATATCGAATTTAAGTACTTCAGCTTTTTTTAAATACGTATAAAAGTTGTCTACTGAGTTCATTATAAGCAGGAAATGAAATATGTTATTAGTCAGTACCTGACTAAATGGTATGAGTAGTTGGAGGCATCATGTCCCTCATCTATATGTGGTCTTATGTAACATGGTTAAAAATGTGTGCATAGTGTGGTTTCACCAAACACTTGAGCTGGATGTATACATTACAGCATTATTTACACACTTCTTTTCTGCACAAAAAGCCAAAATTTGGTTTAATATTTATTTTTTCATATAACAGATTTTCCATCATCGCTGCCAGCCACAAACAAGGAAAGATACATTTTGCCTGATTTTTAATTAACATTCTAGATACTACACTGGGCAGTTGTTCTATTTTATTGTTGTGTTTTTCAGACAATGCAAAAAGCAATGTTAGAACTAGCCTACATCTGCATTATACTATATTTGCTTAAAGCAGTAGCAGGCAATGAGAATTCTCTAAAAGTACATTTCTCAATATGCCTTCCTCAGTGCCTATATATTCCTTGTTACCATTGTTTAGCTCTTCCATAACTTCTTAATTGCCTCAATGGATTCCCTGTCCAACACCAGTTTTGGTAGTCCATTCCTTGGATCTACACTGAACTCTGTGAAAAAGTTCTTTCACAGAACAATGCAATAGCTGCTAGAGAGATAGTGCAGCTGATGCAACACCCTGACACCATGCAGAAAACAGAACAAACAATGCAATAGCTGCTAGAGAGATAGTGCAGCTGATGCAACACCCTGACACCATGCAGAAAACAGAACAAACAATGCAGTAGCTGCTAGAGAGATAGTGCAGCTGATGCAACACCCTGACACCATGTAGAAAACAGAACAAGGGGTTGATGATGATGATGATGATGATGATGTTACCTGTGCCCATGCCTCCATCCTCAGTCCTTCCTGTTTAGGACCACCCTGTCAAGATCTCTCTCATGTAATCTTGTGTGCAAATATAATGTCCCCCTTATTTATTCACGGCTCTGTTTTTTGGGTCTTAGCCTTTTCCTTCCATCTCATACACCTTTCTCTTGACTGTCCACTTCACTACATCAATAACTCAATGTCTTTTGATTGTATGGCATCCAAAACTGCACACAGTACTTGATTTGTAGTCTAAACAAGGCCATGCAAAAAGGCAGCATTACCTCCTTGCTTCTGGAGATTCCTCCCCTATGGATATATCTCACCTTTTTATTACCTGGTGCTAATACCTTTTCACTCTTTGCCAAGTGGATGATAAGAACATCTAGATTATTTTCATTTTCTCTTCCTATCAATCCCACTCCTTCAGCTAATATGTTTCATAAAGGTTGTTGTGGCCTGGATGCAGGCTTTTGTATTTGTTCTCAAAGAACCTTAGCAGCTACTTTGTAACCCTTTTTGATTGACCTTTCAGAATCTTTGCTTAAACTCTTTCTGTAGCCTCTACTGCTGTAGTTAACTTTATGTATTCAGCAAGGAGATTAATCCTGCTCTCACTTCATTAAGATATGTACTGTACCCAAGACTAATGGATGTAGTAGTACTCCCGTGTGTCACCTACTTTATTGCCGATATTGAATTTTTACCACAATTGGCTATGTCATGCCATTCAGTCATGATTCAACCATTTCCTTAGTCTATTCTACAGCTGCCTATAAGGGACTGAGTCAAAGACCTTGTTGAAATCCAGGTAGACCTCAGCTGCTCATATTGTCAAGTTCTCCTAAAACTCAGTCATAAGGCTGGATCTTCTTTTGCTGACAGCTTCTTCTGGTCAGAAGTCCTTCTTGTGTTATTGTTCTAGAGGTCATTATCATCTAGTGAAGCAGCCTGCCTTTCCTTCAGTATTCACTCCATTGCATTATTTGCCACTGCTTTTACAATAACAGGCATGTGGTTACATGACTTTGTCCTGATCGTCCTCTTTACAGAGCTACTACAAGTTCTTGTTTCTCAGTACTCAGTATTCAGACACTAGGGCACTGACCAGCAAGGTACTTAAAACATCAGTCAACAGATCTGATAGCATCCTCCTTGAATTCCAATACACATGAGAGGCAGCTCATCTGATCCCTGTGCTGTGTCCTTTCTTAGTAAAGTCAGTTCCATCTCAGTCTCTTCACATTTGATCCTGGAGTATTTGCCAACTGCTGTCCTCATTCAGTCCTACCTCTCTCTCAGCATGTCACTTTCCCTTAACTATTCATTCATTGCTATTAAATTTTCCCAGTATTTTATCATCTCCCTTTCATATTTGCTTAGCCTGGATAAGTCTGTCCCTCCCTCATTTCTTTCTGCTTTATACCCAAAGAGGTAGATTACACTCGTGACCCCTTCTGCTACCCTTCATATGCCTTTACTTCCCTTACCACCTTTGCTGACTTTCTGACTGACCTGCTCTACTTTACCAGCACCTTTTTTTGTGTCTGTTGTTTGCCTACCTTTTACCATAATCACCTGCTTCACCTTCATTTGCAGCCATATTGTCATTCTTGTCCTTTTCTCAAATGATTTCCTGTACACCAGAATACTGCATCTTTCATCAGTTCCCATAGCTTATTCCTCCAGTTTCTGTATGTTTTTATCCTGTCCTCAACTGAATCATAATCTGTGACACTGGAATACTTTTACCATAATCTTTTCCTTGTACTTGCTATACTTTGTCTCACACACACACACACACACACACACACACACACACACACACACACACACACACACACACACACACACACACACACACATACACACACACACACACACACTAGCATGAATCATAATTGTTTAATTTCCCCTTTATCTGGAAATTTCTGATCACTATACCTTAGCTAGGACCAAATCTAGAATTGCAACTTTTCTGGTACAGCCATGTACTAGCAGTATGAACCTTTTGTGATCTAAGACCTCCGCCAGCACCTGTCCCCCCTCTGTCTTCCAGCTTGAAAAGCATCAGTCTGCTCCAAGGGGTTTGAAATCTCCATGACTCCAACTCCCTCCAATTCAGTTCTGATGTCCTCTCTTCAAGGTTCTCATCGGTATCCCTTGATATTTCTGGGAGAATATATATCATATTGATCTATTAGCTGTGGCCTCTCCTCTTCCTCTAAGTTAACAGTCAGGATTCCTAACCTATGTTTTAAACCTGCTTACTCCCCTGGCACTTAGTTGACTATATGACTT
This sequence comes from Protopterus annectens, assembly GCF_019279795.1. Taxonomy (NCBI): domain Eukaryota; kingdom Metazoa; phylum Chordata; order Ceratodontiformes; family Protopteridae; genus Protopterus; species Protopterus annectens. The sequence goes on along the minus strand of NC_056728.1, from coordinate 1,465,146,554 downwards.
TGCAATCACATATGATGTCATTATTTATGAGGATTGTTCGTCCACCTCCATTTCCCTTCTTTGTCTTTGCTTAACAAACTCTATGGAACTCTTTTCCTGCTACCCCTTTATTATTATTATTATTATTATTATTATCATTATTATTATTATTATTATTATTATTATTATTATTATTATATGTTTCTCTCATTTCATTTAATAAATTCTTTACAGAAACAGTTCAAAATGGCTAATACCCAGAAAAACAATGGTTCTCCTATTCAATCTTCCACCTCAACTAACAGTCATACAAAAAATAACATCTCTACCTTTTCCCTACAGCCAGTGTCCACTAAAATGATTGCAAACCTCTTTAGGAAGTAAATCCAACTACACTAGCTGCCAATAAACTCCCTGCAGATTTCCTTTAGATAACAGCAGAAGCCATATCCTACCCAGTGTCAATTCTCATAAATAGATCAATTTCAGAACACAAAGTTCCTACCCAATGGAAAACTTCCCATATTGTCCCTCTGCACAAAGGAGGCAACTCCTTAGAGCTGACCAACTACCATCCTATAGCCATACTATCACCCTTATCAAAAATTCTAGAAAGAGTTGTCCACTTGCAACTAATGCAATATCTACAAGAAAATAAACTACTATCCAACTCCCAACATGGCTTCAGACCCTCCCATAGCACAACCATTGGCCTTCTGTCCTATACCAATACAGTCAACCACTTTAGAAACCAAGGTCTTTTCGTATCTTCCATCTTCCTCGACTTATCAAAAGCCTTTGACGTGGTTAATCACAATCTGCTCCTCAATACTCTATCCAGTCTCAATATTTGCTCCTCCACCACACTCTGGTTCAATAGCTATCTATCAGAATGCCAACAAGCTGTTCTCTGGCAAGAAAACCTGTCCCCCCTCTTACCAGTTTCCATAGGAGTCCCCCAGGGATCCATCTTTGGCCCACTGCTGTTCTCCCTCTTCACTAATGACATCTCCTCTTCACTGCCCACTGCTGCAGTAGTTCAATATGCTGATGACACCACCATAATATGTGCTGCCCCCAGCATAAAGGAACTACAAACCCTCACCCAATTAAACTTTACTCTAGTAGAATCTTGGTTTACTAAAATACAACTTCTTCTCAATCCAAAGAAAACCATACTAATCCTATTCACCCCTGGCAGATCATCCAATTCAAACTATAGCCTCACAATAAACTCAAAAAATAATAATCAAATCACACCAGCCAACCACACCACAATACTAGGAGTAGAGATCGATAATCACCTAAAATTTGATATCCATATACCACAAACCATCAAAAAGGTAAACCAAAAACTGGGTCTCCTCTATAGAAATAAAAAGTTCATGATTAATCAGACCAAAGCCACTATTGCAAGAAGCCACCTCCTCTCCATCCTTCTTTACGCTTCCCCTATCTTAACTAACCTTCACCAGACTAAACTTCACAAAATCGAATCATGCTACAACAAAATTGCCAAATTTGCGATAAACTCCTCAAATAGATCCCATCACTGTCTTTCCCTAATGCAACTCAAGTGGCTAGAACTTCCTCAGCTACTAAGACTTAATCAAGCCACAGTTGCACATAAACTCTACTACTACCCTGAAAAAACACCTGCCCTCCAACAGCTAATCCAGCCCTACACCACCAATAGAGTCCTGAGATCTAGCAACCAAAATCTCATTCAAGTAATAAGACATAACAATGAAGCAGGTGAATCTCTCTTTGCCTGCACAACAGCACAAACCTGGAACTCACTCCCAAACAATATAACTAGCACTACTTCTAGCACCCATTTCAAACACCTCTTGAAATGCTATTATTCTAATAATTGGCTCTGCTCTTGCTACACACCAGGGTAGTAATAACTATGCTCAGTTGCAAGAATTCTGCTACACTATAACATTTCCCTTACTTAGCTCTACTGATATCCTTGCATATTCATCCAAACATATCACCAATCTAACAGCAGAAAACAAACCAACACTGGTACTGTTCTGTACTATATTCCTTACCTGATAAATGCTCTAATCTGTATCTAAGAATAATATAATACCTAACAGAGCTCCTGTTACTCTCATCCTACCTATACGTATATTTTAGTTATGCCACTATGGGCATTTATTTACTTCTCAGTTATACTAAATCATAAATGTATCGTGACTGTAAATTTATTAATGTTTTTGTGAATGTGAAGGGATAAAAAAAAAATTATTAATGTTTTTGTGAATGTGAAGTGAAAAAAAAAATTGTAGTGGAGGGGGTTAATCTCTCCTCACCTATACTAATTGTACATTCTACTACAGTTATCACATGCCACGTAATGTTCCTCTGCCCTACTTTAAATTTCATTGATTGCTTTGTATTGTATTAATCTATTATTGTAACATGGAGCTTTTCTCCCAGGGCCTCCGCTGAAAATGGACCTGTGTCCAGTCGGACCCTCTCAGTTAACAAAAATAAAATAAAAAAAAAATAAAATAAATTTCAGGAAAGTCAGCATTCCCATCCTGCATTACAGAGAGCAGTTCTCTCAATTTCATAGCAAGAATCATTGCATTGCATAATAATATTACTCTGTCATGCATTGGTTCACTTTGAATTATTCTTTTGTTGTTTTCTGTACCCCCTTTTTGATCATTTTGCTCCCTCATTACCTAATCCTTTATGCATTTTGATGTTGCCACTTCCCTTTAACTTAGTTTCAAGGTCCAGTCATTGAGATGTACCACTTTAAACCTGTGGGTATTTACAGTGTAAGCTGTGGTTGATTTGGTTGCCTGTCTTCCTGTGATCCATATGATCCTATTCCAGTTCATCATGCACTCTTCCTACAAGATCTGTACATTATTCTGTCTCTTGCAGCTGCTTTAGTCCCTCCCATCTGGTTTGGTCTCCCTCCTTTCTCACTTGACTTCTGATCTTCTTTCAATGTTGGCTGACCCAGAGCTCTACCTCTCTTCTGTCACTTGTCAGTGTTGTTTGCACCTGCATTTTCACCTCACTTCCTTCTGTTTGTCTTGCCTTTCACAGCTGGATTTCACACTTTTTCCAGTCACCTTACTCTGTGTCATATAATATGCCTCTGCTCTTCCCACATCCATCAACACGGCTTCATATCCTCTGCCTTCTCTCTTTTCTTTGCTTAACATACCTGTTTAGTAGCCCTGATTCATCTCTGTTATCTGTCACCTTACTAGCGAGTCCAATACACTCTGTCCATTTCATATTGTCCCACGAAGCTCCATTATTTTTCTGTATGATCTACACTTTCTGCTTCCCAAAATGTTATTACTTAAACTACTGCCTCATGTTTTACACCCATTACCATTCTCTCTCTATCCCACCTTCTTCATCAGTCTTGCCCTGTTCCTTTCATACTATCCCTTTCTTGGATCAATTTCTTTTTCCTTATATACAGAATGGGAGTGTGGGTCAGAACCTCCCATTCAAAATGTTATTTTTTCTGTTTACTTCTTTTGAGTGGTAGTGGATGACTGCATAGCTGTTGTATAGTTTTTGTTGATTTGTTGACATTTTGAGGGCAGTATTTCACAGACTATAGTTTATAGTGTTTGAACAATTGCAATGCATTCTTACCTTTACTCTAATTGGATGAATTTCATTGTTAAAAACGCAATAAGTTGCACTGTTGATGCTGTGGAATCAACAGTGTGATGACTGAGAATTATTTATATATCACAGACAGACATAGAGAGTTTGAATTGTACATATGTCTTTAAAGCACTAACACAAATATGCTTTTGTGAAACCTACTAATCACATTCTAGTCAATATCAATGTAATTGAACCAAGCAGACACAGGGCAGCAGATATGTAAAAGAAAACTACAATAAAATAGCTCCACCATAAAAGTCCCACTATATTAAACAACTTCTAGAAACATCAGATAACCCATAACACACACACACACACTAATCACGTCTTCAAAACAGATGACCTATATGAATAAGATGCATAAAATGCATATAAAAATCATATGTGTGCGTGTGCGTGTGTGTGTGTGTGTTGTGCATAGTAAACTGTTTCAACAACTTTGAATAAGTGGTTGGTGGATTTATGTAGCTACAGTATTTTAAATGTGTGGTGTTTAGCTGAATTACTTTTCGAGTGAAGATAATGAGAGAAAATCTGAAGCTATCTGTGGTCATGAGTTGACAATTTCTTGTTTTACTAACTGGTAATTAAGAAAAACATTTTATTTAACTCATGCTGGAACAATGAGAAAGCAAGTAATAACATCATGCCCGATTCAAATTCACAGGTCTTCAAGAGGCAATACGTTTATACTTTATTTTCTGATAAGTGACAGTGTGACACACACAAAAGTAACTGCACTGCTCCTTAAACATTTTGTTTCTCTTACACACACACACACGCACACATGCAGAGGCACACACACGCAGACACACGCACAGACAGACACACACACACACACACACACACACACACACACACACACACGCATTCTCTCTTCAGTTCCTTCTTGCATGGAGCAAGAATTTTTTTGTGTGTGTGTTGAGAGGGGTTCATGGATAAAAAAGAAAATGGGTGTTATTCGTAGTCATTTTGCAGATGGGTTAAATTTATCCATGCTGTCCTCAAATGAGCTTGACTTATAGAGCCCACTTGGGCTAATGCGCAATAACTGTGAATAAGCCTAAGCAAATGAACACATAATGAGATGTAAATGACCAATGATGTAACCCAGTATATTCTAATGAAACATTTTCTTCTCACCTATTTGCAATTAACTAGTACAAAATCTTTCTTCTGCCTGTTGTAATATTATAGAGATACATTTGTATAGATATATCTTTAAAGCACTAGCACAAGTAAACCACAGAGAACTCTGTTAATCACATTCCAGTCAATATAAAGGTATAGTGTGTTAAGTGATATGTCCTTTGCTGAAGCAGGGACATTTTACTCGAATGAAGAATTGCATTCTGAAGTTGGAGTTAAGTGTTGATTTCCTTTGGGCTGATGGGATGAACTTGTCAAGGAGTAGGTGTCTGAGAGAAGAATGCATGTGCAGTGCTCTGCTGTGTGGTTCTAAAGATAATGAGAGTCGGTGTGGTTTGTAATTAGTGTCTCAGGCTGTATGATGAGGGCTTTCATGATGTTTAGCAGCAAGAAGATAAATGGCTAGAAATGTAGTAGTTTGTAGATTTGGGATCCTAAAAGTAGGTTGATCTTTGTTTTGTGGGTAGCCATTTGGCCTTTACTAGGGTCATACAGTGAACTCCTGGAAGAATAAGTCTGTAGTGAGTTGGCAGATGCTGTTGGAGATTGACTACAGTGTGGTGGTGCTTTTCTTGGAGGTGGATATGAAAAGGGGTAGTCCACATTCTAACAGATTAAAGACAGAGAACTCCTTTCCTGGTGGCTAGACTGGCTGGTTGAGATAACAAAGGAGAGATCCTTTCAGTCCAGAAGAAGACAGAGTTTATTTTTGCTATCACTCTGTCTATATGGAAATGGAAGTTTAAAGATTAACATCATATTAGTGGATCAAAGATTCTCTAATTTGATATTGTCACGTTACATCACATCTAGCTATATTTTAACTATTTGTTTTTCTAGTATATATTATGCTTGTGTACAGTACTTTTCTTGGACATATTTCATATATTTGCATGTTGACATTTGCCAAATAGGATAACATGTATACTCGATCCATGTACTGATGATTGTATATACCACCAATATGATCTCAGACTTCTGCTGTATATTGCAATATGCCTTTGTTTCTCTCTCTTAGGCAAGATATGGTAAATGTCATACCAAATACCAAAGACATAGATGACTCTGGGAAAATATTTTTTATATCTATTTGTTAAAGTCTTGGCTAATTTCAGTTGCGACCTGCATCTGTCTTCTTCCTTCATCATATTAATTCAAATATATTTCTGTGTCATGTACTTGTTTTTCTCTCTCTCCCTCTCTCGGATAATTGTGTTTATATTGTCGACTTTTTATTAAATTATAGGTGTCTGGAGTTTTTTATCCAGGTCTGAAATATAAAATAACTCTGTCAGGTTAGACCCTCTGGTCAAAGCACCACAATTAATGAATGAGCAAATAAACCAAAGTCCACATAAAGGTGTATAAAAAAGTAAGCACATACATAAATAAATCTCATGCCTTTCAACAAAAGATGACTAGGGGAGAAAGATGGGATTTTAGTTACTTTTTATACTATCAATAAGCTATGTTTTATTGTCACTGTCTCTGAAATCAACATTCAGTAATATCATTTATTTGTTGAACATTATTCATTGGCTAGCTGATCCTTCTTTTTTTCAGCTATAGTATGAGGTATAGTGACAAGTTGAAGACAAATTAAATAAACATGCTGCATAGATTTAATAATACCAGTTATCACAAAGTGCTCATTTGTAAAAAAAAAAAATACGTATATCAGATAATGTGCAAAGGAAACAAATCGAAAAAATGTGAACATAAAAGTAGCAATACTAGTGAAAATGCTGTAACTTAACAGAAATTAAAAAGTTAAACTTTGCTTTGTTTTATAGTACTTCAGCAAATTAATAAAGAAGCCTAATTCCTGATGGGCTCTTAGAGTACTCATATATATACTGTAAGACTCCAGCTGCTGGAAGTACATTAGTAACTTCTGCGGCACTTAGCTCAATCAGGAGCCGTAATATACAGGTGCAGTTGAGTAGGTTTCACCTGCAAGTATCATGGGATGCAGGCAAGTAAAAATAGGCCATCAGAAAAATATTAGAAAATATTAAAGACAGACAGGTAGACTGTAACAGATGCAGCACTGTTACTAAGATGAAAGGAAACCATACTGCTCAACACAGATTCAGCACTGTTATTGAGATGTAAGGCTACCATACCGCTTATTACAGATTCAGCACTGTTTTCCATACCGCTCATCACAGATTCAGCAATGTTATTGAGAATTAGAGATACCATACAGCTTTTCACAGATTCAGCAATGTTATTGAGAAGTAAAGATTCCATACCGCCTATCATGGATTCAGCATTGTTACCCATACCGTTCTTCAAAGATTCAGCACTGTTATTGAGATGTAAGGATACCATACAGCTTATCACAGATCCAGCACTGCTATTGAGATGTAAGTATACCATACCACTATCACAGATTCAGCACTGTTTTTGAGATATAAGAATACCATACCACTTATCACAAATTCAGCACTGTTATTGAGATGTAAGGATACCATACTACTCATCGTGGATTCAGCACTGCAATTGAGAATTAAGGATACGATACCGGTTATTGCAGATTCAGCACTGTTTTTGAGATGTAAGAATACCATACCACTTATCACAGATTCAGCACTGTTATTGAGCTGTAAGGATACCATACCATTTATCACAGATCCAGCACTGTTACTGAGATGTAAGGATACCATACCGCTTATCACAGATTCAGCACTGTTATTGAGATGTAAGGATACCATATTACTCATCGTGGATTCAGCACTGCAATTGAGAATTAAGGATACGATACCAATTATTGCAGATTCGGCACTGTTTTTGAGATGTAAGAATACCATACCACTTATCACAGATTCAGCACTGTTACTGAGCTGTAAGGATACTATATCACTTATCACAGATCCAGCACTGTTATTGAGATGTACGGATACCATATTGCTTATCGCAGATTCAGCACTGTAATTGAGAGTTAAGGATACCATACTGGTTATTGCAGATTCAGCACTGTTATTGAGATTTAAGTATACCATGCAACTTATCACAGATTCAACACCGTTAGTGAGATGTAAGGATACCATACCGCTTATCGATTCAGCACCGTTATTAAGATGTAAGGATACCATACCACTTTTCACAGGTTCAGCACCATTATTGAGATGTAAGGATACCATACTGCTTATTGCAGATTCAGCACTGTCACTGAGATGTAAGGATACCAGACTGCTTATCACAGATTCAGCACGATTATTGAGGTATAGGGATACTATACTGCTTAACAGAGATTCATTACTGTTATTGCGGTATAAGGATACCATGCCACTTATCATAGATTCAGCACTGTTATTGAGATGTAAGGATACCACACCGCTTGTCCCAGATTCAGCACCATTATTGAGATGTAAGGATACCATACCGCTTGTCACAGATTCAGCACCATTATTGAGATGTAAGGATACCATACCGCTTATCACAGATTCAGTACTTTATTTGAGATGTAAGGATACCATACCGCTTATCTCAGGTTCAGCACTGTTATTGAGATATAAGGATACCATGCCGCTTATCACAGATTCAGTACTATTATTGAGATATAAGGATACCATACAACTTATCACAGATTCAGCACCGTTATTGAGATGTGAGGATACTATACCATTTATCGCAGTTTCAGCACTGTTATTGAGATGTAACAATACCGTACCACTTATTATAGATTCAGCACTATTACTGAGATGTAAGGATACCATACCGCTTATCACAGATTCAGCACTGTTATTGAGCTGTAAGGATACCATACCACTTATCACAGATTCAGCACCTTTATTAAGATGTAAGGATACCATACCGCTTATCACAGATTTAGCACCTTTACTGAGATGTAAGGATACCATACTGCTTATCACAGATTCAGCACCTTTATTAAGATGTAAGGATACCATACCGCTTATCACAGATTCAGCACTGTTATTGAAATGTAAGGATACCATGCCGCTTATTGCAGATTCAGCACCTTTAATGAGGTGTAAGGATACCATATCATACCACTTATCACAGATCCAGCACTGTTATTGAGATGTAAGGATACCATACTGCTTATCTTCCAATGTAACATAGAGAAACCCTCTCCTGCTTTTACAAACATGTGACTAATAATGGTAGAACATCTTGTGAACTCTAGGAGCATCTTTTCCCCCCATATTTTCTAACATATATTTCTGCACATGTTTCCCATACTTCATATCATCTGCAATATCCAAATGCCTGTCTTCAATATCCACGGCATGGCACTATAATCCTGTGCTGATAGAAGTGAATTATTTTTACCTTTGTACTAAACTTAACCCCTGTCTTGAGCACATGGCATGGAAATGTCTTACTCCAGTTTCTACACATGCTACCAGTATCACAGCATCTGCTGCAGATAATTATTCTGGACTTTTCATTCCTTTTGATTATTTGCATTGAGGTATGTAACCCCCTTTGGTGGATGTACCTTGTGGGAAACCCAGTCTTCCTCAGAGATGGCTATGTCATCCTTAAGCAAAACATTCCAGAATACAGCTGAAGTTTTTACTTTGCAGCACCTTCACTTTTAGTCATTGTTGAAAAGACTGTGAATGGAAGACTATATTCTACCTTGTGGCAGTAAGTATTATAGTTTAGGGAGTCCTGGGCCAGTAGTGAAGGTAGATAGATAACAGTTCTGCAGATCTGTAGCTGCTTGTTTTGATTTGTTGGTGCCTATCATTGATATTAATGAAGAATACTTTGTCAATGTGAACACTTAGGTATTGGATTCTTATGAAATTCTCCACAGTTCTTCACCCAATTAGACATTTATGAACAGGCACAATGGCAATTAGGGGGCTTCATTAGACTTGTTCTCATGCAACATTAGGTCAAAGCCCCTTCACAAGCAGACAAAATTAGCATTCATAACTTTTTCTTTGCCTGTGATGCATTATCTAGTGTAAATTGGTGACAATTCCAATAACAAACATCTTTTAATATGTCCCTTAGATCCTATTTTTATATAATTTGCATGTATTTTTATGTATATAGACGTATGATTTGAAACCTTTCTTTATTGTTCATTTATTCTTGTCATTTACAAATAAACAGTTGGAAACAATATTGAATTTACTAGGTGGATATCGTAAAGCTGTAATGTGGATGGGTGGTGCAGAAGCGAAGTAGAAGAAAGAACTCTAGTATGAATCTTTGATGACTGAAGGTGGACAAGCTCCATGAAGTAGTGAAGTGTATGCTTAATGAAAGGATAGGTGCAGCTCTAAACATTTCTACACTCATTATGCAAACCTCATCATATCAACAGTGGGGTAGGACTTGAAGAGGACAATTTTTTTTTAGTTTAAACAAAGGAGCACAAGTGTCTATCCTGTGATTTGCAGTAAACTGAACAAGAATTCTCTCCTAACAAAGCTGTAGGAGAAGATGTCATGAGAGGTGTAGGTGAGCTCATAAGGTCAGATGTTAATTTGGACTTATACAAGATGTGGACAGATAGCCTTCTCAGTTCAATATTATTAAATCAAAACTTACAGAGATAGAATGTCTTTTTTAATTTCTCCAAGTCTTTTGGGTTTCTAATACCATGACGGGAATGAAACCCATTCCTATGTTAAAGTACGATTAAAGTTCAGGAAATTAGTATTGTTTCAATCTTTGATGTCAGCCAGTAGTGCTCTTCATAGCACCAGCAATGTGCCCAGTAATGACTCCTTCTGCAATTCGTAAGGGGTTATATGGATTGGTAACACATCCAAATGCGACTGTAAATTCTTTTTTATAAGACCCATTACTCCTACTACTATTGGAACTGTCTGGGTATTTTTCTTCCACATGACTCTCATTTCTGTGTGCAGATACTGGTATTTAAGACTTTTCCCTCTGTACGCAGGACACACTAACCACTGGGTGTGGTGATTTCAATAATCAATGCTACTTTTGTCTTCTTGGACTATACCCGGTTTTCTAGCATCTATTTTTTGAACTGTTGGTAATGTGTGATCCCATGTAATATAAACTTCATTATTTTCTATGAAACTGTGTGGCTCATGTTGCCAGTGTTTTTCAGCCACTTCAATACCATAATGTTTGTACAATCTCCAGTGTAACAGTCTCGCCACATTATCATGCCTTTCCGTATAAAGTCCTTCTGCCATTAGTGTGTCGTAACTAGCAACAAGGTGTGTGACTGTTTCCAATTCGGTTTTACAAAACCTACATTTGTCTTTTTCTCCCACATGTTCAATGGACTTTGTAAACTAGCATGTACGTAGCCCACTATCTTTGGCTGCCAATATTAACCTTTCATTTCTTGGTTTGAATTTGCTTCTCCTTAAACATCCCTGCATTCATTCTTGATTAACATAGGTTCATAGTTCATAGGTAGGTATTAGGCTATTGGCCCTAGGGCCTATAAAAGTCGAGCCAAAAAGGTACCCTGACTTTTGCCACCCAAGAAAATTATTTTCCTGTGCTCCTGTCGAGCAGAGCCACAGAGGTGATCCCCGGGGTGAATTTCCTATTTCCCATCCAATCATCAAGATTTTTCTTGAAGAGTGCTAATGAGGAGCTTTGTTTGATATAGATAGGTAGTTTGTTCCAGAGTATGGGAAGTCTCTGGGACAGAAATCTATCCCTCCAGCATGTTCTGTTTATTGTGGTGACAAGGTTTAGATCCCTAGAATGTGTAGCTCAGAGGGATTGGGATTTCTTTAAGTGGAGCATGTCCAACAGCTGTAAATTTGACATAGCTTTGTATATTAGGCAGAGATCGCCTCTGGGTAGACAATATGTGACAGAGTAAAGCTGGGGTTTTTGGAGACGGTCTGGATAGGGCATCTATTTGAGGCCAGTAATCCTCTTTGTGATGTATTTCTGCAGCCTTTCCAGTTGTTGTAGATGTCTTCTGAGGTACATACCAAAAGGGGTGTTGTACTCTATAATGGGTCTAATGAGTGACGAGTAGAGGGGAATGATGACCTCTTTTCTCCTGGATGAGAAACCTTTTGTGATGAGGTGTGCCATGTAGAAGGATTTCCTGACTACTGTAGCAATGTGATTATCAAAGGAGAGACTACTGTCTTCCTGTGTCCCAAGCTCTCTTATCACACTGTCAGTGTTAAGTAGACTACCACCTATGTGGTATCTCATGGATACAGAGTTTTTACCAAAGGGGAAGACAATGCACTTTTTGGAATTGAGCTTGAGGCCATGGCTATGACACCAGGCATCTGTCTCAGTGAGGCCCTTTTGTAGGATGTTCACATTGTTAGGAGTTTCGATTATGGCTCCTAGTTTGCAGTAATCTGTGAACTTCGTTATACAAAGACCTTCTGTGTTAGCCTGTACTTCAGAAAAGTAGATACCAAACAGGAATGGACAAAGGACTGAACCCTGTGGTACTCCACTTGTCACTGGTCTGAAGTCAGATTTGGAGTCTGCTACTTTCACAGTGTGGGCTCTGTCAGTGAGCCAATTGGCAACCCATCTTGTGACTTAGGGATTTATACCTAGTTTATAAGTTTATCTATAATTCCAGAGTGGGGGATGGTGTCAAAAACCTTGACAAGATCTAGACAGGGTGTGCGAACCACCTTACCCTCATCTACAGCTTTGATGACTGCTTCAAAGAAGTCTATCAGGTTTAGGAGACATGATCTGCCTTTTACAAACCCGAACTGGATGGGGTCCAGAGTTTGAAGATTACCAATGTCTTTGTTTATAAGTTCCATGATGATACATTCCATGGTCTTGCAGACCAGGCTCGTTAGGCTAATGGAGTGGTAGTTCCCGGGGTCTGCGGTGGCTCCCCCTTTGTGGAGTGGGATAACCATTGCTGTGTACCATTCAGTGAGCATAAAGCCTGAGGTGAGGCTATGATTGAACATGGTGCTTAGGTTAGTTCATCCTGTAGTTCATGTAGAAGGCAGCCTGGGATGTTATCAGGTCCCATGGATGCTGTGTTCTTGGCTTTGGAGAGTGTTTTTTACCTGTAAAGCCGTGATGACAGGAATTTTGCATTCTCCTGGTATAGAGATGGGCCCTTTAAGGAGTGAGAGGGAGGTAAAGTTAGCACTGAACCTATCTGCCAGAATGTTGGCAATATCAGTTGGTTCTGTATGTTTAGTTCCATTGTGCTGTAACTCAGAGCAGATCTGAGTGTTGCAATTGAGATTCTTGATATAGTTCTAGAATGCTTTGTGGTTGTCTTTAGAATCACTGGTGATTTTGCTTTCATAACTAGCTTTGGAGGATTTTATGAGGGATCTCAGCTTCTTACTGAGGCTGATGAGGAAGTTCCTCCAATCATGGGATTTTACTCTTTTTTGCAACAGTTTCTTTCTTCTGTTGAAGAGTTTGTTTATGGCAAGGGACCACCAGATTGGCTTCCTTTTTTTTGGAGGATAGTATCTTCGTTCTGTTAGGGATAGCACAATCCATGTAAGTGCTTATAAAGTGCATTTGTGTAGGATTCAGCAGTCATACATCTGTTGTCTGTCTGCATGGGTGTCGTGAAGTTTGTCACTTCTGTCTTAAGAAGTGTGAAGTTGGCTTTGGAGAAATGTTTTACAGTGGTTTCCCTAATGGGAGGTGTTGGAGGGATGTGGCTGTCTAGGGTGATTAGCTTGTGGTCGGATCTGACCAAAGAGGAATTGACCTCTGGTGTGGAACACCGGTCGCTCATGTTGATAATGACCAGGTCTAGGATATTGCTGTCCCTTATTGGGGTGTGGATAAGTTGATCCAAGGCGTTGGAATTTATGAATTCCAGAAAACGTTGAGCAAAAGAGTTGGTACATGAGTAGTTTTCCCAGTTAATGGTGGAGTAGTTTAAATCATCCATTACTAGGGTGTTGGGTTGTAGCCTAATATTTTCCAGTGTATCAAAAAATGAGGAGTGTGAATGCTGGGGCATGGTGGGGGATCTGTAGCAAGTTACAATTTGGATTGCGGTCTTACCCAGACTTAGTTGCACTTAGATAATCTTGGATGCATTATGCTGAGCAACTAGCCTGGAGGTGTGGATACCCTTAATGAATATGGGCACACCTCTGCCTTTAGTGTTTCGGCCCAGGTTAGGTGGTCGAAAGGTGTGGTATGATTTATAGCCTGGTAATGCAGGGCTACTCTCTGGAGCCTTGAACCAGGTCTCTGTCACTGCACAGATGTCGATGTACTCCATTTTAATGAGTGCCTTGAGTGAATGCATTTTGAGGTTTAGACTTCTAGCATTGAGTAGCACTACCCTCAGATTTTGCTTGCTTGTACCTGTTATGGTAGTGAATTTGTCATTTAAACCTTGGCTTAAAAAGGCAGTATAGGGGTGGCATGAGCCTTAGCCAGTATCTGGAATCCCAAGGGTGACAGGTGCAAGCCATCTCTGGCAAAGCATCGTGGTCTGTCGATCATGTCATCCCAGGCAAACAGATACTGGATCCCCTTAGAATGACACCAGAAGCTTAGCCAATTGTTGAAGTCAGTCATTTTGTCCTTGTACTGTGGTATCATTCTTGGTGATGGCAGGATGCTACTCAGGGCTAGGGTCATACCTGCCTGGGCTACAAGATCAGAGAGCTCCTCCATGTCTCTTTTCATGTAGTCCAGGGAGGTACATCTCAGGTCATTCACACCAACATGGACAATGACAGAGTCATATTTGTACTTGCTGTGGAGTGACCTGAGTGCATGCATTATGTGGTGTATCCTGGCATCTGACAGGCAGCTGACAGTAACTTTCTCCTTGTTTAGCCTGGTGAGTGGAACATCAGTGTGCCTGACTGTAGAGTCACCTATGACTAGAGTGTTGGATATGTTGATATGACTTATGGGCTGTGGTTGAGTGGCATACTGACTTTGTGGGCTATGTGTCATTTGGGTTGTGTTGGGGGTGGAGGTTGCTTGCATTTCTGCTTTGGAGGTCTCTGTTGCTTGAGCAGATTTTTATTGAGACCCTCTATGAATGTAGGTGTATGTTTTGTTTTTGTGTGTGTTTTGGTGGTGTAGGTTTTGAGGGATTATGTGATGAGTGTGGTGTGGTGCAAGTGTTTACCTTCTCCTCTTGACTGTCTAGTCCAGTCTTGGGTGAAGAGAGCTTTGCTTCCAGTTTGGCTATATAAGTGCATCTCTCACAGGTTGTAGTGTTGGGTGGTAGGAGGAAAGGATCGTTTGTGTACATGAGGCAATTGCTGCATTGCCCCAAGATGCCCAGATTCATCAGGTAGACAGGAAAAAAACACTGGGAGCTGACCCTTAGACATGCCTGGATAGGTGCTAATTTATTAAGTAATAAAAACTGTTTTCCTCTAGACAAGTGAGGAAAGGTGAGTGCTGTAGTAATTTATAGTTTATTTAGTGCTTACAACGAGTTCTGAACAAGTGCTGAGCTCAAAGAAACAGATTTGAGTGCTAAAACTAAAAGACTGGCTAGTTCTAAGGGAAAATTTGAAGAGCAGACTTTATGGCGCCGGGAATAGTTTAACCCTAGCTAAGCAGCGATGCATTAGTGTATTTTTTTTTAATATAACAGTACCAAATGAGCAAACTGATTTAAACAAATTGACCAATTAACCAATAAAAAGCTAAAAACTGAGCCCCGTTCCAGCAGTCTTCAATCAGACAAGTTCTAACTGCACACTCCTGCCACTAGGGTGCAGGGGAACCTTCTCCAAAAAAGATGGTCTGGATTAGTGCTCAAGTTATACAAACAAAGCTAGATTCAGCAGGTCTGAATTTAGTCTATGCTACAGCAAACAAGGTGCACCAATTTCAGAAAGAAACAGTTCAAAAATCAGGAACTATAAGCCTTTAACCAAAAACTCCCAGCTCAGAAGGGCAGAATCTAGCCTCTCCTCCCACAAGAGTGCAGACCACAAACTTTCTTAATGTAAAATAACTGACCCGAAGCCCAAGTGCTTAAACCAGAACTAATACACTTTCAGAATAACAGATACTAAGCCTTCAATCAGCAACTCCCAACTTAGAAAGATGTAAGCTACCTGTCCTGCCACAACAGTGCAGACCACAAACCTTATTGTAAAACAACTGGTCTGAAGCCAAGTGCTTCATCCAAAGACTTAAAATAACAGGTACAATTTAATCAGGCTACTAACAAGCAGTAATAAATGCAGCAGAATAAATGCAGTTAAGTACTTTTAAGAACAAGCAACAAAAGCAAAATAAGGTAATAAAGTAGGAAGAAACACAAATACAGTAAAAGCAGATGAATAAAGTGCAATTTTTTTATATAACAATAGAAAACGAGCAAACTGATTTAAACAAAATATCCAATTAACCAGTTGAAAAGCTCAAGACTGAGCCCTGTTCCAGTAGTATTCAATCAGACAAGTTCTAACTGCACTCTCCTGCCACTTGGGTACAGGGAAACCTTCTCCAAAAAAGATGGCCTGGATTAGTGCTCAAGTTATACAAACAAAGCTAGATTCAGGATGCTTGAATCTAGTCTATGCTACAGCAAAGAAGGCACACCAATTTCAGAAAGAAACAGTTCAAATAAGGAGGCACAATAAGCCTTTAACCAGAAATTCCCAGCTCAGAAGGGGAGAATCTAGCCTCTCCTCCAACAAGAGTGCAGACCACAGACCTTCTTAATGAAAAATAACTGGCCTGAAGCCCAAGTGCTTTAACCAGAACTAATACACTTTTAGAATAACAGACAATGAGCCTTCATTCAGCAATTCCCAGCTTAGAAGGATGTAAGCTACCTGTCCTGTCACAACAATGCAGTCCACAAACCTTCTTAATGTAAAACAACTGGTCTGGAGCCCAAGTGCTTAAACCAAAAGGCTTAGAATAACAGTTACAGTTTAATCAGGCTATTACCAAGCAGTAATAAATGCAGCAGAATAAATACAATTGAGTAATTTTAAGAAGATGCAAAAGCAAAATAAAGTGCATTTTATTTTAGTAAAATGCAAGGAGAGAGGAAGAAGGAGCAGAAAAATTCAAGGTTAGGAACCTAAGTGGGTTGGCCTTCTCAAATGTTCTCTCTGTATCAAGTAGAGTGAACACCAGACTGGGAGGGGTGTCCCAGATCAAATTTACAGTAGGGGCAGGCAACTGCAAAGCCACCAACTATAACAACACTACAAGAATAGGCTGGGAGAGAGCAGGAAAAACTGTTTCAGGACAGATGAGAAACATAAAACAATGCCAGAAAATATATAAAATATTTCAGTCAGGCAAACAATAATTCAGTCAGGCAAAATTAAGACAATGCAGAACTCTGAAAGGTTAAAATGCCAAGAAATATACTTATCCATCAGCAATATATTTCCAGATTGTTTGAGAATCACACACCAGCCAGAACACCAGGAGCTTCCAACATGAGCCGCTTCCAGAAGTTTTCAATACTTACGATTATGTTTATGTTTTTTCCACATTTCTTGCCTTTTCATCTGGTCCTTCACCTTATATTCTTTCTTTTGATTTTTGGCACATTCAGTTGCAACCTGGTTTTTATCCACTTCTGGTTTGATTTCCATTCCTGCTTGATGTTGATATGCTTCAGATATATTAAGCATAGACGTCATTTTAGATTTATTCTCCTCATATTTTAAAACTTTCACTACATTTGGATCTTGTGAGGTCAGTAGATGTGTGAAGTCCCATGATTGCAGATCTATACATGTAATCAATTTCAAGGAGGCCCATCCCTCAATTGGAATGGGGGATATATAGTCTTGGTATACACTGATTTTTATAAAACATTTGCTGAGCATGAAAGATCCTTCCTGTTTTAATATCTAATCTATCCAACACTTTCTGGGGCCAGTCAAACTCTCCAAAACTGTACATAAGGACAGGAAGAGCAACTTGATTTATAGCTTGGATCTTGTTCCTAGATGTCAATGCTGTTCTCAGGATTAAAGTCTTCTAAAGTATTCCTTACTGAGTTTTATTGCTGATCCTTCATCATTTCCCAAGTGTTTATACACTCCCTCTTGCTCAAGTTTTTTTATATCACATTCTTGTCCAAACTGATGTTTTCCTGGTGCTGCAGTTTTCCTTTTTTAAAGGTTCCTTTTGCACATTTATCAAGACTAAATGACATTCCAATATCATCTGAAAAAGTTTTGACAACCTGCAGCTGTGCTTTAAGTTCCTCATCTAATGAGATATACAGTTTTAAATCATCGACAAAGAAAAGGTGAGAAGTCATTAGGATTTGTTGTTTTCTAGGAGCCAAATTGTAGCCATGGCCTAAGCTGTTAAGTAAACATCTTAATGGATTAATGACAAGGCAGAACAGAAACAGTGACAGAGAGTCACCCTGGAATATCCCCCTTTGAATTTTTATCCCTAGCATAATAATCTGTCCTTTATCATGGCTTAATTGCAAAGTGGTTTGCCATTGTTTCATGGTTACTGTAATGTAGTCAATCAGTGGAGGGTGTATCTTATACATTTGTAAGCACTCTTTTATCCATGAATGTGGGATACTATCAAATGCTTTTTTGCATTCAATCCATGCCATACTAAGATTCTTCCCCTTTTTGCAGCTCTCCACTATAACTTTATTTAACAACAAATGATCCTTTGTTCCATATGACTTTCTTTTATTGCCCTTTTGTTCTACTGCTATAATTGAGTTTACTTCTAAATGACTATAAACTCTGTCTGCATCAGTTCTCATGTATACTTTATATGTCGTTGGAAGAGAAGTTATTGGTCTATAATTTTTAGGGTAGCTTGCAGGTTAAGTAAGAGCATTGTTTTTCCTGTTAACCAGTGCGGTGTCTGTTCGGGGTGCACATGTAAATAGTTCTTACTCATGGCTAAATCCTCGTGCAAAGATGTTAATACTTTCAGCCAAAAGTTAAGTATTGCATCTGGGCCTGGGTTTTCCAATTAGAAGCTTTTCTTAACTTTATTTCAATCTCTCTAGCTGTTACGTCATCCCATGTCATATCCCATACCTTTAACCCTCTTATTCTTTCTTTTACTTCTTCGATCCTTTAGCATCTTTCTTATGTTCCACAGGATCTTCATAGATACTTCTCCAAAAATGTATCTATTTCAAGTTTTTTGGTGGTCTTTCAATTCCTTTTACCTTATTTCCCATTTCTCTATAATTTTTTTTTGGATCATCAATAAATTGCTTATTTTGTACTTTTCCTTTATATTTATCTTCATATCTTCTAAGTTTTTCCGCCTGTGCTGAAATTTTTAGTTTGTTATTTGCAATAGTACATGATAGATCCTGGTCTGTTCTAATACTATGCATTGATTTTATCATAACTTTCTTTCTTAGCATTTTTGTTGATCTGTTCCCTCTTCTGTAATCTTCCAACAGTGACACTCCTTGTTTTAGCTGCTTTATAGTTTTCTCTGTTTGATATTTCCATGACGGTATTCACTTTCACCCCCTTCCTTTCCCTCACTACCCTGTGTTCCTGTGGTAGATCTTTATCAGTTATTAATTTAGCAGCACAGTAATATATTCTGTTTACTTCTGTTATATTGCATGTATCTCTATAGATAACCTTAATTACTGCATACATTTGTTGTGTCAAACTTCTGACTTTTGGGGTTTTATTAACCTTCTGCAGTCTATTTCTTTTATTGATCTTGATATATCTATGTCTATTAAATCAATTAACTCTTCTCTTAACTCATTTTCTTCCAAAGTGAGGACACATTCCTTATTTTCCATTTCCTGCAGGCATTCTATAAAAGATTCTATAGCATCTTCCTGTGGCACATTCTTTTCAACTTCATCCTGGGTCATCCTTTGCTCTATCACATGGGAATTCACTGGCCTATCACTCCTCAACATCAACTACATCAGAGTTTCCACAGTTTCCTGTTCCTTCCTTTGCTGTCTTGCTTCAGGTGAATGTTTATATTGGTTTCCTGTGGAAGGCTCCAAAATATCTTGATATGGCACCTGACCAATTGCTTCCTGTTCCACTGGTTTCCCCTTAATTTGGATGTTCATTGCTCTATCCTGCTGTGGTGCTTTCTACATTTGATTTTCTACACTAAATCTGTCTCTTTGCAGCTGCTCCATAACTTCACTTTCTATTTCTTTGACTTCTCCATTACTAATCTCTTTTTCTACTTTTCCTCTTAATCTCCTTATTTTTTGTATTGTAAAGTTTTCCATATCCGGATTCCTTTGCCTGTATTTCTCTTCAAATATCTTTGGTGCTGCTCTTTTTGTATTGGTTAGTTTTGCTTTCTCCTTTGCATAAATATTACACCATATTAAGTCTCTTTTCCTTTCCCATGACCATATTTCTTCTTCACGTCTCCTGATCTTGCTTTTCCTTATTCTGGGGACTCACTCCATCATGCTGTGATGTAGTCTGTGTTAGACCTTCTACATTAAATCCTTCACTTCGCAGGCACTCCATAAATTCAACTTCTATTTCTTTAACTTCTGCTTTACTAATCTTCTTTTCCACATTACATCTTTGTGCTATTAATTTTTTATCATGAAATTTTCCATATCTTAATGCTTTTGCCTGTATTTTGATTTGAATGTCTTTGAGACTGCCTTCTTTATATCAGTTAACATGGCTTTCTCCTTTGCATAAATATTGCACCATCTCAAATCTCTCTTTCTTTCCCATGTCCATATTTCTTTTTTATATTTTTCAAATATCTCTAGGTTTTGTTGTTTATATTTTTGCACTTCCTCAGATGCTTCTTTTTCCAAACAGATCAAAGTTTCTTGATCTATATACTGTTTTTCAAAAATCTGTTGTATTAATGAATGCAAATTTTTATTTGAAGCTTCTAACAGTTTTTCTTGCGGAAGTATTTTTCTTTCCTCTAATTTCTCTCTTAATCATTTTGTATATCTTGTTTCTAGAAATTCTGGACTTTTTACATAATAATAACAATACATAATTTCTTTCTTATCCTCAATAGTCCACTCTATCGTCTTTATGGCTCTTCTTTGGCCAATCATTTTTTTGTGATTTTTGTAGACTGCTACTTCTATCTACAGCAGGGGGGCTATCTTCCCCCTGGGCCTGGCCTGGCCCCATTGTAAGAATGTTTCCGTGTTTTGAGGATTTTGCACTGACATTTTTTCCAGTCCTGGCACCAGTGCGCCTACCACAATTGGGCATTTTTTTTATCCTGGGTCATGTGCAAACACCTATCTTTTTTGTTTTGACTTACTTCTGTCCATGATATATGCTATATAAATACAGTCCATATATCAATGTCACCTTGGTGATATTTTGTGAAAAACAGGGTCCACCTCATGAAGATACTCACCAAGACTTGAGGATGAATTCAATTTCAGCACTACTACTCTCCTTTGCTTGCTGACTTTTCATGTCTCCATTAGGACCCATATGTCTAGTATGAATGTATTGATGTTTTGAATATATACTACACCAATGGCTACAAAGGGAAGTTAAGGATGAAGATTGTGCCAAGAGGTAGTTAAGCTGAAGGGAGAAGAGAGTATTGTTTTGATGTATATTGTCTTCTTCTAGCCCATTATGCCATGAGATTTCTCTGACACTGGGGCATGGCTTTACAGTCCTTCATATTTTTTCACAAATCACATTAGTGGTAGAACAATACTAGTTAGCAAAAAAGGCAAAATTAACTTTAGAGGAGAGAGCAAATCATTAGAAATATGTGGATGGTCAAAAGTCTGAATCTGATATATGACAACTTGATTCAGTACCATAATTAAGAGGACTATGTTTTTTCTAGTTGGAAGCTTCATAGGGTCCTAACTGCTAATTGAATGATGCATTGTAACAAGAGTGCCAGTAATGAATCTTTGGTCTTAACACAGTAAGTTTTCAAACAAGATAAAAAAAGATCTGTCATTGCACTGCAGGAGTGTGAATTGTAAAGAGATTGGGGCTCTCAATTCCCATCTACAAGACACTGGTAAGCCTACATTTAGAAAAGCAATTCTTCAAACCAAATGAAGTAATGCATGTCAAAATGCTACAAACAGAGCTCACAAAAAGCAGTAAAAATAAACTGGTATAAGTTTAGCATGGAATGCAAAAGCATTATAGGATTCAGTGTAATACTGGTAATCAGGGCTGATCATCAGCCTTAGAAATGAAGACAGGGATTAAGGAGGCAGCAGAATAGGCCAAGACAGCAGAATCTGAACAGAGGTTAAAATAAAGAAGGAACACAGAACTCATGGAATGTTAAGCCAATGACAGAGTAAATACAAGTGAGACTGGCACAAAGGCAGAATAAGGACAGCTGAACAGACCAAGCTGCCCTTTTAGGTGGACTTGATAAGAGTAGGTATCCTCCTTTGCAAAGATCTGTATTAGGAGTATATTCAAATAATGTTAATCTTGCTTACTGTTGTCATATTACTGCACACCCAGGTGTCTGTGAGACATGTACTTATCATGCCTTCCAATCATAGGGCTGTCATAGCAGCTGCTCATTGCACAGCTTCTGCACTTATGAAACCACAATAAGTTCTGCTGTGCATTAATTGTAAGGGGAATGAAAGTGTTTGTTGAGCATTTTCACACATCTATGTTAAACAAACAGAAACAGGTTTTCTGAGTCCCAGTGCATGTACATGCATGCATGTGTGTTTGTCCAAGTACATCAGTGTATGCACGTATGTATTTGTGTTTGCGGATACACACATGCATGTGTGTGTGTGTGTGTGTGTGTGTGTGTGTGTGTGTGTGTGTGTGTGTGTGTGTGTGTGTGTGTGTGTATATATATATGTGTGTGCATGTGTGTGTGTGTGTGTGTGTTTGCTTGAGTAAGTACATTTGTGTTTGCAGTTCTGTAAGACATTACCAAAGTGCAACCGAGTTGGTGAATTATATTAAGCAGCACAAATGCAAAGTGGGAACTAGACCTAATGTGCAATTAACTTAATTTTTCAGATGTAGAATAAATCCAGTCCAACTGTCATAGCCATGAACCAGTAAACTAATTTATAAATATCTATAAGGTAGCGCACTATGCAAGCTTCCATTAATAAAAACTGTAATGTCCTATTAAGTGTAGAACAAAGTTATTCAAAATTTCTTGTGGCCAATGTTGAATAGCAAGATAGCTCACATCTAACTGTTCTTAGCTGAGGGGGGAAAACGAAAGCACGCAGCTTATTTATACATGCACAAATCATTTCTAGAGGGCCACACTAAATGACTACGCAGTTTAAAAGACAGGATGCCAGATCATGCTGCATTGAAATGTGTAGTAACACAGCTGCAAAGCAAAAAAAAAAAAGAAGAATCTTGAGCACATCTATCAATTACTGCAGAAGAAAATACTTAAATCATACTTGCCTTTTGATTCAGAGTTTCATGCTTGTCTTCTGTGGAATATTGTATAGTATATGGCATTACTTCATGTGGCTGGTGGTACAGCAAATTTGTGGTTGATGGTACAGAGGCATTTTCCTGACTTGCACATAAAGAGCAGCAATTTTTCAGATTGGGACAAAATGACATCAACATCATGGAGTTATAAGGAGTTATATGACTATTGATGAATGAACCAGTCTAGGAGATGTGCCATAGTTTCCTGTGAAGAATGTGTGTTTTCAAGTTACTCAGTTACACTGGTATTTTTCTGAGATCATTAGTAAACCATTTATACTGACATTTATACTGCATATGTTTTCACTTCAGCTAGGATTAAAACCTGGTTATCTTTTGTTTCCTTTTGGCAGTGTCATCCAACGAGTAATTTTGAAATTTTAGTGCTGCAAGGTCTTTGGGTAACCCATGCCATGGATGTGTAGCTATTACCTTCCTTCATCATAATAGTGAGATAGAAACTACAGAAATAGTATTTTTCAAAACTTTTTAATAGGCACAGATCATTTCAATGTTTTCTTTTTAGAAATACAAAGAGAAAATAAGTCATTTACAGCAATGCTGTTCAGAGACATGAGTGAAAGGGAAGACAACAGTGGCATTTTTTTATATTTATTGGCATTTGTTTACTGGGAATGTCCACTGTGCCAAGACGGTGCATAAAATATAAAACAGTTAGTAGATACAAGCAATATTAACAAAAACAGACAGTATTATGCAATAGTAGAAAATAAGTTTGTTAACAAATTATATGTACCGATTTATACAGGTAAAAGTTACATACTAATCAAATAATCATAATTATTATACATTTGAGGTAATATAATGAAAAAAACAGTCATTTGGCAGTATTTTCAAGGTGTTCTGAGAGTATAGGCAGCATAATAGTGTAGGGCAATCTGGTGGCATAGATAGATAGTGAGGCAAGTAAGGCAGAATAGATCATTTATGTTTATTTTAAGTAGAGATAAAAGAATGTTTGAACAGGTGAGGATGTAAAATAAGGTTACAACTAGGGTGTATGGAGTCGGTTATGGATGGATGAGAACTGAGACATCTGCATTGCCATAGGGTGTTAAACCAGTTGTTGGTATGACTAGTACATCCAGTCTGCTATGTGAAGTTCTGACAGTAGTAGACAGCCACTGCAGTGCAGTAATACATGGGAATCGTTCTCTCTCTCTCTCTCTATATACACATATATATATATATATATATATATATATATATATATATATATATATATATATATATATATATATATATATATATATATGTGTGTGTGTGCATGTGTAAATATTTCTGTACCATGTAGTGTATATACCATGTGTTCATATACATGGAACTTTTGTCCAATGTGCAGATAACTGCATGCAAAAAGCATGATTTATTTTGCTTCCAGCAACCTTCCTTATTTTAAAGAGACTAACATATATTACAATAAGTACATAACTATATACATATATAGAGACTGACATATATTGTAATAAGTACATAACTATATATATGTATATATATATATATATATATATATATATATATATATATATATATATATGTACTGTATGTACATACAAACTTAAGACAAGCTTTGCAGTCTCCATGTTTTTGAACTGAATTAATACCACCCAATTTGTGAATCTCTCATAACTATATAAAGCTAATTAACACAACAAGCAATAAGCAGAATATTGATGGGAAGCTGATTCAAATTTGCATTATAACAGTTTTCAATTAGAAACTTAAGTAAATACTGCAAACAAATTTGATATTTCAACATGCAGAAGATTATGAAGTGCTCTGCATGCAAAGCAAATCAATTTTTACTCAATATTGTTTGCTAAGACAAGCCATATTTCAAATACAGCTGACAACGATGGGTAAGAATGAACTCAAGATACATATTAGCATAGAATGATTAAATGCTTTCAAACTACGAAAGACTACATACTTAGTACAAAACCAAAGAAGTATGTTATATTCTAGCCAAGACAATAATAATGAGACAGCTGTCATTGTCATTGAAAGATAAATAGTTCTTCAAATCACTTAGCTGAAACAGACTTTGATGTATTGTTTTATCAAACTGACTCAAATGCCCTTTAAAACTTACTTTATCATCATCATTTATTTTAAAGCATGAAAAAAGAAAGAAAACTGCTCAACACAATTGCTGTCTGAAGCTCAGAGTACACTCTCTGTCAGAAATTGATAAGCATTTCATTTTGCTACTGTTTAAAATATGGGCTTGAAAAACCATCATTGAATTTTAATATGGCCTGACTGTGAGAAGAACTTCATTGACTTCTTACTGATATCATATCCGAGACGAAAACACTATTGGTATAAAGTATCATTTTACCGTTAAGCTTTATAACAAATGCATTATTCATTAAATGAAAAATAATGTTCTCTTGATGATGACCCCTGAGGGCCTGCCTATGAAATTACAGTGGACCTGAATATAAGTTATGCTACTAGTAAACCAAAGTATTTTTATTCCTTTAATTTATAAAGCATGTAATCACATCAGCAACTGTCATATAGAAGGAAGCATGCTTTATTATTCCACAGGCACTGGGCACTGAATTTCTTTGGAGTTTCCTTGGAAGTACAAACAAATCATGCTGCTACATTTGCTGACAATATTATGTGTCCACTGTCACAAAGTTACCTCATACAGTCAAGGTTAAAAAGGATTCTGACATCTTGAAATACCTAATTAACGTACATATTACAATATTAATTTTTTGATTTGGGTGCTGTTTAAAGATATCTCCTAATTCATGATTAGGAATAGTAGCTGTTATACATATTTTACTTGTTAGAGAGTTTGAAGGGAGAATTGAGGACCTGTGCACTGAGTTTCACATTAATTTGACATAGGTTCAAGGACATTATCGGTTGATTAATGTCATGATGAGTGACAGTATAGAGGATTGAGGATCTTTTTTCTATCTGTCTATCTGTCTATCTATCTATCTATCTATCTATCTATCTATCTATCTATTAATTTTGAGCTGTTTCCTATAGCCCAGGGTTGAGTTTTGATTCCTTACATCCCCATTTGCATAGTGTGTAATTCTGAGCAAGTCACTTAACAAGGGAGTACTTCCTGGCCACTCCTGTAAAGGGGCACTGGTGTCTAATGAGATTTCCTGGTTAACAAATGTATAAAATAAATCAAAATAAAAGCAACTTAAGTTATGAATCACCTCACACCACCCTGCACAAATCTTTTCCAAAGTGTATAATCAATTAATTGATGGGTTATTATAAAGTATATGACTAGCAGTGGTGGCTGGTGACTTCAAATCAAAGGGGGGCTGCAGGAGACAGCTGAATGGGTGGGGTCAATGGGAAGGGGTGTGGCCAACTAGAAAGGGGGAGGAGCTATGCTCAAAACCACAAAAACTAACTAAATACACTACCCTGGGTGCCAAACCATCATTATGAGAGTCCATTCAAGACAAAATGAAGTGCAGAAGAATAAAAATATTTCAATGCATTGGCTGCATGACAGCTTACTTAATATCTAGATGGAAACAGAAAAGGTTGTGAGGCATGAAAAAATAAATTACTTTTTAAATACATTAATGGAATGCCAGTCAAAATCAAGTATAAGAAAAACAAGCAGCACTCAACTCAAACCACTTCTTGCACTGCAGTTCTAATTATAATTTATATTCAGCTTTATTAAAGTACCAAGTAACATGCTGAAATTAGAAATCTCTGATGCCCCCACTTGTAAAAACGTTTCTTATCCAAAAAAAGATCTGCTGCCTGACAACTATCTACTTGTTTCATGGGGAAAACATGATCAAAGTAAAAAATGAAAAGCAAACAAGAAATAAGCTCAACATACATTGCTTAAAAGGATTACTGTACAGGTTATGGACCACATGGTTGGCATTCTGTTTAGTTTACGGGTAAAGCCTGCAGAGATGACTGGAAGTCACCAAGTGTAATGAGCTTCTTAAAATAATGTAATCCTGTCCTTTATTACAAATACTGTCATATGCATTTCAATGCCCAAGGCTTATACATTATCTAGTTAAGTATTCTCTACAAGGCAACAACAGAAAGGCTTTCAATGTTGACAATTCTTTAACAGTATGCTTATTAAATCTTACTTGCATCTTACGATCTCAGCCAAGCTTACCTGATGGTCATTAAAGTATTGCTACTTAAACACAGAGCAACAGGCACTTTGAGTAATAAGCATAAATCAACAGTACAAAAAATATGACAGAAACCAGACCATTCTGCAAAAATCAAGGACAGATGAAAAGCCACTCTAGTACTTGTGTCTACCTTGGATGGGGGGGGGGATACTCTGCACATTTTCACTGCATAACTACCCCTTGCCTTGCTTCGACACATCCAGAGTCACTACATGGAGGAGTGGGGTGTTACAAATATGTCACAATTTGAAATGTCTCTGGCTGACTGTGATGGCCCTCACACATTTGTCATACCTCTCAACCGCAGAGCAAGAAATCCGGACAAAGCCATACAAAGGAGTGGGACAAAGGCCCACAAATAAGGACAATTTTTAAATATTGCTCTTATAAACTTAGAAAGATAATATAATAGGTCTTGCATTAGTATGAATTTTCTGAATGGTATGAAATCTGAAACTCAAATGTCTGTCATTATTTTATAACTTCAGTCTTTAATGATTTGTCACTAATTTGCCAAAAAAACACACAATTTTATGAAAAATGGACCAAAAATGTGATGTAAAAATATAAAATAGCCACACAATACAGCTGGGAACCTGTCAAAGAAGGGACACTTTAATATTAGTACTGCTAACTTGAGCAGCTGACAAAATAAAAGAATCTACATGCATTTCTGAAATAAAAGTTATCTATAACTCTGATTTTTACAGTTATTTCTTAATTGTAAACCCTCCATGTTTTCTTCCAAAATTGCTTTTTTGCGGAGGGATTATTAGGGGGAAGAGCAACATTTTGAACCAAAATCAGGGACAGTTGAGAGGTTTGGCTATGTCTAATTCTATAAAGCAATTTATTTGCATGTACCTCTCAACCTGTTAATGCAATAAATCTGGACAAGGCCAAATATATTGGGGGAACATATAAACAGTACTAAAAATTGCTCTTGTATAAACTGAGACAGTTGATAGAACAACAGGTCTTACTTTAGCATACATTTTTCTGAAGGTTATGAAGTCTGAAACTCAGTGTGTCATTATTTAGTGACTTAATTCCTAAATGATTTGCCAGAAAACCACAAATTTTATGAGGAACAAACCAAAAATAAGAAGCAAAAATCTATTCATTCTTTGAAAATCTGGACAGTTGGGAGGTATAGTTCAGCTGGGGCTGTCTTTAAGTTTGCCGCCCTTCCCTCTCACAAAATCATGGTCGAATGGAGCCTCCCCCTGCAGCCATTCCAATGATCCATTAGCTAAACAAACTTAGCATTAAAACTTCTCTGCCCTTGAAACTCACATTCATTGAAACAGCATTGAAACCCACATTCAAAGAAAATACATTTTACCAGTGGCAGATAAAGATTAATTCTAGGCTGTTTTCAAATCACAGGCCCCTTGAGTATGAAACATACATGTGCTCTTTGATACACCTTCCTATTGTTTTGAACATTTTTCCAGTAAACTATGAAACAAAACTCATTCATCAATAATGACAAAACTGCCCAATTCAGAACATCTTTCCAGTAAACAATGAAACAAAATGCATGCACCCATAATGACAAAACTGCCCAGTTCAGAACATTTCCATCATAAAAATCTACTCAAACTTCTACAGTCCACCATTATCAGTAAATATGCACAATTCTACAGTCCACCATTATCAGTAAATATGCACAATTCTACAGTCCACCATCATCAGAAGAAATTCTTATTTACTTTACATATTGCATGTATCTTTTTTGTATTGTCTTGATTTTATCTAGTTTAAAAGTGGAGCTTTTCTCCCCGGGCCTCTACAGAAAATGGACATGTATCCAGTTAGACTAGCCCGGTCAACAAATGTAAATAAATAAATAAATCAGTAAATATGCACAATCTCTGAAGAAGTAAAAAGGTCATCTAAATAATTCCACATTAAATAAATATGTAACTAATGAAGAGGTTGCTGCAAGCAACCACCTTTATATTTCATGGTTTCATCGAAAAATAAAGTGTCTGATGCCTCTGAGGAATAAATTGCCTATATTACATTAAAAATGATAAGCTAGTAATATTGCAATAGGAAATAGATGGCAAACTGATAACAGGCTCATAGTTAGTATCTTAACTCTTTCAGTACGGCAGCATTCACCCCTTGTGGAAGTAGAACCAACAACCTTCTGCATCAAAAGCAAGTACACAACCTGTTGTGCTATTAACAATGCAAGCTGACTTAGCATAAGCAGCACTAAACTTCTCTTCCCCTGCAGCTCTCAGCTCCTTGTAAAATCTACTCAATATTCAACTACATCTCAACTTCGCAGCACAAGAAATCTGGAAAAAGCCAAATTTATTGGGGGGGGGGGGTCAAAAGTCCAAAAACCAGGGACACATTAAACATTGTTTGTATAATCTTGGAAAGTTGCTAGAATAAAATGCTGTGTTACCACCACAAATTTTACTGCCAAGGTCCCTGTGCAAAACAGTCAGAGCAACATACCACTATGCCAAATCAGCTGCTTTGTGAAAGAAAAATGCTGTGTTACCACCATACATTTTACTACCAATGTCCCTGTGCAAAACAGTCAGAGCAACATATCACTATGCCAAATCAGCTGCTTTGTGAAAGAGCGGAAGACTGAAACTTAAATGGCTATCATTTAATGAATTTGGTCCTCACCATAGCTGTCAACCTCTTAGCACAAAACACCTGGACAAACCCAGTAATGAGGGAATACAGCCCTCAAACATATTCAGTGAATTCAGTTCTTGCCATAGCTGTCAACCTTAGCACAAAAAACCTGGACAAAGCCAATAATGGGGTAATACAGTCCCAAAAATAAGGACAAATTTCAAATATTCATCTTATAAACTTAGAAAATTTCTAGAATAAAAGGTTTTGTTAGTATGTAATAAAAGGTTGTGCTACTATGTATTTTCTGAAGAATATGAAGTCTGAAATTCAAATGCCTGTCAATTTTACTTCTGATGGAACAAAAACAATTTTCAGCAGAGGCCCAGGGAGAAATACTGCAGACACATGTCTTTGTAAAATGGCAGGACACCAGAGCAAATCCACACAAACACAGGGATGAGATGCAGACTCCACACAGAAGGCACCCCAGCCAAGAATCAAACTAGAAAACCTATAGCTGTGAGACAACAATGCTACTACTGCACCATCAAATATGTAAGGATTTAAACATTCAGAAACCTGAAGTATGAAATTCAAATGCCTGTCAATTTTATTTAACATTTGATAATCAGGACAGTCTGACTTGGAACAAAAAAACAATTTTCAGCAGAGGTCCAGGAAGAAATAATGTAGACATGTCTTTGTAACATGGGAGGACACAAAAGCAAACCCACACAAACACAGGGAGAAGATGCAGACCCCACACAGAAGGCACCGCAGCCAAGAATCAAACCTGAGAATCTGCAGCTGTGAGGCAACAATGCTACCACTGCACCATCACATATCAAGCACTGCAACATTTAGAAACCACAGATATTATGAGGAACAGATCAGATCAAATATGAGGCAAAAATCTGCAATTTTTTTACAAATGGTGGTGGGTAGGGAATTCAGGTCCTTATCACCTGCATACAAGGTACAGGGTTCAAGCCTGAGGTATTCCGTACCACACTACCATGAGTTTGTTCTAGCCACCAGTATATACACACACACACACACACACACACACACACACACACACACACACACACACAGCAGGGAAGGAGCATCTGATAAAAGTGTGGTGGAACAACATCTTCACAACTACCCTACTGGTAGTGACAGGCACAGCTGGTACCACAGGTAAAGCAGTAACATATAGACCAGATATATAAACACTGACAGTCATACAGTGACAGTGCAGTATTACATAAAACAAACATGATGCATGCAGTGTTAACACTGGGTTATGCTGGGCAGTGAATTATTGGGTTGTATTGTACATCAGACATGTTCACATACACCACACAGTCATGAATGTGTGCAAGGGTAGCTAGGGACACATTGATATATGGCTATCTACACACACACACACACACACACACACACACACACACACACACACACACACACACACACACATATATACATTGGGAGGGAGTAGCATGTCACAGAAAGTGAAGATGGGTGGTTTGGGGTGATAGGTGTTCTTTATCCAGGACAGTTTCCTCTTGCAATGGAGTGGAAATGTCACTTCCTGACTGTGACCTGTGAATACTCCCCTAGCTTGTTGCAATGGGGGTTGGGTTCCCACCAACAAATATGGTGTATGAGTGAGGAGTGAGTAACCATGATCTGGATGGAATCCTCTGGCAAGGTGTCCTAGTGGTGGCTTGTTGTCATGGCAACCCACAATAAGAATGTGGGACAGTGTTGTACACTTCCACATGCATATAAGGACTGTGTGCTCTAAGATGGTTCCCCATATGGCCACTCCTGGTATTTACAGTATTCAACAACAACACTGCCATTGTATGCAGTGATGGTGACACTGGCAATCCTCCATGTGGAGGTAAAGATGGAACCAGTGTCTGCCACCAAAGATCTCATAAGACCAATCAGCACTGTGACCCTAGACTCCATGTCCTCATGGATGCAACATGACCTGATACATACCTGTTAACTACTTTACTTCTTGTAGAGTGCTCCAGTTTAAAGTATAGAAGTAACAACTGCCCCAGTGTTCTGCTTTAAATTATAACTGCTCTGCTTTCTACATTGTTATTGGCTCAGCCCCAACAAGGCAATGAACCAGTGAGAAGCTAACTTTTTGGAGTGTGTCACCACTCAAGGCAAGCAGACAATCCAATCACTGTTTGCGCTACTGGATACTGAATTTGAGTGACTGCATGCAAGAAAGAACTTTGGTATTTTAAAAATGTTACAATGAGCTATTAACATTGATATGTTTTATGTGGCAATGTTTTTAAGATTAAGTTGCTGCCAGAATACATACATATCTGCTTTCAGTACAATGAGAGCACTCCCTGTTTATCAGGATCTTTAGCCCCACGGATAACAGTAGGGAAGTATTTGCATTAGTCAGAAACACCATCTTCTCATGTCAAATTGCCCACAACTCTAGCTTAGAGTTTTTGTAAATCCAAATCATCCTTAAGAAATTCAACTATTACTTCATTGGTAGCTATAGATATCCAGTGATGTCTGCCATATAGCATGAAAATTACCTTAATATCACTATGGGGTTAAATATTAAACTAAATCCCTTCATGCTTGTAGACTTCAATTATCCAAGCATTGATTGTCACACTTGTACCTCTAAAAATGAATATGCTTAGCATTTCCTACATTTTGTTAATACCAATACACTGGAGCAAATTATAAAACTACATAGTATATGCTTTAATATCCTTGGCCCTTACCAACCTAGCTCTCATCTGTAACCACCCCACATCCCCTCATGCTTGATTAAATCTGAACACAGATCAACCATTTTTGTCAGGCCTAGGGGTAACATCCCATCACCAAATAAGACTATTCTCTGGGGCCTCTCCAGGACAAGATTACTTCAGCTTGAAGACCAATGCAATGTTCCCAACGGTTCCCCTTAAATATACCCAACCGAGAGACCTGCCGCATTCAGCTCTGACTTTTATCAATTCCTAAAGAGTTACATAGAAAAGTCAGAATCCATTTGCCCTAAAATGATGGTCATTTGAAAAAAATAAACCTCTCTGGTGGAACTTCTGTATTAATAAGCTGTTTGACAAAACAATGGAAATAACAAAAGGGTTCAACAAACCCCCTTCTACCTACCTCAAGTCAGCACTTGAAAAATGTAAGTAAGAAACTTAAGTGCACTATTAATAAATGTAAAATGAAATTTGAGCTTAAGAAAGCTACAAATACTAAAGGAAACTACAATTTTTTTCTTAAAGTTATGTTACAAAATTTACTGCAAGTCCACTGTAGCTAAAATATTTAGAGCTACACATACCTTTGTTTCCACTTGGATGGTTTATCTATGATTCCTACTGGCTTAAGATAAGGATGGTAAATGTTGAATATGACCTCTGTGGTGTCTCTGCCCAGCCTGCTGTGGTCCACTATCTCAGTATTATGTAATGCATGATATGTTAACCATGGTCTAAATACCCTGAGCCTTCTTGGACAATGTCTGGCACCATCAGCAGCTGCTCCTTGTATCAGAGCTTATTGCACATGTAAGTTTACAATGGCTGCAACAACCCCCTGTGTTTCAGCATGTGTTGAAATTCAGAGCTAAAGTGTGCATGACATGTTCGCTCTTGTTTTATACATCTGAGAATTGCTCTACCATGATTTCTTTCTTCATTAGTTTACAGCATGGCTGATTATACATTCATTAACATATTCTGCTTGTAATTCTTGATTTGCAGCCAGCCACAACGTGTACTGCTGTTAACTGATTAGCAAATTCCCTGCTGGACGTGGCAATCATGCACACAAGTTTAGCAGGAAGTGTAGGCGATCATGAATCTCAATTTTAACTTGTCCTCCATTTTACTATGTTGTTTTGATAATGCAGTATAGTATTTTGATGGCAATATATGTCTATGTATTTAAATTTTGATTTGCTTTTAACTCTTGAAAACCTACTGGATTGATATAAGGGTAATCCTCAATTAAAGGGAAAAGTGCTGATTCTTGTAAATTTCATTTGTAGTTTGATACATTAGAAAATAATTGAGTTGTATTAAATTTTTTTAAAATGTCGGTATATGGGCATGTCAAATATATAGTGACATCATCCACAAAAACTGCTAAAGATAATCTAAAGACACTACATCTCAGTTAATAGAAATATGTTTTTGTAAATATAAGTCTAAGGGTTCAATATAAATATTTTTACTGTAATTCCTTGTTTTTGTGCTTTTCTCATTGAAGTCACAGGACTTGCAATAACAGGTGTTGCAGTTCTGACACTGAGTCTTTTATTTAACTGATGTCTACCTGACTTATGCTAAATTTGTGACCATATTCTTCTACAATCCCAATTGACTACTGGAAAACTAAATGTAGTGGAGTCAACAAATGACCACTGCAAAACAAAATGTAGTGGACTCAACAAATGACCGCTGCAAAACTAAATGTAGTGGAGTCAATTTGTCAGCATTATTGTAGGGGCAGTCACCCACCTGCACTCCCCTCCATGTAGTACCTGCATGAATGCTCCAATGTTAAGAAAAAAAAACATTCAATATGTATACCTTTTCTTTAAGGTGGAATAACATCAAAAAGAAGTATATCTGGAGTTAAGCTGCAGGGAGGCAAAGCCTCCCACACTAGGAGAGTACAACCACCACCAAAGCAATTATAGTGAAATTATAATGCTTAGCAAAAGCTGTGGTGGCATATGAAGTGGGAGCAAGCTGCACACACACACACACACACACACACACACACACACACACACACACACACACACACACACACACACACACACACACACACACGCACACACGCACGCACACACACACACACACACACACACACACACACACACACACACACACACACACACACTTTGTTACATCCATAGCTGTCCCTCTTACTTGGAGTGACACACAATCCCTTCAGTACATGTAGATCCCTTGGGCCATTAACTCCGTAGCGGGGCCATTAACTCCAAATCCCTTGGGCCATTAAATCCATAGCGACACCACCATGCGAGATCCCCCGACGAGAATCCTGGAGCACATCCACCACACGAGATCCCCGACGAGACTCCAGCCTGCCGACCTTGCAGTCCGGGTCCGATCTATTCCAGCGACAGTCTATGCAGTTAAAACTGCATAGACTTCTGGGATCTCTGCTCTTACATGTTTCCCAGTCTGGACTGCTGCTGAGACAGTCTGGGACTAGTGCGCATGTGCCAAAAGTCCGTGAATTTTTTATTTTTTTTATCCGCGCAAATTTTAATTTTTTTATTTCTTTACTTTTTTTACAGCTGGGGGGCTGCAGTCCGGCAGTCCAATAGCACGGGCCGCCCCTGATGACTAGGGACATGGATAATATGAGAATATGTACAATAACTGCTGATGTGCTAAGTCTATTTCTTTTCTGTCAAGCCAAATGCTCACATCAGTTGCTGGAATCAGTACTGCTTACCTTATCTGAAACGAACCAGTTGTGTTGCTAAGCAGTACCTACATTTGAAAAGAAATTTATAAATATAACATAAATGTCTTATTATTTGTAATACCAGTTGGGAGATAATCACCAGATATAACTATTAACCATTTTATTTTGTGGGCCACAGGGTAAAAATTACTGCATTCAACCCATTAATAAATGTAGTTGAAAAAGTAGGTAATTTGCATGCTACAGTAAAGGTAAAAAGAAATTTCAAGAAATGCCTTATGTTTTCCAAGTTACCTTTGATAATTTCTAGCAGATGTAAATAATTTTGCACATACACACACATACACACACACACACACACACACACACACACACACACACGTATCTATCTGTGTGTATATATATATATATATTTTTTTTTTTTTTTTTTTTTTTTTTTTTTTTCCATATATGTATGTATACTGACGTCCCAGAACATTGACTGCAAACTCCAGGTAAGTAACCACTTGTCCAGAAAAACAGAAAATTAAACACAAAGCAAATTAAACCCACCAATATGGGGAGCTTCATTCCTCCACATCCCCCTAACTAAATATACCAAATCCGAGGTTGCACTAATGTGGAGATAAAGGGTAAAGTTCAACAATGGTGGCCGAGTGGTTACTTACCTGGAGTTCACAGTCAGAGTTCCAGAAAGTGGGCTTTCTGATGTTGTTGGCCTTCTTGTCTCAGGATTCTGAAAGTCAGTGTTGTGCTATTTTATTTCGGCCTTTCCAAAGTAGACATATATATATATATATATATATATATATATATATATATATATATATATATATATATATATATATATATATATGTGTGTGTGTGTGTGTGTGTGTGTGTCTATTTATATTTATATCTATAGTTATATCTATATCTGTATCTGTATCTATGGCTAAAGCTATCTACATCTATCTATCTATCTATATATATATATATATATATATATATATATATATATATATATAGATAGATATAAAGTATGTACAGTCCCTATTACTATCCAAATGCTTAGAAAGGGCATTATTAATATTATAAGCATTTGGGTAGTAATAGGGACTGTACACACTTTTTATCTGGTATTTTAGAAATAGTTGAGATGAATCCGGGGGGGGGGGGGATTGGGCTAACACACTTGAGAGAAAAGAGATGAACTGGCAACTAAGATTAAATGCATCCCATTCCCCTGGGATTAATGAACATGTTTCCATTATGTCATTTTTAAAGTATAGAGCACATTCTTTGGAAGTTATTTATATGTTTGTTTTAAATATAAATGTCTGTTTTTATACATAGTTATTTATAGGGTTGTTTAAATAACTAATTATTTGTATTTAAATGCTTTTCTTTTATTGGTTGCTGAAATGTATTTAAATGGCTGTTTTCTTAATTGCTTTATTAGTTCTGAAGAAGTCCAGCATGTGCTGGACGAAAGCGTTTGACTACTGTGATTATTGTTGGATTAAACTGATTTTGGACAACTACAAGTTTGTTCGTTATTTGCACCATTGGTCTGACTGGCAGGGAGGTGTTTTTCTATTTATGAGACATAGCTTGTTATGTTAGGCAGAGATTGCCTCTGAGTAGGCGATATGCGACTGAGTAAAGCTGGAGTTTTTTGAGACGGTCTGCGTAGGGCATCTGTTTGAGGCCAGTAATCCTCTTTGTGAGGTATTTCTGTGGCCTTTCCAGTTGTTGTAGATGTTTTGTGAGGTACATACCAAAAGGGGCATTGTACTCTATAATGGGTCTAATGAGTGATCAGTAGAGGGGAACAATGACCTCTTTTTTTCTGGATGAGAAACCTTTTGTGATGAGGTGACCCACTTAGAAGGATTTCCTGACCACTGTCGCAATGTGATTATCAAAGGAGGGACTACTGTCCACCTGTGCCCCAAGGTCTCTTATCACATTTTTGGCATTAAGTAGACTACCAGCTATGTGGTAGTTCATGGGTTCAAAGTTTTTACCAAAGTGATGACAATAAACTTTTTGGCATTGAGCTTCAGGCCATGGCTTTGACACCTGGCATGTGTCTCAGTGAGTATGTCCACATCGTTAAGAGTTTCAATTATGGTTCCTAGTTTGCAGTCATCTGCAAACTTTGTTAGCCAAAGACCTTCTGTGTTAGCCTGTACTTCAGAGAAATAGATACCAAACAGGAGAGGACCCAGGACTGAACCCTGTGGTACTCCACTTGTCACTGGTCTGAAGTCGGATTTGGAGTCTGCTACTTTCACAGTGTGGGTTCTGTTCATGAGCCATTTGGCAACCCATCTTGTGACATAGGGATTTATACCTAGTTTAGTGAGCTTATTTATAATTCCAGAGTGGGGGATGGTGTCAAAAGCTTTGGTGAGATCTAGATAAGCTGTGTGAACCACCTTACCCTCATCTATGGCTTATGTGACTGCTTCAAAGAAGTCAATCAGGTTTAAGAGACATGATCTGCCTTTTACAAATCCGAACTGGGTAGGGTCCAGAGTTTGGAGATTATAAATGTCTTTGCTTATGAGTTCCATGATGATATGTTCCATGGCCTTGCAGACCAGGTTCATCAGGCTAATGGGGCGGTAGTTCCCGGGGTCCATCATGGCTCGTCCTTTGTGGAGTGGGATAACCGTTGCGATGTGCCATTCAGTGGGCACAAAGCCTGAGGTGAGGCTATGATTGAACATGGTACTTAGGTAGGGTGCCAGTTCATTCTGTAGTTTGTGCAGAACGCAGCCTGGGATATTGTCAGGTCCCATGGATGCTGTGTTCTTGGCTTTGGAGAGTGTGTTTTTTACCTGTGCAGCTGTGATTACAGGAAATTTGCATTTTTCCGCTACAGAGATGGGCCCTCTAGGGGGTGAGAGGGGGGTAAAGTTAGAACTGAACCTACCTGTCAGGATGATGGCAATATCAGTTGGTTCTGTATATTTAGTGTCATTGTGCTGTAACTCAGATCTGAAAGTTGCCTTTGATATTCTTGACATAGCTATAGAATGCTTTGTGGTTGTCTTTAGAGTCAGTGGCAATTTTGTTTTCGTAACTATCTTTGGAGGATTTTATGAGGGATCTTAGCTTCTTACTGAGGTTGACCAGGGAGTTCCTCCAGTCATGGAATTTTACTCTTTTTTGCAACAGTTTCTTTCTTCTGTTGTAGAGTTTTTTTATGGCAGAGGACCACCAGATTGGCTTCCTTTTTTTAGAGGATAGCATCTTGGTTCTATTAGGGATAGCATGATCCATGCACTTGTGTAAGTGCTTATAAAATGCATTTGTGTAGGATTCAGCAGTTGTACCTCTATTGTCCATCTGCATGGGTGTTATGAAGTTTGCCACTTCTGTCTTAAGAAGTGTGAAGTTGGCTTTGGAGAAGTTTTTTATGGTGATTTCCCTAATTGGGCGTAGGGGCGGGATGTGGATGTCTAGGGTGATTAGATTGTGGTCGGATCTGACCAATGAGGAATTGACCTCTGGTGTGGAACACCTGTTGCCCATGTTGGTAATGACCAGGTCTAGGATATTGCTGCCCCTGGTGGGGGTGTGAATAAGTTGATCCAAGGCATTGGAATTTATGAATTCCAGAAAATGTTGAACAAAAGAGTTGGTACATGAGTAGTTTTCCCAGTTAATGGTGGGGTAGTTGAAATCACCCATTATTAGGGTGTTGGATTGTACTTTCCAGTGTATCAAAAAATGAGGAGTGGGCATCCTGGGGCATGGTGCGCAGTCTGAAACAAGCTACAATTTGGATTGCAGTCTTTCCCAGAGTTAGTTTCACTTAGATAATCTCAAATGCATTATGCTGTGCAACTAGCCTGGAGGTGTGGATATCCTTAATGAATATGGATACGCCTCCACCTTTAGTGCTTCATTCCAGGTTAGGTGGCCGAAAGGTGTGGCATGCATTATAGCCTGATAATGCAGGGGTGCTCTCTGGAGCTTTGAACCAGGTCTCTGTCACTGCACAGATGTCGATGTTCTCCATTTCAAGAAGTGCCTCGAGTGAGTGCATTTTGAGGTTTAGACTGCTAGCATTGAGTAGCATTACCCTCAGATTTTGCTTTGCTATATCTATATGTGTATGTGTGTGTGTGTGTGTGTGTGTGTGTGTGTGTGTGTGTGTGTGTGTGTGTGTGTGTGTGTGTGTGTGTGTGTGTGTGAGTGCATGTGTGTGTGTGTGTGTGTGTGTGTGTGTGTGTGTGTGTGTGTGTGTGTGTGTGTGTGTGTGTGTGTATGTGTGTGTGTGTATCTATATTTAAATCTGCATCTATATCTATATGTGTGTTTGTGTGTGTGTGTGTGTGTGTGTCTGTGTGTGTGTGTGTATCTATATTTAAATCTGCATCTATATCTATATGTGTGTGTGTGTCTGTGTGTGTCTGTGTGTGTGTGTGTGTGTGTGTGTGTGTGTGTGTGTGTGTGTGTGTGTGTGTGTGTGTAGATGTGATTAAACAAATGAAAAAATACTACTTTAATGGGAGAATATGCTGTAGACTATGGTTTCACAAATTTCACAAAACAAAAGGCTTTGTCAATGTATATCTGCAGACAAATGAAAAGAACAACTTAAATAAGTTATTGGATTTGGCACTGATTTGTTAATTCATGAATCATTTCAGGTCTGGCTTTAACAACCAAAAATTATGCTCAAATATATTTGAAGAATAAAACTTTAAAATGTTATTTAGGGAGTAATATGGCTTAAGAGTTCATTTTCCACCTGGTATTGGCCAGGTCAGTCTTGAATTTATGAGAAAATGATTTGTCATTCAAGCTGTAGCTTCTAAAATATTTGTGGAATTCACTATGATGCTGAATTACCTCTGTGAAGGCTGCCAGCCTAGCAAGATATAATTTTATAGATAATTCTATCATTTGTAAATATTAATGTACTACACAGGCTTGTTGTCTTAAATGGAAAAAAACCTGCTGTTAGATGTGGAACTGAAAAAAATGAAACAGCAGTGCTCTCTGCTGATGATGTAAAACATGTTGTGACCATTTGATCTAAAGTCGACTCTGGCCAGTATAGGTGAAGACATTCTTTCTATTGTTTTAACCAAGAGTTAAATTGCTAAATTTAAACAAGCAAATGTATTTTTATTGCTCTGCATCCTGACCAGCTGCAAGATAACACAAGGAGATGTTAAGAATGTAAATGTAGTTTCTGTTAGCCTGACAACCCAGGGAAGTGTGAAGAATGATGTAATGGGAACCAGGAATGTGATTTTAAAAAGAGTGAATCAGAGATTATCAAGCATTTTTGTCTTGAACATCCAACTCATAGCACTGTCTTGCTCTATATTTAAGTTATGTTAGATTTGTGTTTGCTCTTAAAAATAGCTGGAAACTAGAAAGATTAGACTAACCCCGAGATTCATGAAGCTTGTGCCAGGCGCAGGCGTAGCGTAGGCAATATAATGCAAAATATGTCCGTTGAGCGATTCAGGTACGATCCAATTCCACTTGCTCTACCGGCATACGCCAGAACTGCACAGCCCTCGGCTTAGGTATGCTAATCACCCCATGCGCAGTGCCACACCATGAAAATTAAGGTACATAGCAATTCATGAAGTGGTGCAGGTGTAGCGTAAGCCCTTTGAAATGTAAACTAAAAACACGGTTTACATTTTCCCAAACAGAACATCGGAGCTATGGACACGGACCAGACTCATGTATTACAAAGTTAACATATGCCAATGGCTAAATACACAGCCAATGGCATAAGAAAAGATGCACAACACCTAAAAAACATTTAATGTCATGTCCACAGTAACGAAAAGTACAACCCCAGGGCATGTGTGCGCAAACTAGACACAAAGAAAATATATACAAATGTCATAAAATCGCAATGTAATACAAATCAGGATTGCACCATAATACTAAATGGTATGCATGGTACACCACAACCAAGCTGAAAGGGTTGATAAGGGTCTGTGACAGTGCTCGGCATGGTAACTATGAATTAGTAGTCAATGCCATGCAAATGAGGCAGGTAATACTGAATCGCAAATGTCCCGCTGGATTAAGAATGTACCATAAGGCTCGGCGCTATAACACCGAGGAGTGTCTCAGAGGTATACATGACATCAGCAGTGGGGTGTGCCACTGTAGCTGTAAGCACATTGGAACAATGCAAATCTGGCCTGGCTGTTGCTAAGCAAAGCCGCAGGACAGGGGTGGGGAGGTAGGTATAGCATCGCTTAGCTGAGAGCACATATGGTGCCCGAAAGCGCATGTGTACGGGGATGAAAACGTGCCCAAAACCCAGTAAGCAGATGCATGCACCGCAAACCATAGCACAAACAGGAACGTCAGGGGAAGAAAAGAAGGAAATGCCGCAGAAAGGTAATTGGAGTACAACTGAGCAATTAACACCTATTAACTCACAGCGGGCAATCGACGGCAGCTGACAAGTCTGCTCGCAGAAACCTACAAAACAGGATAGGGGAGGTGTCGGATTGCAAAGAAAGGAGAACTGTCATAGCAGAGCAAAGCAAACCTACAGTAGACCGGCAATAGAACACATTACGCAAGATAAGCCAGGTCTAGGAAAGTACAAATGAAAGCAGGCTGCAGGATGAATGCCAGAAAATGGTAGGTGAAATGTGAAGAAATGTAAAGGGAAGGGCAAGAGGTAATCCACGGCAGCCAAATGTAATTCAACACCAAAGGCACCACAATAGTAGTTCCTGTAGTAAAACACATAAGATACCCTGTAGCTACATTCATACATACACACCCTATGACATCATCGGTGTTCACAGCACAATAGTATAAAGTGTGAAAGCACCCTACACACACCTGTGTATTCCCAAACACTGCACCATAGGTGTAAACACATGGGGAACTTTTAAAATGTACATGTTGGGAGCTCCCATAGCTGTGATTCATCACCATGTGTTAGAGACTGATGGTGTTGTGGAGGATGATGCTGACAACCACCGCAGGCCCCGGAGGAGGAGAAGAGTGTTCAGACCAAGGGTAACCTACCAGGGGCTACATGATCTGGAGATAGTAGAGCGTTACAGGGTGGACAGGGACATCTTACAGCAAATAGTTGAGCTGTGCCAGCCACGCCTGAGAACCAGAAATAACAGAGGGGAACCCATCCCAGTGGACACGAAGGTATGTGTCAGCTTGTGAATACTAGCCACAGGTACCTTTCAAAGGCCAACTGGAGATATAATGGGGATCTCACAGGCATCAGCATCCAGGGTACTACACCAGTTCCTGGATGCCATGTTACCACATGCCAATGAGCATATATACTTCCCCCGAACTCAGGAGGAGTTGGCCAGCAATATGCGTCACTTCCACCATGTGGCACACTACCCGGAGGTACTGGGTGCGATAGACTGCACACACATACATATCAAGTAACCACCCGGTGAGCATGGTAGGTGCTATGTAAACTGCAAGGGATTCCACTCCAACTGCCAGGTTGTGTGCAATGCCCAGGGCATTATCATGGATGTGTGTGCTGGCAGCCCAGGAAGCTACCATGATTCCCATATCTGGCATGCCTCACAGCTGTATCAGGTATTTGTCAGGGGGGACATCCCACATGGCCACCTTGTGGGGGATGCTGGCTATGCCCTGGAGCCGTGGATGATGACTTCCATCAGAAATGCACACACACCCATGCAAGAACACCATAATGAGGCACACACACAAACCAGAATCATCATAGAGCGTGTGTTCAGGATGCTGAAATCATGGTTCCGTTGCTTGGACACATCTGGTGGAGCCTTGCAGTACTCTCCTGGCACGTGTGCCCATATCTTCATAGTATGTGCCATGCTACATAATATGATCCTGCGGAAACAGCTGCAGCAGGGACAAAATGGTGAAGGCCCTCATAGCCCACCACAATTGCCAAGGCCATCACAGGCACAGAGGGATTCAGACCACAAACACCTTGTGCCAGCCCCAGTAGGCAGACGGAGGCATGCCCAATATGCCTATGCCTTGGCAAAGAGGGAACGTATAGCACATACTCCGACAGTGTAGGCACCTATGGACTGACACACCTCTCCATCTGCACACACAGTAAAATGGATGGCACACACACACGACCACCTGTAAATTGTAATGTATAGGTGGCTTACTGTGTGAATCCTACATAGGCAGCCCTCAAACATTGTACACACAGCAGCTATTGGAACAAGGAATGTCAACACCTGAACAGTACATGCACCTATCATCATATGTTGGTGCTGTGTGTATAGGTTCCTAGGTACATCGGTAGGTACACGCCCGATTGTCAGAGGCCATACACCAAACAAGGCAAATAGTGTCTGCTGTCGCCACAACATCACGTAACCAACTGTCGCTCAGTGGAGCAGAGGCAATTGCGGGATCACATGTGTGTAAGCACTGTTCTCCACATACTCTGCACGGATTCCTTGCTGTGTTAATGAGGGGCTCCACATAATGTAATCATGGATGTAGTGTCAAGGCATGGGGTATACCCATGACAGGTATCCGTCACCCCAGCATTCTCCACCTACGGTCGTTTGAAGGTGTAGCACATTATCGTGTGTGGCTCACTGTGATATACATACCCAATGCTGGAGCACATCCAGTAAACATCACATGGACATACCATTAATTGGACTCAACTATATGTAAACTAACTGAGTTCCCATGTGATTGCAGTATGGAGTAACAGCCGTAGTATACTCCACATACAAAACGCCATAACACGTGTACAAATCCCAGATGCCCAAGTGGTAAATGCAGTGACCGTCGTGCATGTTCCCAGTCCCACGTCCTGCAAGGGATGTAACGTAATCCCGAAGGCACGAATAATGCATGTCGGATGCAGGTCATCAGATCATGTTTAGCACACATTAGTGGGAATATGCGTTGCCCAGTGCTGGTAAGCTTTGTTTAAATATGACTATACGGATATGCGTGAAACAGGGCTAAGCTTCTCTGAATATCACGCAGATCATGGTCAGTGATGTCCAGAACAGGTGAAACCAGCATTATTCACCCCTGTACTAATAGTGCCTGCTCTGAAGGGTAAAACGACCACTGCCAGGAGTAGAACACGCAATCATGTATACAATCACCTAACACTATGGTAGCCAAGATGTACCTACAGCAGGTGTGTAATGTCACAGGTTCAAACACAAACGTGCGGAGTCCAGGAAACAGTATACACCGACAAGTACACAATGAAAGGTGTATTCTGCCTGTCACTCTCTCTGTCAGATATATATATATATATATATATATATATATATACATATATATATAATACAGATAGAAAGGGTGATAGAGAGATATATGTTGATATA
The DNA here is from genome assembly GCF_019279795.1 of Protopterus annectens. Classification (NCBI taxonomy): domain Eukaryota; kingdom Metazoa; phylum Chordata; order Ceratodontiformes; family Protopteridae; genus Protopterus; species Protopterus annectens. The sequence goes on along the minus strand of NC_056728.1, from coordinate 1,465,101,854 downwards.
TACGGATTCACCAATATCTGCAAATATATAGATAGGTCAACGACATGTACACAACCATGGAGGTACAAATAAATAGGATACAGCCAACTATGGAATATATCACATACTGACACGTGTAACCACGAGGTTGAAAGATCGAAAGAACACAATACCGGAACACTAGAACCGTGAGTAATATTACATGATATGAAGGGACATTTAGATACCACTGCCGGTGTTGCGGTCCACATAGGTACTGTGTTCAACTGTGTTTGTGATTGCCGTAGTCTGTGTATGTGTGTGTTGAGGGTGCCATGTGTGTGTCCATGTGACTGCAATGTGTGTGTGTGTGTGTGTGTCTGCATCGTGTGTCTGTTAGTGCCAACTCGGAGGTAGATCATTACAGTAGGTGTGGTTATAGCTAGCCGTAGGCATACGGTTACCACCTGTCCCACATTAGGAGGGACAGCCCCTCCCTGGGCAGTTGTGTCCTGACATAAAACATTAAAAAGGGCAAATGTCCAAGATTGTAGGACATTGTTATGTCCCATATATTATGTAATAGTTGCATGAAATAGTCATGCCTGTATGTAAGAAACGTAAATGTTACATGCAATATGATAAGTAGCCAAAGTCCTACAACAATAAGTATGTATTGAGGATAAAAGTATGTGCTATCCTGTGAACTGACCATGGGTATGTGTTGGCCTGTAAACACTGATGTGTGTCCCACAAGTGTCCCACAATGGCCATTTGAAAAGGTGGCAACCCATGCCAAAGAGGTTCAGTTACCAACACAACTGCAATGAGTGCAAATATCTGGGACAGAAATACACGGGACAGCTGTCATTTAGTAACATCCCTTTACATATCACTGTAATTCCGGAGGTATGGAAGTATCAACCTCACCTGCATACTATATAGAAACCAATTAACAATGGCCCAATGTATATGCCCGTAACAAAAGTCTACTAACTGATAGGTCTTTAATTAGAGAAGGAGCCCACACACATATATGGAATATGTAGAAATGCAAGCCCCACAAACTTGTATATGCTACATACACCCACCTACATCCCCCACACATGAAACTATAGCAATACAGACTGTAATTACAGCACAAACATCCAGTCAGTCAATTACATCTGCAGAAGCGTTAACATACCTTGTGAGAGACACATTTTAAAGGCACCATGTGAAATTGTAGCCGCTGTATAATGGAACAAATGGCGATGTTACAGGTTTTGTTTGCAATAGTCCCTTATCAGACGATTGGGATGACAGGTACACTCACATGTAGAACCACATACTCTAGCCGTCACACACAATCCACTGGGGGCATGAATCCAAACTATCCGTGTCTCTACACATAGCAGTTGCAATTACACACAACAAAACGCAATACAGGCTGTCTCCCCGAAGGTAGGGCAAATGGGCAACACCCAAGTGGAGAATTCAATTATACCCCACTGTTGCCACTTAATTGGTGAATGGAGTAGCTGCACAGCTGATGTGCAAGTAATAATTCACTCAGGAACACCAATTGGTGGCAGGAAACCACATGTTACAGGTATCGACGTATATAAGGATGACTTGCCAGACATTCAAACCTTATGCTCATACCATAGAACTGTTTAAACAGTGTAAGAGAGATAGTTACGAAAGTCCGGAATGATAACAAGGCATGCAAAACACTCAGTATATAAGTGTATGTATAGCCTGTTTTGTATTAATTATGTTAGTGTATGTATAGCCTGTTTTGTATTAATTAAAAGTGTCCGCAATGCATAAAGTGGGAAAAGGAATTATGTAGTGATGTCTTGCTGAACATAGTAATGCTTGTAGAAATTGTGTGTCCTGCAGTGGGCCACAAGGTAAACATCACAGACACCACAAGGGATGCTACATGAGGGTTTTAAACAGAACAATTCCATACCACCCACTGTCTGTGGTAGGGTATGTCCAACAAGTACGTGCCATAGCAGGGGATAGTATATGTTTATATACTGTCACAGTAGGCATGTGTATGGGCATATAACGACAATGACATGTCTAAGGTGGTCCTGTTGTGCAAGTATACTTTGCATTATGGGATAATATGTAAAATATGTGTAATGTACAGTATTGTAGGTAGATATGTCAGATATTCTACACAGCATAACAGGCATATCATGCATACCAAAGGTATTGTCTATTGGCATGTACAATATACAATAACAGGATACATATGGCTTGTAGTCACGGGACACTGTAACAGCATGATAGCTAATCTAAATGGAATAGCTACTGAATTAACCATGCACAAAGGACATGTAATAGCTTCACAGGTTCATAGTGGGGTACTATGCAGTCTGGCAAGTCTATGTGTAAGCCCAACTACAGTGTTTACACCAGCGGTACCTCTCTAGGGTAGTGTCCTGTCTGTGAACAGCAGAGCCATGTGTTACCTGCACCTCTGCACAGTACAGCCACTACAGTGATCCCTGGCATACATGCGTGTCTCCCATCCACCAAGTGAGGTATCACATGAACAGTGCTACTGAGTGCCCCTGCGTGATGTACATAGGAATCATGTTCCAAAGCATGGTGAGTGTATGGTTTGGGAATGTAACCCTCAAGCACATCCCACTCATCGTTGCGTGTGTGCACATATCCATGAGCATGTTGCTCACAGTGGCTTTTGCTTATGTCGCTTATGTGGAGTATATCCATGAATATTGTTGTGGACATGGGCCCTGTCTTTTCAGCAGAGGTCACCCCTGAGTATGTAGAATGCAAATGTGTACAGACGTGGTGTCCGTAGTTCTGCCGCATACGTCAACTGTCGGAGCTCAATAAACGTCATGGCGTGTTAATGTTGTGGTATGTAAAGCCTTAGCTGTTCTGTAAGGTACACCCTAAATGGGGTGTTGTACCCTTGAATGTGTGTATACGTCTGGAGTTCAGAGGTACAATGGGTGCCTATGTTCCAGCTACAAACCCAGTAACAGATAAGTGTGGCCACGTAGAAGGATATCCATGCCACAGTGGCAATATGGTTATCAAAGGAGTGGGTGTGACATACGTGTGTACTACGATCACGTATGATGTGACATGTATGTAAGGGACTACCACCTATGTGATAGTCAGTGGGTGAATGGTGTAATGCAAACGGGATGTTCATGCACCTTGTGTCATGCAGCTTGAGGCCATGATATTGATATCAGGTATCCGTCACAGTGACACCCTTATGGAGGGAGTCAGTATCAGCTGATGGATCAATCATGGCACTTTGTATGCAGCTGTCTGGAAAGCTAGTCATGGAAAGTCCCTCTGTGATAGCCTGTACCTCAGGGAAGCATATACCGAACATGAGGGGCCCTATGACTGAGGACTGTGGTACGCCAAGTGTAACTAAAATACAGTAGGTACTATGGTATGCTACCCTCATTGTGTGTGTCCTGTCCGTGAGCCACTTTGCATAACATCCTGAGACATAGGGGTCGATGTGCAGGTGGATGTGTATGTTGTCAATACCAGAATGGTGAACGGTGCTGAAAGCCAATGAGAGGACAATGTAGGCTGGGTGGACCCCCTTACCATCATCAACTACCCTGGTAACTGTATCAAAGGAGTCCACCAGGTGTAGGAGCCATGCTCTGGCCCTAACAAGTCCAACCTGGCTGGCGTCAAAGGACCGGAGCCCACCAATGTCTCTGTGAATGACTTCCATGATGATGTGCCCCATAGCCTTGCAGAACAGTCCAGTCAGGCATATAGGGCAATAGTCCCTCTCATGCATAGTGGCACCACCTGTGTGGAGTGTGATAACTTTTGCTGTGTGCCATTCAGGGGCCACAATGTCTGATACAAGGCTATTACTGAATATGGTGGCCAAGTGGGGAGACATGTCGTTCAGAGGTTTGTGTAAATCACAGCCTGGGATGTTGGATGGTCACATGGAGTCAGTGTTCCAGGCCTTATAGAGTGCAGGTTAGTACTGTGTAGTTGTGACCGCAGAGACACCGCAATGTTCCTGCATGGATTGTGGCCCTGTAGGGAGTGAGAGGGTGTAATGTTAGCACTGAACCCATCTGCCAGCATGTTGCCAACATCACTTGGTTCTGTAATGTTCCTGAGTAACTGTTGTATGTCAGAGCAGATGTGGGTATTGCCATTGACTACTGACATACCTCCATAATACCTTGTGGTACACCCTGGAATGTGCCGCTAGGTTCGGAGTATGTGATGAGGGATCCCGTAGCCCTACTGAAGCTGACCAGTGAGCTACCCACCCATGGAATTGTACTGCACTTTGCAACAGCCTCCACCTGTTGTTGTAAATTATGTCCATGGAACTGGACCCCCAGAGTGGCGTCCGTTATCTGGTGGGTACCATCATGGCTCTGTGTGGAATAGCATGATCCATGCAGTCTTGTATGTGCTAATGAAGTGCACTGGGGTATGTTTCAGCATTTGTATGTGCATTGTCCATCTGCACGGGTGTCATGACGTTAACTACTGCTGTCATAAGACATCTGTAGTAGGCATTGTAGTACTCTTGTACTGTGTATGCCGTGAAGGGTGTGGTGCTGGGATGTGGATAACAAGGGTGATTAGCATATGTTCGGAATCCACCAACGAGGGGATAACACCAGGTGTGGAACACCAGTCACATCTTGGTAGTGTCCATGTCTAGGATATTATTGGACTCGGAGGTAGTGTGTATGGGTTGGTCCAGCCGAGTTGAGGTTATGAATCCCGGACAGCATTGGTCTAATGTGTCGGTACATGAGTGGCTATCCCAGTTAAGTGTGGGGTAGTGTCAGTCTCACATCAGTAGTACCTGACTGAACCCTACTGTCCAGTACACCAAGAAATGAGGTCTGGTAACCGTGGGGTATGTTGTTGAATCCATAGCATGTTACAATGTGTATAGCAGTTCTGGCCACAGTTAGTTGCACGTGGAGCACCTCTGATGCATTGTGCTAAGTAACTAGCCAGGATGTATGTACAACATAGTGGAATATGGGAACACCTCAGCCGTGGGTGTGCCGGTCCAGGTTACATGACTGAAAGGTGTGGTCTGTGTATAACCTGTCATTGCAGGTGTGCTCTTCAGACCCTAGAGGCAGGTCCCAGTCACTGTAGAGATATTGAAGTGGTCCATTATAAGGAGTGCCTTGCCTGCGTGCGCCAGAGATGAAGATTTCAAGCATTGCGTCACATGACCCCATGTTTTGCTTGCCTGTTCCCGTTCTGGTGGTGAATGTTATTGGAAACTGCACAAGACAGGCAGTATAGAAGCAGCAAGAGCCTTACATGTCATCTGTACACCCAGGGCTGACAGGTGCAGGTCATCTGTGCCAAAGCATCATGTTTTGTTGACCATGTCAGTCAAAGCGGACAGATACCAGATGCCTGTGGAATGACAGCAGAAGCATAGGCAACTGTTGAAGTGACACAGTCAGTCATTGTACAGTGGTATCAGGTCCGGATGAATGCATAATGCTCCCCAGGGCTTGGCCCATACCTTCAGGGTTATAAGACCGGTGAGCTATTGCATGTCACTGCACACGTAGTCTGTGAAGTTGCATCTCAGGGCAGTCACACTAACATGGAGAATGACAGTCAAATTGTACCTGGTGAGGTGTGGCATGGGTGCATAGGTTATGTTGCAGAACCAGTTACCCGACAGCAAGATGTAAGCGACTATCGCCTTGTGTAGCCTGCTGAGTGGGACATCAGTGTGACCGCCTACACAGTCACCCATGACTGGTGTGTTGTGTATGTTATAACACCCTATTGGCTGTATGTGATGGGCACACATGAGTCTGTGAGCTAAAAGTTATTGTTGTTGTGTTTGGTGATGGGGGCTGCCTTAGGTGCCTACACAGACTATGGAGAGATACTGCACAAGTTGTACTCGTATGTGTGGCCTGTGGTGGTGGAGATCTTATGAGACTATGTGATGAGTGGGGTGTGTTGCAAATGTTACACATCCCCACATGATTGTCAGGTTCAGTCAGGGTTGGTGACAGCATTACCCCCAGCATGGCTGCATATGTGCATCTCCCAAAGGCTGTAGTGTCATATGTTGGAAGGTGAGCATTGACTGTGTACATGAGACAATTGCTCTATTGCCACATGTAAGCCACATTCATCATACAGACAGGCAATAGCACTGGTACGTGACAGTTGGACATGCCTGTATATACAACCATGTCTCACAAGATATGTGGGTTACATGTGTACAACAGCTGTTGTACTGTAAGCAAGCTGGAAATGCAAGGACAGACAGTGTACTTGTGAGAAATGGTGTGGAATGGGTGCTATATTAATCAGTAGCTCATGAAGTGCTCACAAGTTCTGAACAAGTGCTGAGCATGAAAATAAAATACAGATAGGGTGTTGGATAATATCAACCCACAAGTGGTGACGACAGTCATAATTGGTGGCACCGCACTATTACCCTGCTGAGTATGGTCTGCAAGTCCATGAACCATTATCAATGTAGATGTTAGCAGTACAGATGTAGATGACAGTACAGATGTTTGACTACATGTACCTTCGTGTGTCACAGGAGTGTTCTACCAGTGGCCTGTTGACAGAATCAACACTACAAAAGGTGCCAGAGTGACATGTGCATATCAAACCAGTGCCATTTACAGTAAAATAGGGTTAATGTGCTGTACTCCCCCCTCATTGTAGCCCATACCACACAGACAAATGCGAGGCAACTGTGTATGTAAGGATGTGAATGGCCATGACCTATGAGCAATAGCTGTCTCAGTGTTGTGAACAACAAACAGAATGGGCTTTGTGGGTGAGGTGTGTGACATATGTGCACATTCTGACAGATGATATCAGCATTGTCACTGCTAGGTGAATATCCCTGTACCCATTAACTACCACCTAGGCTGCGGTCAACATTATGGACACTGTGTAAGGGATGGTGCTGTGCAGTTCACCTGCCTGAGTTGGTGATGTTTCCAGGCCTCTTAGGTAGTCATGCGAGGCACCCATGTCATGACAGGGTGCCATCCATGAGCATGGAGATCATTGGACAGGCATACTCAGCACTCGGGTGACCAATATTGGATCACATATCACCTTTAAGGGGTATTGGCCATGTGTTGATGGGCGATACCAGCCTTCACAATCCTCACCTCCACTATGCAGCATGCTGGCTACCTTGCATAAAGACATGTGCTACACTATGATGATGGACATGCTACATGTACATATCCTGATCTGAAAGACATACGTCATGGACAGCCACCATCCAACTGCTAGGATCGCCACATGCTGGACAGATCCCTGTGCCATACATGTGACATACTCCCGCCATACCATGCAACTCTGTCCATCAAAGCTGCACATGTCATCTCTGTCATACATGGTGTGATGACTGCATGGTAGATGTATTATCAACTGTCTGGATCAGTAATGTGGCACTGATGCACCTCACAGTCATCAAATGGCTGTCGGATACAGCTAGGAAACCTTGCCCGTACATGCTATAGTTGATAACCATCCCTGTGAATGACGTCCGGGTAGCCATTGTCCCATGTCTATCACATGTGCAACACAGGCGATCCGTGGCAGGATGTTGAACAGCTGTACAGTGCCATGTCGATGGATATGGTAAAACACATGCATGTAAAGGTTTCCATGCGTATGTGTGCATTGTCACTCCTCAAGTCCATTAAGGTAGTGTATGTGTTGATATGTGACATATACACAGCATCAAGGTCAACAGCATTACCGTGGACACATCCAGGCATGTGCTGATAGGTAAGGACACCAGTGCAGGCAAACAGACATGCCCACATCAAGACAGCATTCACATGGAGTATGAACAATGTAATGAGGTGACACACATATATGGTGATGATATCCAATGCATAACGGGTGTTACATGTGTGTGACACAAACATGTCTGTCATGTCAGTGTCATGATGATTTGCAAAGATAACTGTGCAGATGTACTAGATTTACTAGAAATGTATGTGCAGCAGCATCTCTGTACATCTCTGATACTGTGACCTGTCACCATCATTATATCTTACAGATAATGCCTCTTTCATGTCTGCCAGCGTACAGCCGCCAGGAGGGTGATGTCCTCATCCCGTACCTCCATGAGAACTATGAGGTGTTGTTCAGCCATGTGCCACAGCATGCCCAGCAGCGTGATGACCTGTGGCAGGATCTTCACAGGAGGGTGAATGATGTGCGTGGCCATAACCGCACCTACCAGCAGGTGCGCAGACACTGCACGGGCTTGATATGACATGCAAAACAGCATGCCACTGCAATCGCCAGGGAACAAGGTGGAACAGGTGGTGGGCCACCAACCCAGCCCCCACTCACACACACCGAGTAGCTACTGGCCAGTCTGGGGACACCCTCAGAACAGCATCCACAAACACTAGCTGCCATCGTGGAGGTGGGTGTCTCCCAACCAATGAGCCTGGAGTTGCCTGGTAAGTCAGTACTGCACATATGACTTTTATATCCCATTTAGTTGCATGTGTCACTGTACATTATGTAATGTAACATCATATGCAAGGTATGTTGACACACATGGTGCATACTACAGTATGCTACCCTGTGTATGCACACATGTACATACTATATGCTATTGTACAGGCAAATGTGTTAACATGCACAGTGCACCCTGTGGCTGTCATGCAGTCATGGATAATGTTCAAACTGCTGTGTCACCCCTATACAGGTACCTCTGGCGTACCGCACAGACATCAGTCCGTTGCAGGTGAGACTGTCATCAGTATCAGGCATGTTAAAGCATAGATCTATTCGCCATGTGGCCAGTTAACACTTGTATACTTGATGTTCGGTCCAGTCACGATATACAGGTCACATCATCCATCATTCACACTGGCTACCCATGTGCAATATATGCAAACTAAATGATACACTGACATGAAACCACAGTATCTGTCATTGCTACATGTGTGGACAGCTGTGCATACAACGGTGGAGGTGTTGTACAATGTAGGCATATGTACTATACATTGGAACAACACGGGTGGTATGCAAACAGTACCACACAGTGAGCTGGGACATGGGAAGCCCACAGGAGTCACCATTGTGTTATATGCCCCTGCATTGGGTGCACACATTGTGATATGCCATCTGACATGTCCCAGACACGTAGTGTTCTGGCTGCAATATTGTCACACTATCCCATAACACATACCCACATACCAAACATACAACCCATTGTCTGCATAGCCCTGTGGATGGTGACATATCTGACATCTATAGTTGTATGTCACATGGGATAACACAGACATGTGAGACAGACGGCCATCACAAACATTTGGCTAACACATGTTCACTCATGGCCATGGGGGATGGCCAGAGACATGTAGCCACACAGTAGATGTGATGTGTATACACCTTGTTGCACATTGTCCACACATGGTCCAATTATAGCCTTAGTTGACTGATTATACAGTTGATGTGGTACACTGGACATCCTAAAAGCCTGTGCACAGCTAGTGGAGGTGTCACTTAAGTCTACCATATAAGATGTGTTGAACATCACGACTGTGTCATAGCATGACAGTAGTCACCTGTACAGCTTCCACAGACATTGACACCACATCAGGCCACAGATACTGTACATTTCCCTTGCTGCTGTAGGACATCACCGTTAGCTGTACACCTCATGTGTGTGGTACATCAATGTCATGTGGGACATGGTGAATTGACAAGCCTGTCATGTGTGGACATGGTTGCCAGGCAGCTAAGACTCTGTAGTAGTTGTGCAGGGGTGTCATCTGTAGGTCTTCCAGTGACCTGTCACATGACACAGCATGGTTTGGTGTGTATACACCTCAGCATCGTGGGTCACAATCCACAGTTATGTCATGGGTATGCATGCAGTTATGGCTATGCAATGTGTGTATATTATGCACTGTATAGCAATATAGACACCTCATGATGCCATGCAATGGCACAGTGTCTGTACTTCACACTGTATAGCAATGTAGATGGCTCACACTACCCTTCCATGCTCATGCACATTTGCTAAACATGCATTCTATCTGTAGGGCATACAGACAACACTGCAATGTGATGCCCATTACGACCCTGTACATGTGTCAGAACACCATTGTGTCAGACATGCATGCATGTTAATGCACACGTCAGCAGATTACATGTCAAGGTCATGTCAGCCATGTGTACTGTTAACCTGTTCTGGTCCACATGGTGTATCACAGGGATGCATGCTTACTACCATGATTGTGTGAACTGCATGGCTACTGATATGACACCTGCTTGCTGTAGTGTGCACCCCAGGGAGGTATGCTAACTAACACTATTAATGTCTGAGCTGCATGCCATCTGCTGTATCACATGCATGCTGCATGCTGTCTGTCAAATCACATGCATGGTGTGTCTGTGTGTGTCTGTGTATGTGTCTGTGTGTGTGTCTATTGTAATTTAGAGTCTTTCTTTGCATTCACAGGTGATGTATGTGCGTTACACTCCTGCGGTCCATCTGATGTTAGTGTCCCCACAGATACTAGCAATGATGAACATATGCATGAGGTACAGGCATGGTTGTCAGGGGCTGAATCTGTGCCAATGGTTGCCATCCCAGCTATGTCCCCCTCTTCCCCACACACAGTTCTGCTGCCAACACATACCGCATCACCAGTGGCCATAAAGGAAGGACAGTCAGCGTTTGTTTGCGTGGAACAGGAACGTGTTGTGGCTACAGAAGGTGTGTCTCCACACCATGGTGTCAGTGTAATGACTGCAGATGTGCCACACAGGCATGTGGCCGGTGCTGCTCGTAGGAGGACCTCTGGCAGACATGCACCTGCAGGACAGAGCACAGCAGCTGGTATCACCAGACACATGTTCCAGACTGTAATGGCGGCACAGGCATGTGCTGAACAGCAGAACGGAGAAGGGCAAAGGCTGCAGAGGGCTGCTATCCATACTCTAAATGACAACATCCAGGCATTGGCAAATGCTCAACAGCAGATTGCTGATGTTCTGGACAGGTGATTGGGTGACATGGTTGGAATCCTTGACAGTGGCAAGGCAATCCGCGAGTGTGAGATGTCTGTGCTGGAACATCTGGTAGGAGTGAAGCATAGGCCATGTGGACGTAGGCCAGCTACATCACCTAATGCAGGTCAATGTGAGCATGCCACCTCACATGGCCGCTTCCATAGTGCCGGTAGCAGTAGCAGTGCAGCTGGTGCTGCACTGTCCACACCAGGACACAGCAGGCTGTGTAGACGTGGCCCTGGATGTTCCCAGCGGGGGCATGGTTCCAGTGGACATGTGTCGTCGGACAGTAGCCAATCTGTACCTCCGCCTGGTAGTGTCCATGCAACCCCTGGCAGGCACAGGTCATGTGGCCATGGCCGGACACAGTGAGCTGCACATCCTGGTCTGTACAATCTGGAGCTGTCAATAATACCCCTGTGTAGGCCTCACAAAAGGCAGAACTGTATGCACACATACACGCACACAGCAAACACATCTGTAGGGCACCACAACACCCACATGCATACTGAACATACATGTCCAATCAGATCACCGGCCCTTACCCACACACATGATGTCATCCATTGGCGCAGCCTATGCCCCTGGCAAACATTATCACCCTGTGCATATGATGAAGCCTATGCCGCATCCCTGTCATCCACACCATTGGTGCAGGGACATGCTCAAATGGTCTGATGCACAGGGTGAACAGAATAGTGAGAGAAGTGTATATTACATTAGTTGTGTAAGAATAGTGAGAGAAGTGTATATAACATTAGTTCTGTACTGTTGACACACCAGACATACCATGTAGTACAGGTTTAGCATGCATTGTTATATGTTCACAGTATGTGTCTTGGTAACAACAGTAACAGCATGTTGGTAATGATGCCCTGGTTCCCTCCTTATGGTCTACTTGCATGTGCCTACAGGTAGCAGTGTTTGCAGTCTCCCATGTGTAAATGTGGAGTACTCACAGGCACATATGGCAATATCAGCATGTTATACGTAGCCTCAACCTGACTGTTGGAAAGGCTAACATACCACAGATGTTCACACATATACTGATCCAGAAGCATGTGGGCTGTTTAATAGGCTACAGTGGCTAGAGACCTGACATCCATACCAGGTCACATCACAGGTATGTTGACATGGTGCAGGGGTTGTACACAGCGGTCCAACCGATGACAATGTTAGAGGCCACTTGACAGCATGAGGCCTCATTGTGTAGCAGTAAAACCCTGTCACATTACAGGAACATGCCCACACTCACGGGGTCAACAACACTATAATGCACACTCCATAGTGTTGAGGTGAGGACCCCTGCCTATGTGGTAAGCACCCTCACAATACTGTGCACCCACATGACGCGACACAGAGGAAGAACATGTACAGGTAGCCAGTACGGCTGAGACCGATGGCATCAACATGGTAGTAGACTGCATCACCATGAGGGGTTAGGGATCCTGTGTGTTCTGTATGGTAGCATACACCCTCACTCCATGCACCAGACAGCCATACATACACACACACACACACACACACACACACACACACACACACACACACACACACACACACACACACACACTGTGGAGACCACAAATGTCATTCACATACGGATAGCTGATATGTGTGTGATACACACACCACCCCTGCCTACGTCATGCTTTCCACACTGCAGTATGTACAGATCTCTACAACAGTGTACAGGGGTGTGTAAAAATTGGGATGTATTCCCCACCATATGTGGCATATATGGTCACACAAGCAAACACACATGGCAGTACTGTGAATGATACACCTGCTATATGATGATATGTCTGACAGAAATGCAGCAGTATTGGCTGCATTATTTGTACCAACGCTACCTCCGGCAATTGTGCTGCTATATGTACACAGGAGGATGTAAGTGTTACAGGTGTCAAGTGACTTACAGTCAGTAACACCTGACCGCTGTGTAGGTTTTATGTCTTCACCGTCAAGTAACAGTAACATAACGTACTGTTTGCACATATAATGGTAGGATGGCGTGTGACACACCTGTCAGCCGTCCCCGGCAAACATCCATCTGCACAAGTGGATCACCACTTTATGTACACACATCCATCCATACCTGATGTACATCCTACCATACTGTCAGTATTTCACCATATACAGGTGTCAATGACGGGGCTGCATTGCAACTGCATGTTGTAGTTAGGCACAGATGAGTTACATACATCAGCTACTGCACATGCATGGAAGCTGCATGCACACTATAAATTGTACATGTGTGTTGGTCCTACATGCCTGTCATGTAGCCATGTTTGTATGCATTGCAATTGGTGGACATGTGTGATGACATACATAACACGTGGACTGTTGTATGATATGATGGGTGTCATGGGTAACTAGTACAGAGGGACTGTGTCCTTGGTCAACATTGCTACCTCATGTACTGTTAGCATTCAACAGCCATGGACCCACCTTCCATTTGTGTGCACGGAGGACAGCAAAAGCTATGCTATGTACATATGTGTTGTGTGTGTGGTCCATGCCCATATCCACTGCTATTACATGTATGTCATATCCAAACATGTGTGTTCTTTGGTGTACAGTGACAGTCATCTATCACAGCTGTGTAAGACCCAGGGTCCCTGTTATGTGTAGAGCTGACCTGGTTATGTACAGTGGTATCATTGCAATGCATATCACATGATGGAACCCTGTCGGTACATGTGTAGTCTGCACAGTTGCTGTAGACCTATGTACAGTCCACTGGTCATCAGTCGCACGGTGTTGTGGTAATGTATGGCTGTGTATTGCTGGTCCAACGACATGGTGATGTCTGAGGGCTACATAATAGACTGTGGTGTGTACCTCTGTGATCTGCACCTGAGATATCTGTGAAGGCTCCTGAGTGTGTACTGGTCAGTACATGTGATTGGCCTTCATGTATGTGGGGACAATAACACCATAATGTGCCCTTCCGTGTTTAGAATTCGTGTGCATGCAAGACAGCCCTTTGCAACTGCTAAGTGTGTGAGCATGCCCAGTATGACATTGTGTACATGGACACACAGTACATTCCACAATGTGCCCTTCCGTGTTTAGAATCCATGTGCATGCAAGATGGCCCTTTGCAACTGCTACGTGTGTGAGCATGCCCAGTACACCGTTGTGTAGATAGACACACAGTACATTCCAAACTGTGCCCTTCCATGTTTAGAATCCGTGTGCATGCAAGACGGCCCTTTGCAACTGCTAAGTGTGTGAGCATGTCCAGTGCGCCGTTGTGTAGATGGACAGACAGTACATTTCAAATGGACGTGTGATACTAAGTGTATGGGCATGCCCAGTGACACCTTGTGTCGGTGATGTGCCTCTGTGTATGGGCATGGCCATTGACATCCTGTATAGCGATGGTGGTCATCCAGGCAACAGATGTCCATTTTCCACATCACGATGGATGCCTACATTGAACACGCTGGTAGACTGTCTTGAAGGGTGTACTGTCTGTGGCACGTCCCGTATCTATGTAGTGTTGTTGTAGTGCTCCGTAGATAGGCAGTTGCCCCGATCACACCACTGCCGTGTGTTTGTCTACGTCTACCTTCGGACAGTAATATGCTTTTAGACTGCTCACTCTCTATACATTCCCTATCGGCGTCCTTGCCTTTGCGGATGATGTCATCCACTTTGAAGTATGCCTCTGGGAGTGCTGTGTTCAGTAATCTCAGTAGTGCGTTCTGTAACTGCATAATGCTGTAGTGTGATAAGGTAGTTAGGTGTATGTTCAACTCCCAGCCCTGCCAAGTGTGTGTGTGTGTGTGTGTGTGTGTGTGTGTGTGTGTTTTGCTTCCAGCTGCCTGGGGACAGAGTAATGCTTTTAGATGGCTCACACCACATACATTCCCTATCTGCGTCTTTGCCTTTGTGGATGATGTCATCCACCTAGAAGTATGCCTCTGGGAGGGCTGTGTTTAGTAATCTCGGTAGCGTGTTCTGTAACTGCGTAATGCTGTAGTGTGATAAGGTAGTTAAGTGCATGTTCGACTCCCAGTCCTGTCAAGTGTGTGCCTCTGTGTGTGTGTGTTTCCAACTTCCTGGGGACAGAGTAATGCTTTTAGATGGCTCACACCACATACATTCCCTATTGACGTCTTCGCCTTTGCGGATGATGTCATCCACCTAGAAGTATGCCTCTGGGAGTGCTGTGTTCAGTAATCTCAGTAGCGCGTTCTGTAACTGCATAATGCTGTAGTGTGATAAGGTAGTTAGGTGTATGTTCGACTCCCAGCCCTGCCAAGTGTGTGCCTGTGTGTGTGTGTGTTTCCAGCTGCCTGGGGACAGAGTAATGCTTTTAGATGGCTCACACCACATACATTCCCTATCGGCATCTTTTCCTTTGCGGATGATGTCATCCGCCTAGAAGTATGCCTCCGGGAGTGCTGTGTTCAGTAAACTTGGTAGCGCATTCTGTAACTGCATAATGCTGTAGTGTGATAAGGTAGTTAGGTGTATGTTCGACTCTCAGCCCTGCCAAGTGTGTGCTTGTGTGTGTGTGTTTCCAGCTGCCTGGAGACAGAGTAATGCTTTTAGATGGCTCACACCACATACATTCCCTATCGGTGTCTTTGCTTTTGCGGATGATGTCATCCACCTAGAAGTATGCCTGTGGGAGTGCGGTGATGCCAGAACTCAGTAGCACGTTCTGTTACTGCATAATGCTATAGTGTGGTAGACTAGACAGGTAGATGCTCAATTCCAGGGCATGGCAGGTGTGTGTTTGGCAGTTATACCATATGTGTTGGTATCTGTGGGTGGCTAGCTGCAGGATGTGTTCAATTTGTTTTGTTGCTGACCTATATAGTGTCCACAGCCCGCATATTCTGCCAAGATACTGGGTTGTCAACACATACATTCGCCAATAGGTCTGGTGAGTAACTGTCAGCAGCCCTACTCTTACCCTTGCTACGGTCTGACTCATGTGATGCAACATAACATACGTGGCTTGATATTAACAACACTACATGATGCAGGTGGCACATGTAGTTTCCTTTCCATTCCTGTCTAATGCATTGCTGTCATGTGGTTCGCTGTTGTGATATAAATGCCATATCTACATATGTGTGTACATGTATATGTGTGTATGTATATATACATATATATATGTCCATGTATATATGTGTACAAATAATATATGTGATATATGTAGATGTAGAGGTGGACATAGATGTGAACATATGTCTGGGGACATCAGCACTATTGGCTATTTGTGCCGGATGATCTGTACGTGATAACCTGGGATCTATGTATATCTGCCATGGCGTGGTGTTAATGCACATAGTCTGTAGTGTGCAGGGCCACGGGTTGTAGTCATGTAGACACCGGTTATTTTGTTGCTGGGAAGACCATGGGACATCGAATATGGTGATGGTAAGGCACCTGTTGCCAGTTGTGTGTGGATATGAGCGACACTGAGCAGTGGTTAATATGTTGGAGGTTCGGTATGGGTCATATAACTATTCATTAGAAGACTATACTATGCAGATGAGGTTGACTATTGTGTATCACATTTATCACCAGGGTGTGCTGCTGGTCGCTGGAGTGTATGTGTGTAGTCAGCCAGGTGTAGGTCTCGAATATAGTTGACAGCATGGGAGGGGGGTCAGGCATACTGTACGTACATTGCAGAACTGGGCCTCATGAGTGCTCCTGCCTTAGCACACCTAAGCTAGGGGTGTGTCTATACCTGCCTGGTGACGTTGGGAGGGATGACAGCAGTGGTGGTGTAGTCAGGGTGTACAGGCTGCACAAACAGGTGTTGATCAGCACAATCAGCTGATGACATGGCCAGCCCGCACATGAACAGTACATTAATGCGAGCAAGCAGCATACACACAGGTTTCGTCCACACTCTACACCACCGGTGTATACCTGCAGGGACATTTCACGACACAGTCCAAACCAAATGACACGGGCTGCAGCAGGCAACATATACCAATGTGTGCAAGTGGCTGGGGCAGTGAGGATGTGTATGCTGCCAAACAACCCTTAGTGGGGTGACATAAGACTTTATAGACCGAGGGTGACTTACCAGGGTCTACATGGGCTGGGGATGTTGGAGCACTATGGGGTGGACAGAGACCTCCTACAGCAGCTTGTTGACCTGTGCCTAACACATCAAACAGGCCGAGGGAAACGCATCACAGTGGATACCATGGGGTGTGTTGGCCTAGGTGTATTAGCCACAGGTACCTCACACAGCACAACTGGGGATATCATGGGTATCTCACAGGCATCTGCATCCAGAGTATTGCACCAGTTCACAGATGCCATGTCAACACATGCTAGTGAGCACGTACAGGTCCTCCACACATGTGATTAGTGGACCAGCAATATGCATCTGTTCAACCACATGGATAAGTACCCTGGGGTACTGGGTGCTATAGCCTGTACACATAGCACCACCCAGGGAGCAGGGTAGGGCCTACAGTCAGTGCAGGGGCATACCCTCCAACAGCTGGGCCATATGCGATGGCCAGGGCATGAGATTGAATGTGTGTGCTGTCTGCCCTGGAAGCCATGATGTGTCTGATATATGGCGTCTGACACAACTGTAGCACACCAATGCCTATATAGACATCCCCTACAGTCTCCTAGTGGGGGATGCTAGGTAAACACTGGTGTAGTGGCTTATAACACCCATCAGCAATGCACACACACCTGAAAACTCACACCATACTGAGGCGGATGCACAGGCAAGACATATACATGTGTATGTGTTTGGAATGCTCGGTTCACAGTTCTGGTATCCGGACACATCTGTTTGGGCTCTGCAGTATTCACAAGCTACATGCATACAGGTTGTTATGGTATTTGCTATGCTACACAATGTTATCCTGCAGTAACAGTTGCAGCAGGAACAGCATGGAGCAGGGCCACACAGCCCAACACCACTGCCAAGGCCTGTACAGGCACAGTGTGACTTTGTGAAGGAACTACCTGAGTAGGGCACAGTCGGTGAAAGCCCGTGCACAGTATGACCTGCCCTTGGCAAAGAGGCAACACAAGGCATATGCACTGACACAGTAGGTACCCACGGATTTCCCCTCTCTGACCCGCACACAGTACAATGGATGCCAAACATGACAGTACCTGTGCTCTGCCATGTATGGGAGGTGCACTGTGTGCATCCGACATAGGCAGCACTCCAGCACCATCCTCAAGTCCGTAACACAACCAGGGTATATCTATTGACCTAACAAGTGGCAGTTGTATTAAAATGTGTACTTACCCATTGCTATGGTATGTATGTGAGCATACAAGTGACTGTGGTGGCCAAATGTTAGGGCAGCAGACAGTACACATCCATAGTGGCACCTTGACCTCTGTAGCACATACAGGGCTCACAATGGTAGCCTGTAGTACACAGGGTGTCCTAACCCACTGCAGATTATGGGCTGACCATCATGTGTGTCCGTACAGCCCACACATGTTCCATGTAGCTGGACAGATGTGGACCAATACAGACAAATGATATACGATGGCCTATGGATATGCCCAATGACTGACCCTAACCCCCTATGACACACACAGATGACAGCAGGCCAGGCTGTTTGATGTAGGTTGTGTAATTGGATGTCCAACACCACTGTGCTGGTAATTAATGCTGGGAAGTGACGTACCCTGGTATCCCTCCAACCAGCAATTTAGGTAGGTCCACACACTGACATGGAGTACCTGGCAGACCAGTACAGTAGCAGCAGATGTGTACAACTGTTGGCTGTGCCCCCCATCACACCTACACATGTGAGAGCCATGTGCACCACCCACGGTGCTGTGTAGGACTGTGGTTGTGGTCGCATGTCCCCCCACGCTATACAGACATGTAGCAACTGTCAATGCCACATGACCATTAGCTACCCTGCAGACACAGCATTTCACCTGTCTGTGTAGAATGGAGGGGTCAGCAACACAGTACTAACTATCTGGACATGTGACACATGCAATACAGTTGACCATACTTTGCATGCTCACACACATGATGGTATTGTCACTCTACAACATGCGTAACAGTCATACTGGGCATGCTCCCACACTTAAACACAGGACGGCCAGGCATGTACACACCAGTGGTCCGGACATATCTGCCAGTACATTGCTATACTGTTGGATGTCTGCACTGTATGGTGTTTGCGGTCTATTGTATGTACATATGCCATGGTCTATTGTTAATTCACATGAGCTATGTGTGCAGGGTACTTCTACCATCACGTGTATAGGGCGGTTCTTTGTTTGCGGATGCCTTTGGATACAAACCGGGTAAGGCACAGTCCAGCAGGTGGGAGCTGTTGCGCATGGGTTTGCACAGTGTTAAGCACTGCTGACCTCTGGTCACAGCACCTTATATACGTTTACACTCCACATTTCTTTGACAGGGCACTACTGGCGTACTGGTAGACAAACACGCTTACAGCCGCTCGCTCTCCAACATTTCCGCTTACATTTGTCACTCACACTGGGTGTGTGTGATCCCTTGTGATGCGTATTACATTGGACTACATGACTACAGTATCGGGTATGTGTAACCATTTTGCGACGGCAGCCGTTCGGCTGTATGGACTCGGTGGCCTGTCCAGTGACATAATCATATTATATGTGTGTTCCTCATACGATCTGCTCCCATCTGCCTGTTACATGGGAACTGATACTCTGCAATGCTGACATGTGACTTGAGTTTGTTAACGCAGCTGTCTGCCGAGTCATGCTAACGCATACCTACTGCACGTTGACCACCTTTCAGATTGCATGACGGGAGACTGTAGGAGTGACACCTTTCCCACTTTGCATGAGACAGTCCCTCATCACACATCACATGTGACAATACCAGAACTCTCCACCAATCGGGGACACATTTCTGCAGAATCAGGGACAGGTCATGAAAAACAGGGACACTTTTACAAAAGTAGTGCTATTAACTTGACATATTGACAGAATCAGAGCATATGACTTAATACACATATTCTGAAGTAACAGTTGTTTATAACTCTTACTTATTGTCATTAGTCAGTAAGTGTAATTCACCACCTTACCTTCAACAGCCACTACTTTTAGGAAGGATTAAGAAGGACACAGTTAGACTTTCAGTTAAACTCAGAGACGTACCTGACATTCAGGGACAGTTGAGTGGTATGGACAATACTCTAGCCATTGCAACTGTCCTGATTAGGGGACCTTCTCATGTTGTAGGTGTCTGTACTGGTTACTTGTTACAGGTCTTGTATACCTGACACTTCGATATGTTATATGTAGTAGCATAAGCAACTATACTGCTGCTAGACTACGCTTTGATTTGTTCTGATATGTATATTTCTGTACTATGCATGGCTGTAAGTATGTTCTGCCCTGGTACATCTGACAGTTCTACAGTGCAGGTTCCACTTTGGCCGTTCAGACTGGTGGCGGCCCTATAGACCCTATATGTAGAGCTATCACATGTGTCAAGGCAACACATACCCACAGCATACCTCTCAACTGTCCCTGATTTTCAGGGCCGTCCCTGATTTTGACTCAAATTTTAACTCTGTCCCTCTTAATCCCTCCTAAAACTAGTGACGTTTAGAGGAAAGGTGGTGAATCACACTTCATGAATAATGACAATAATTAAGAGTTACAAACTTCTTTTACTTCAGAAAATGAGTATTAATTCATATGCTCTGATTCTGTCAATGTTTCCAGTTAATAGCTCTAATATTTTAAATGTGTCCCTGATTGTCCATGTGTTTTCTTGACTTGTCCGTTATTCTGTTGAAATTTGTCCCCAATTGGTTGAGAGGTCTGACCCACAGCCAGTAGTACATGGACGACCTCCACGGTTTGCATACGTTAAGGTTATTCATGTAGCATTATAATTGATAATACTGTTTCCTATTACATGTAGCTGTTACTGACACAACAAATTGATGTCTGACACCACTACACACACTATATAGCCTCCATTCCCAAGATCACAGGCCATGTGCCATAACTGTAATTTTGCAAGACACAACTGCAAAGACGGGTGTGTCCCTCGCAGGCATACGGGTGTTTAACCTCTTCTATTATGCTATCATCTACCTGAGATGGTCAGCAACTGGGTGTGTCCCTCGCAGGCATATGGGTGTTTAACCTCTTCTATTATGCTATCATCTACCTGAGATGGTCAGCAACTTATGCACTTTCCATCAGTAGCAGAACTCACATACCAATGGCTGTGAATGAACACTGTATCAGGAACAATGCATAACACCCTGCGGGACACATTTAGATGATTGGTTCTATTAACCAGACACATTCACAGTCACAGAACATATGTATTCTTTCACGTTTGTCGAGGTACATGCCGCTTATGACTCATACATGTTGTCATCTGTCATTACCTGTACTCCGCCACCTGTTCTCCTAATATCAGTAGTTCTGGCAATGTTTAGTTGGACTTTGTTACATTCTGATACATAACTATGGACAGCCCTGCTAATCGGGTACACGGCACTGTGTAGGTCTCTATGTATTCCCCGATGGCTTACAAACTATCCGGTAGATGTGCTCTTCAGGTTTGGGAGGTGTAGGCATATGTTATGCCCACATAGGAATATTAATGACTTCCACTGGGTGGGCCTACTACATCTCTGCCAACCAGCACCTGCACACTTAAGCCCATTAATGCATACCCATGGTCCACCTACCTGGCACTCCTCTACAGCAGTCGTGACAAATACTTACTGCAAGCGCAGCTGGGGTATGAGCACACCCTTACACATTGCCCACTCTCCCCATCTCGGGACACATGTCGTACGTTTTGTCGACCCATGTATTATCACATTTGCACAACCTACTGTTCCATGTACACCTACATCCTGCTCGTATTAGTGTCAGCAGATTCTTTCATACCCTGAACTTTTGGGGTCCTGCAAGGGACACCGTTATCCATGTTTAAAGTGTAGATCTTGCAGAACTCTACCACTGGTCCTTTCCTACCAGTGTTTTGGACAGCGGCAGTGTATTGATCTGTATTGCCTGTCTGTATGTCTGTCCGGCCTAGCTGGGCGATGTGGGGGGTACAACGTTTCTTTATTGGACCTCCCAGTCACAAATGCCCGGGCTGTAAATATGTTACCCCTAATTGCTGTGAAGTAACCTATTTATGTGAATGTGTATATCTACACTGACATATAGTTTGTTTTGTGTGTATGTGTATATATCACTACCTGTTGTTTGTGTATATATATATATATATATATATATATATATATATATATATATATATATATATATATATATATATATATCCGTAGTATATCCTTGTGTGTGTGTGTGTGTGTATATATATATATATATATATATATATATATATATATATATATATATATATATATATATATATGTGTAGATATATATATATATCCGTATGGATATATATGTGTATGTAAATTAATATAGCTATGTGTATATATACAATTTTATCTATATATACATCTGTGTGTCTGTTAACCTATACATTTCCCGGACATGGACACTTACACATGCGTATTGGTTTTATCCCTGCTTCAACAGCATACTATTGCCTTAGTCATTCTGACACCGACACTTCACTCCGGTGAACTTGTGCTCAGTATATTGCACATTATGCAGTGGACAGATGTCGCACATTTTTCATGTCTGGGGTGCCGCTGCTAACTGGGTTGTGATAGTGTCATTTGACCTATTCCTCGTATGAGAAGCCTATTTTTCCTGCTACTGTGTTTGTTTCTGTACACATTCATATTATTACTGTTGATAGGATGTGTGTTTGTGTTACTGTGACTGTACATCGACAAATTGCTGTCTTCATGTAGTTGTGTCTTTCTGCTTTTCCTGGTTTGGGGTTGTCACAGCAGAACTCTGTTCCGCTCATGAGTGGCATATAGGTTTTAAGTGCCTGGCTGCCAGACCTGACGCACAACGGCCGACAACGATACGCCCATTCACTCATGTCTCCATGCAAACGACTCTCTATCTGGGAATCGCACCTACATACTAGCTGACCTCCACGGGCCCCTCCATTGCACCCGGCACAACATACCCTATCACTCCTGTGTCCACACTCGCATATCCATAGTTTCTCCTGCACACCCGTGTTGAGTTTCCCCGCATAACAGCCATTATACACCTGATATCGCAGCCATGATGCACCTTTACACATTGCCCTCTCATGAGCGTTGGGGCCCTACACACATTTTGTACTGCCTTACTGCCTCGTGTATTCACAGGCTCACCATCCATTCATATTTGCACATACGTGCCTTTCCTGGTGTTATGGATTATGAAATATTTGCGGGTTACAAGTGAAGGTGGCCGCAACATGTCCTGCATTCCATCTGTTTACAATGTTGACGTAGCACTTCAACGATGTTATGGCCACTGGTATAGCCCTGCCTCTGGTGTGGAGAGCGGTGCTCTACTCACACTTGTGCAGCTTTATGTGACATACGCTGCGAGCACTTCATAATTCCTAACTTGCTCTGGATTCCCTTCACAACCCTTAGGTTTGCTTTCGTCTTTCAGCATTCCTAACATATCTATCTAATAATATATATATATATATATATATATATATATATATATATATATATATATATATATATATGTATGTATATGTATATATATGTGTGTGTGTGTGTGTGTGTGTGTGTGTGTGTATATATATATATATATATATATATATATATATATATATATATATATATATATATATATATATGTATATATAGATAAATATGTAGATATATAATTGCATATTTCTGTTATGTCTGTGGATATTTATCTATACACACATCTATCTAACTATATATATATATATGAATGTTACAGCTGTAGAAGACAACATACATTTGCTATGCTAATAGCTGCATACACCCACGCAGGCCCACTTGCATCTACTTATTCTGAGTTACATATGTTTACAGGCACGTCTTTAGGATTACATGTGCCTTATTCCTTATGACAGTACCACTTTGATGGAATCCAGTTAACGGACCCATGTGAATGCGGTCACCTTTACATGTATAAATGTTGACTTTACAGCACAGAGGCATTCATTACACAATTAATATGTGCTATAGTCGTACTTGAACCGGGAATGCCTTTACGTTGGGCAGATGCTGTAACCACTACACTATTGGTGTTCTGGCTCATTTATATGTATACCCATGGTTCATAGCTACTTTGACATATGCCTCACAGCTTCTCTTACACAGCAGGCATCCATTCTCCTGCTGGGAAAATCACAGTACTACAATTAGGACATTCCCTGTTTCCTACTGCTCTGGACCTGTGCTGCAAGTCTACTCACTCCAAGGATATTCATAACTCCTACGCTTATAGTCCTCACACATACGCGTTTTTGATTGTCAGGGTGTTCATGTGCTGGTCCGCATGGATTAGGCTCGGCCGACTGGTGACTAGCACTGCCCTGGCGCTGTTCAAAGATCAGACATAGCACATGGACAGAGTTAGCCCAGAGTTTAACATTCTACCCGTGTTTACAAACACAGGTGTTTGGGCACCTCTGACCACATTATTGGGTCGGTGCTACATAATTTAGGGCGGGGAGTGATTCCACTACATAATGCAGGTTGGGGAGGTGGTTTCCCTTCCCATTTGACTATTTCATTCATTTATACATACAATGAGTATTATTCTGGACATCTGTTATGAATTCACTACAGGTATGCAATAGATGGGACAGTTGGTTGGTGTACTTCTGTGTACGGACCTCTCTGATACTCAGGGACTTGTGTCTATAGGGACAAGGCTATGACAACTCAGGGACAATCACGGACAGTTCTACCCATATTAGTACTATTAACTTGGAATGTGTTGACAGATTTGCAATACTACTAATTTTCTGCAGTTAAATGAGTCTATTACTCTTCATTGTTGTAATTAGTCATTCTCATTCAACACCTTTCCCCCGAAGGTCACTGGCTTTGTGAGTTTTTATGGGTCTGGCCAGTTATTGTGCGAATGCTCTGACCATTGGTATCGTTGACATTGTCATATGTACAGGTTGTGCTGTATTCTGGTGACTAGGGTTGGCACCTTTTCAAATGGCCAAGATGGGACATTTTCGGAACACACATCAGATTTTACAAGCCGACGCATAACCCACGGTCAGTACAACAGATAGAACTTTACTTGTTTGCCTACATAAAAGCCTATTGTTGTAGCGGTTTAGTTGCTTATTCTGTTTCTTGTAACATTTAGGTATTGTAGATACTGCAATAATTATTTTCTGCTACTATTACATAACATATGGGACATAATTATGTCCTACAATCCCAGGACATTTGCCATTTGAAATGTCTTTTGTCAGGACACAACTGTCCAACGATGGACTGTCCCTCGCAAAGTGGGACAGATGATAACCCTACTGCGGACACCAGATTGTTTGGGCCAACACATAGCCACGGTCAGTGCAGGTTTAGAACATTCATTTGTTTCCTAGCTGTGAGCCTTATACCTTTGGCACTTTTGTTGTTTGACTGTTTCTTGTACAAATTACATTTATTCTATCCTGACGTGACCGCTTTAGGCAACTGTTACATGCAGTATGGTGCATAGTTATTTCCTACGGTCACAAGACATTTGGCATTGTACCATTGTTGGTCAGGTCACACCTACACACACATTAATTGTCCCTCACACAGTGGATCAGTGGTATCCTGTTTACGTCAGTGCCTTCATCACCCTTATACCATGTGCCACTATGCGAATGTGTGCAATATATTCTCTCGCTTATTCGTGTCGAGACATGTGCGTCACCGGCAGGTGTTTGATCCTGGGTAGTAGGTTATGCATGACCATTTAGGGCTGGACAGTGTCGTGCACCACTAATGCACATTCCAACTTGTGTCCAGATATCTACAGGACTGGACTTCGTGTCTTCCATTCTAATGTTTACACAGGTTACTTATCCCTATGAGGGATATCCCAAAAATTGAACAAGACCAAAACAAGATGAATACCGACCATTCTTCTGGTGTTATGAAAATGTGCTGGGGGTTTTACATGCAAGGGAAACATTGTGTGCAATCTTGCAACTGCTTAGGGTGACACTACCTACTACATATGCGTAGTGGTCACTATGTGTAGATGTGGCTGCACCAAACCAGTAGGCCAGGTATGGCTGGATTTGGTGGACATTCAGGTAAGGGAGCGGGTTGTGTGATGTGGAGGGGATGCTGGGTATTCCATTATGCATCCAGGTGTGTTGCATTTGTTATGGCCAGATCCATCAGGACCAATCTGTGGGTATGTGCTGGTGACATGTCTATACATTTGTATCGCACATTTCAATATTCATATGTTTGTGGGATTGTGCCCTACAGTATGGCCCGTCTGGTTGTATTGCAGCTGTTTATATATGTTTTTGTGTTTCTTTCAGCTTCACACTCTGCTCCCTCATACACCTCTGGTTCACGTATTCTGCATACGACACAGTATCACCTTGGAGGATTGTACCATTACCCATCCCCCCACACACACATATTCCTCACACCCCATACATCACTGCTTTGGTTGTTGGCCCATGACACGGCCAGAGTAACACATTGAATACCCTACATATGTCAGGTACCTGTATGGTTGTGTGGACTACCCTGCCATGTTTGCTTTCCACATGCTATACCTCACGCACATAGGTACACACCCATACTTAACTTTCATTACATGGTTGGTATACCCAGGTACTACCCGTTCAACTGTGACACATCCTGACAAGTTTGGCTTGTACCGCTGATTTGCAGATTTTGGCAGACTGTTCTAATCATTGGTAGGATGCCACCTTTTCCTATGTCCAGGATGGGATATATTCTGTACACATATCTGACTGTACTGGACAGCATGTACCCACAGTTGACTGTACAGATAATACTGTTCCTTTCAGCCTACATGTTTCCTTATTGTTGTAGCTGTTTATATGCTCCTTCTGTTTTGTTTACATGCTTATTCTATTTCCTGTCACATTTGGTATGTGAAATACGGACATACCTTTTGTATGTGACTATTACATGCCTTGTGGGATATGATTCAGACATACGGTCGCTAGATATGTATATTTATCGTGTATTTTGTTATGGACACATCTGCCCAGCTGTGTACCCTCCCTCACATTATGGGTCAGCTGGTGACCCTAACCATTGGTACCTACTGGCGGCTCGCTAACATATGATGCGTTTCACTTCCACTTGGTATAGCTATCTACACTGTGTTGGACTACGGGCACACGGTTTTCCATGTCATTTCCCTACCGTGCATTTGTGTTTGCTTCTTCATTTTGTGTTTGCAGGAACTTTCTTGCATGCTTTGCATACGTTTCAGTATCCACGGACACTGACAGATGTGATTACTATCTTGCAACTTGTTATATGCAAGCATTTTAGGTTGCACGTCAACAGCTGGCATTTCCATGCCTCCATGCGGCACTTCAACATGCCCTATGCACGCGCTCTTTTCCTGTGTACGTGGCTGAGGCGGCAGTGCGCCTTCATTAATATGCATTTGGCGCAACTGCACCATCTTCACGCCGCACTGTCGGCGCAAGCCTACCGCCAGCCATGCGCAGAGCTTCATGAATCCTGGGATAGGTGTTTTTCTGTGATGTCAGAACTGTACTACTGAATTATTTTAAGTATTTCTCTGTGATCTCTGAACTCTTGACTAGCACTGTCTTGTGTTTTTAATATTTATTATTAAATATTTTTAAACCTTTCAAATGTGGCTGTTTTGTGTAGAGATAATTTAAGCTCTAAAGTACATTACATATTTATAGTGATTACTGTACCAAGTCACTCTAATAAGCCTAGATTGTTTAGTTATACTACCAATTGGATAATAACATTGCACAGTAATAACTGGGCACCCATTTAAGGGCCTTTGATTAGCTGATAAATATTACCTGGGTGGTGGCAGTGATTTCTACCATATAGTCTGGGTAAAAGGGGCACAGTTCGAGAACCTGTGCCAGCCTTCCCCAGGAGTGTCTATGTGGTTATATAAACTTATCTCAAAGTCTGTGTGTGTGTCAGCTACATGGGAAGGGACATGAAGCACTGGTTGGACAGAGAGGGTGCTGGAGATTTTAGCTTGCCCAGCTGGCTGAGATCTGAACCCTATAGCTGTGCCAGTGCGGAGTCTTATTGGGGACCTGGAAAGCAAGGGAGTGACCAGCCCCAGACTGAATGTAATGTCTGTGTGCTCTTAAGGGAAATTGCACTTTACTGTGTGTATTTGTTATCCTTTCCTCCTATATGAGATGCCCCTCACTGGTGGTAGTGGTGAGGATTGAGGCTGCTTGATTGCTGGGCCAGAGCAGGGGCATCACAATCTCAATTAAAAGAAAAGTGCAAGACAGTCTAACCTTTTTTAGAGCACTCCAGGATGATCTTGCCTATACAGAATGAAATTACAAAATAGCAACAATTATGATGCTGAACTGGAAGCAAGGAAAACTAAAAATTTCATCTGTGACTCAGTGGCTATAATATACATGTTCCTTTCACTTGAAAAAAAAAAGCTGATGGAATGCTTTACACGAGGTTGTCCTAATAAATCCTTTTCTTTTATAATGGCTTTCTAACAAGCAAAAATACCAGAGGATTCAGGAGTCACTGTTTCCTTTGAGTCTTTTGTGGAATCTTCCTCTACTTCTGATTGAGAGACTGATATGAGTTTGTGCTCTTCTTGAATCAAGAGGCAATTTATACTCTATACTCCCCCACACCCCTGTTTAGATATTAGACTTGTGGAAGAAAACATCAATATATCAATCAATATATTCCATTGAATAAGTTCAGACTGAATGACAAACTATATGTATTTGGTTGTTAATATGCCCATTAAAATTCTATTTGCTGATGAACTTTCTTTTTTGAATAAAGATTTAACAGTTGCTCCTTTCATTGTTGTCCCACAAATATAGCTCATTACAAATAAAAAAAAAGTTTCTGTAGCCCTCTTAAACTCAAATATTGGTTTTCTAAACATAACCCTGGTATAATTTATCCCAGTCAAGAGGAGTAAGTTTAAAAAATAATTTTCTGTCCATCCTATCACCATACCCATACAGTGAAGGCATTTGAAGAACAGGTTATGTGATCCCGTCATCTTTAGAGGTAGTCTGTGTAATTTAACCCTAGTTAAAAAGAAAGCCTTAGATTCCGTAAGAGCAAATGACCATGTTGTACTTACCACTGCTAACAAAGGTGAAGAACATGTGTTGGAAAACATGATCACATTAGGGAAGCTCAAAACCAGATGTCCGATTCCAGGTATTTCCATTCAATTTCCTTGGATCCCACAAGAAATTTCTTTAGTCAGACTAATGCTGTCTCACAGGATATTATTACAGATAAAGTCACAATTATTGGTAGACAATCAAAGCAGACAGTATTTTTATCTTTTACCCAAAATCCATAAAGCAGAGCTGTCTGTTCTAGTGTAATCTATAATATCATGTAAGAGCACACTTACCGAGCCACTTTCTAAATTTTTGGGTTTATATCGTCGGTGGTGATGCTGCGGTAGCGTTGTCGCCTCACAGTTAGACGTTGCCTGTTCGATTCTCAGAGCGTCTTCTGTGTGGCGACATGCGTGAATGGGCGTTCCTTTGTTGAAGGTTGTGCGTTAGGCCCAGCAAGCCAGTACGTAAAAATCTACTGCCAATCATTAGTGGACCAGAGTTCCGCTGTGGCGACCCCTAACTGGGAAAAGCCGAAAGACACAAACACAAACAATATCTTAAACCTTTATTACCGCTCATTACCACTAGAGTAAAGGATATTAATGATTTTTTTTACTCTAGCACCATATGATCTTAAAATTGATAATGCTACATAGATGTGTTGTTTAGATATTAAATCATTTTATATAGTCATTTTGCATGGGCAAGGCATTCTAGCTGCATGATATTTTTTTTTAGATCTGGCTAACCAGTATACCCTACCCTTTCCCTAAATTTGTTTAAGGTGTGTTACAGTTTATTCTCAAAAAACAAAGTTTTCTGTTGTCAAGATACATGTTCTGAGGGATTCGATAAACTCTGTGTAGGCTTTGGACATGTTTGCATGGTGAGCAGCAGCGCTAATTACATATTCATGCTGTGCACCACACTTAAACATAAACAAGCACACTTTTGTGGCCAGCAACAGTGTTGGCGACCAGAAGACTGCATGAAGCATCATGAATAGTGAACATATTTACAATAGAGCAAATTGGGGTTAGCAGGATTGCACAGAATACCCCGATGATTACCAGGTTTTAACATATAATAACGTGTATGGTATAAGCACAGTGCAGGACAATGCATACAGTGCAGAGTATTGTGAAATCCCATTCCAGGCATTCTATACAAAGTTGTGTAAATGATCTTTAAGGGTAGATAGACTGACATTTAAAATAAACAGTCAAGGGAAGTCTGGGCATTGAATAGGGGCACGCAGATGAATTGCAGGAATGAACACAGGGAAAGAGAATAAGTGAAACATCCTAATGTACAGCAGTTGAGGCCATGTCAATGGAAGACAGTTGTAGCAGGAACACTAAGCACATATCTATATGGTACAGTACAGACTGTACAGTACAAATGTATATTATGTGACTATCGCACAAGGTGTCATAACAATGGATAAAATGTCTTTGTGAGATAAGCATCCTGACATGAACAATGCAGAAGACATATATCAGAGATGTTATATACAATTGGGATAGGGTGCATATTGTGAAGCTGTGCAAACTGATTTGCCTGAATATGAGTGTAATGTCAGTAGAGGTCTTCAACAAATGGGGCAGTCATACCTCTCAATCTGGAAACATCAAAAATCTGGACAAATGCCTATGAAGAGTAAGTACAACCAGCCAAAACTTGAGATGCTGATTAACATCCAATTAACATCCAATTTGCATACATAATTATGTAACCTTGCCCACTCCAGTGGTATTGTGGGATACCATCAACATGCATTTTTTTGTGCAGTAAGTTATGAACATCTAATTTCTGGCATGACTGTCTTTAATATTCATTGATTTACTGGTAAAAATCAAACATTTTATGAGAGACATGGATAAAATAGGAAGCAAACTCAGGGGCAGATGACACTGAGCTATGTAGGAGAGGTCTTGGAATAGACACATGCAATTCTCAATTATCCAGAATTTCCATATGGCCAGATTTTTGCATCACATTTTTGGTCTGTCCCTCATAAAATGCTTTTTTTTTTGGCAAATTATTAATGATCAAAGTCAGTAAATAATAACATACATTTTAAGACTTAATATCCTTCAGATAGCACATGCTAAAGCAAAACCTGCGATTCTAGCAATTTCTCTAAATGAATAAGGGCAGTACCCCCCCCCCAAATTATTTTTAGCTTTGTCCAGAATTCTTGAACTAAAAGATTAAGGATGCTGGCTTATAATTCTGTTACTCTGAAAGCTGAACCATTTCTTTGACTGGGTCTCCACAAATAAAAGGATTACTGGTACAAAACCACATGCATACACATTAAATATCAGTAACGAGTCATGTCAACATAGTACTAGTAAAGTCTGACTTGAGACTCACAAGTAACCTCCACGTTAACTATAAACTCTAACACTTTCCACTGAATATAACTATTTAGTGTTTCAGCACCTCAGTGGCAAGGAATGTCAGAATAGTTTGCATTCCGCACTTAAGTGCAGTCTAACAGAAAACATTATGGCTGGACTGTTTGATAACAGTAGGTTAACACAGAGTGGAAAATAATGTCAGTCTCCCCAAAGCCCACACACACACTCGTGTTTGTGTTAAACAAAGAATAAGTATTGCATACCAGAGCCCAGACTGCTGGAAGTAACACTTTCAAGAAAAATGAAAGTATTTTATGTTCCATAATGCAGCAGTCCCTTGGGGCTAACTTTAAGAAAGGAAAAACAATGTGAAGCACCAGGAATCTATCTATAGCCACATAATTCCAAAATATGGCACAAAAGCAGCAGTCCATCACCTGCTATTAGAATGCATATGTCTAAGTTTGACAGACACGCATCCATCATTGTGGTGATTTATTAATAAAAACAGTCAAGGTACTCAACCTGTAATTGTTAGCATTCGTTCCCCTTGTCTCATATCTTCTGCTTTTTTTGTAACATCTTGGTCTGGTGCCTACTTTCCTGCAAGCAATAAAAATGTTCCTAAACTTTCTCCATCACAAAGCAGTCCAGTTTCAGCAGTACCACATTCATGTGTACTCCTCTGTTTATATAGATGTTGCTATGAGCAATATTGTTATTGGAGGAATGAGATGTCTGTCAGCGATCACTTGCTAGTTAAGGAAGACAAAGGAATCCCAAGCCATGTAAACAAACAGCACTTTGATATTAAAACAACAAACAAAAGCTGAGTAAATGAGCAGCACTTTATTACAGAAATATCAAGCAAAGCAGAACAATGCAAACAACAAGCACTTTCATCCCTTTAAGTTAGGAACTTCATCAGATGATGTTATACAAAAGTACTCTGTTTAAATAGATTAAACAGACCACCATTAACCACTGACATCAAGGATTCTTCAAAGAACCCTTAAGGATTGTATAATTAAATTAGAAAATACTAAACTGTTTAAAAAAAAAATCATTCTAAAAAAGAAAAATATACACTTTAGAGAGACGTTCACAATAATATACAACTTCCCTATAAATCTGTCAAATTACTGAACTGAAAACTATACTATACTAGTGATCTGATAATTATATTCACCAGGCATACATTGGACATCAACCATTAAGCTCATACAAACCCCCCTGTATTGTTGAAATGAATAAATACAAAAATATATATACAAAAATATTGATCTGCTTTGTTTGATATTTTAATAATAAAGTGCTGCTTGTTTATTCAGATTCTGCCTGTGATTTTAATATCAAAGTGCTTCTCGTTTACACAGACTGGGATGTTTGTCTTCAAGGTTTGTCATTGGTAGAGATTCTGCTTTTGTTTGGCCCTTGCTAGTTAACTCGCAGAGTGCACAGTGTCAATGCATTGCCCACCTTGAGAGGGTAGGGTGCTGCTGTCCTTGTCTGCTGGGTGGTCTGCAATCTCCAGTATCTTTAAACATTACAGTATATTTCCTCTGGCATTAATTTATCCAATGTCATTTTATTCTGTTAAGAGATGTATTTCATTTTTCAATGTCTGTTTTATTCTATTAAGAGATGTAAGGGATACTAAAATTATATCTGTGTGAACTAAGATATAGAAAGAAATAGAACATAACTGTCAATAATTAAAAGAGAAACTACAAAACTCGTACTGCAGAAATTGGGGCAGTGAACTGGGAAAAGGAATAATGTAAGTATTGAGACACTTAGCATTTCTTTTACAGGGCAGCCCAGTGGCTAATGTTGTATCCCCCTAAAAATGTACACTAATTGTCTTCTAAAAATACAGAAAGAAAGCATGGATAGAAATGCAGAATGAAACCTTTATGAAACAACAAGGACTCTGGATTTTGACAATTGGTAATTAGCTTTAGACTGGGGAGGTGATTCGAAATGTATATACTGCAATGTAACGGGAGATTTACCTAAGTTTATGCAGTCATTTCTTCTCACAATATCACGACTGCATATTTATTAGTAGTTTAGTTAGTAAATGGGTTACTGAAATTGCTTTTGTTGTGACTGACAGGCAGTCAGGGGTAAGACACTGTCTCATGGTGCTGACATCATCATTAACAAAAAATTGCAAAAAGAAAAAAATCATGATTTCAAGGGGCCACTCGGGAATTTGTGGCACCTCATTATTTTAGCCTCAAAACTGGGAAATTCCAAGGAATCATGGACAATATCAGAATAATACTACCAGTAATCCCATGTCGCTGACACAACATATGTTATTCTGAATTATCATAGATGGTTCTTCTGCACAACACACACTTTTACAACTATTATGAAATGTGAGCAATCTATGAGGCTAATCAAGCACACTGTCCCGATACTGTAACATCTGCTGGAAGTGTTAGGAAGAACACTGCTATATCTGTATGTGACATTAGGATCACTGCAGCCTAGTTGACTGGGGTGCATGGCAGATGCATATGCCACAATCCAGACTGTCATGAATGTAACCCATGCCATCAATGTTGTCAAACAGCTATGTATGTATTGTGTGCATTACCAGAACAGGTATCACACATGTATCTGGTGTAACAACTTGATGGGTGTTCCGTACCATCAGACAGCAATGTTTATGCAACTAAAAGAATACGTAGGTACAGCCAATAAGATGTGTGACAGCTCACTGTAGAAAAGGTGGTACACCTCATTGGAAGATGTGTAGAGAGGTGCAAGAAGAAGAGTGCTTTGTACTCAGTTATTGATGTGATGAAGGCTGTGAACTATGGAGGTATTATGACCTTTGATGTGGATATCCTCACACACTCAGCAGTTGTGTTACATACAAGGGAGTAGCCAGCACTGTGGCCACATGTTGGTGGATGTTCCACATACCATCTACCCAAGGACACAGGAAACATACCAGTTGGCCTGCTTATAGGGTGTGATGTCTACATTATTCTTGGGTTGTGTGTTTGTTTTCTTTGTTTAATCTCATGTGTTTTCATGGCTGTGGCAGCAATCTTTGGTGTATATTGATACTGTCTGTGTTATATTAATATTATAGTTGTAGTCAATGACTGCACACAATCTGTAGTCCTTCAGATAGCTGTTTGGACATTGGATGTGTCTGTCATTTGTGATGTCTGTGACTTAAATAAAGGACAGGAAAGGGCCAAGCAGATAGCCGTAATGTATGGACCTGATGACTGGACCTGAGATGTAGGTTACTTCACACATTTCAACATGTTTAGTTGCCATGTATGTAATTCACTTCTACCCACTTGCTGATATAGGTGCTTATGGCCATGAGTGAATAGCTCAGTGTGAATTTGTGTCAAATGCCTTGGCCGGGTCAAGTTCCAGAAGATGATACTGTTGTTATCATGCATGCCCTCAATGTCCTCTTTGAGGACATCTAACAGATGCTACATACATGGATGTAGCATCAACAACTCACAAAGGTCTGTTGCACAAAGCTGCTATATTACTAGTGTCAGTTTATAAAAGGTCCATGATGACATGTATACAAGCATGTATCGTGCTTTCCCCCCAACTCAGATGGATGCATGTTGATGTACACCCTTCTCCTGGAACATAGTCCATGTGGAAGTTGTGTTGAAGTGTGTATTCAACTGTGTCAGGATATGCTGAGTCACACTATAGGTGATCTGTGATGTTGTCACAGCCAACTGACTCTGTGTGATATGCCTGGATGAAGGTAAGACAGTGCATACTGGCTGTCTTGATCTGGCATAGGGTTTTGACACAACCCCCCACTCAGGTGTCATTGAGAAACTTTCCCAGGTAGGGATTAACCCTTATGTCACTAGATGGTTAACCAACTGGCTCACCGACAGAACACATGCTGTGAAAGTTGGTAAATCGACCTCCACCAGTAGAGCTCTCACCATTGGCATACCCAAGAGATCTGTGCTTGGCCCTTTGCTGTTTGGAATCTATTTTTACAGTCCAGGCTAAAATATAGTCATTGGCTTACCAAATCTGTTGATTCTTGGATATTGGGTGAAGTCATTGAGTCTACCAATGATGATAGCATACTACAGGAGGGGCTAACACAGATAATGATAGGTGCCAAAGCCACACAGTCTACAAATAAATGCAAAAATGTGTCTTTATTGTGGCCTTCTGTAAAGTGGAATTCCTTGCTAATTACCACATTAGCAACACTTCCCCTTTGATGAAACACAGTGATGCAAGACCTGGAAACACATGTAAATAGCAATCTGAACTTTGACCACCAAGTGTCTACAGAGATATGTAAGGGCTATGTTGTGCACCTCATAAGTCAGGCTATCTTATTCAGATCTGAGGATTATATAACAGCACTGCACTCAAACTTCATCAGAACACTAATAGAGTATAATGCTCCTTTTTGCATGTTGCTTACCAGACACTTACAGCAGCTGGAAAGACCACAGAGGGTTCTCACCAAGAAAATACAGGGCTTACAAACTATGCCATGATGTATGTGGATAGACTGAAAGCCCTATCACTTTAATCTGTATCGCATATGATGACTTGACTTGTGCCTGGTTTCCAGGCCAATCTCTGACCCTACATGTTGAGAATACTGTACATCCACAAATCAGCTATAGCTGATGACATCAACATAGTCTAATGAGAAGTAGATGGTAATAGGAGTGTCCCACATGCTGGTGTAAAATGCACACTGTAATGTCAATCAATTTAACAAACACACACACCTATAGACTGCAGTGAGAAAAAAATCCCTATCTACACCAACTAGAGAACTTTGTATTTAACAAGGTTTGAGGTGGCTCGAGCACAGTTAATACCAAATAATTGGATAGTAAAAGGTCCACACTTTAAAGACTCCAAACCCAGGAAATAAAAACAAAACTCTTTATTTTAGTTAAGCATTTTCATCCCTGTTCATACATGGACTTCATCAGAACAAAGGCAATACACCAAAAGCATTAATTTAATTTATATAGTTTTATAGAACTACTAAACAGAATTGTATATGTTATTTTAACATGTTTTTATAATTTGGACTTTTTTAAGGATATGTATTATTTAGTTTGACCACCTGATCAATTAAGTCATTTGAATGTATATAAATTAATGCTTTTGGTGTATTGTCTTTGTTCTGATGAAGTCCCTGTATTAACAGGGACAAAATTGCTTAACTAAAATAAAGAGTTTTGTTTTTATTTCCTGGTTTTGGAGTCTTTAGAGTGTGGACCTTTTACTTTCCAATTATTCGGGATTAACTTTGCCTGAGCCACCTCAAACCTTGTTTTTGGTTTCAAGGGTTTTGTTTTACAAGGTTCCATTTGCGTAGAAGAGTTTTTCACAACTCTGTATGTAGTGCATGTGCCACAGCTGACGTCTGACTTAGAGAGTGTCAGACAACACTTTGTAGCTGACAATATCAGCAGTGGTTGGTGAGGAGAAAATGCTAACAGCAGTGTTCTACATGCTGGTATGAAATGCACTCTATAATGTCAAGCAAAGGCACAAACACATGCACACCCAAGTTGACTGCAGTTATAATGTCAAGCAAGGGCACAAACACACATATACCCCAGTTGACTGCAGTGAGAAGAGAGCCCCTTCCTATCTAGGTACACTGACTAGAGAACTCTGGTTTTAAGGCAAGAGCTACAACTCTAGTAGTCTAATTTCTTTAAGGCTGCAGGACAACTTATGGTTGGTGACATCAGCACTGGATTTTGGAGACAAGCTGTTGGAAGGTCTGCATGACATGGATGTGTAGGCTTGTGCAAGTGTCAAAATACTGTCAATCCATGGAATTGGAGTGGTAACTATCAGAAACACTTGTGCTCTTCTGGCCAGATAGATACACATACCTCCCAGTTGACTACAGTCAGAACAGAAACCCTACCCATCTAAGTACACAAACTAGAGGACACAGTACTTTATGCAAGTGCCACAGCTGAAGCCTGACTTTCAGAAGGCTGCAGGACAACATATGGTTGATGAAATCAGCAAAGGATGTTGGGAGGCCTGCATGATAGTGATGTATAGGCTTGTGCAATGTCAAAATACTGTCAATCCATGGAACTGGAGTGGTCACTGTCAGAGGAGGAGATTACCCAGATGCTGACTGTCTATGCTGGAATGGAGCATCTCATAAAATCTAGGCCACAGAAATTCATGGTGACTGTCATTTGGAACCAGATAGCTGATGACACATGGGAATCTACTGGACTGGAGTGCTAGTTTACCACAGATGTGATGACTTGTATCACATGGACACAGAAGAACGTCACAGGAGGGTCACTGTAGACAGTCAATAGCCAGCGGATGCCTACAGTTGATGTCATAATACTACATATACGTAAGCATTCCTACAGAATTTAGAGCTATAGCTGTGTCCCCAGTATATCAGATACATGCCTTTTATAACCATTAAGTAGCAGTTCAGACAATAACCTCATATGGATAATTAAGAAGATGTGGTGACTGCTCTCCATATAAGTATGGGTTCTATTCTCCTGCTGTTAATTCCTTTACTAATGTTTATAATGAACATAATACTGAAAATTGTAGATGTACATCTGTTTTCAAACATATAACATCATTTCATACATCCACTGTAGTTATGCATCACTGATGCCTATAGTGCCTAGGTCACTGATGAACACACATTTCATAGTTATTTTGTGTACTACAAGTATTGCCTACTCTATCTATATATGTGTGAACAGTAACTCATAAATAACTTATTTACTTCATTCCTCTTAATAAAGTGAATGTTCTTATTAAAGTCCAATTTGTTTAAGCCAAGAAGAATGCCTGACTGTTTACACATATCTTTTCATTTATGTGTTGACAGCTATTATTTCTTTAGATTTTTATTAGTCAATAGCATATTCTGTTCCACATAATTGCTTACTGATATCAACGGTTATTTTGTGCATACTTACAAATAACTCAGTTATTCTGAAAATTTTTATGAATATCCTCATAATCTATAATAGTCTGTTAACAGCATCTCTTTAAGTACAGGGTTACGTATAAAGCTTGCAACAGACTGTTATATTTTGAACAAAAGGTTCTGTGGAATAAGGTATGATTTGCAAAAGTGTTATCAAGTTTAATTTTGTCATTCATTATTAAATTCAATTCAGCAACCATCTCATCCTTATCTTTTGAGGGAGTGAGATGGTTAGACTTACAACTGAAATGCAGAACAAGGAGATACCATTTTATATGCATTTAATTTGTGATGCGCACTTTACCAAGCAATATCTTTACATATAGTCCTCCCGCATACATTACAGTGTCCCTGATGTATAACGCTTTTATGTTTTACTAGAAGCTATGTGATACATGGTTTTCACTTGCTGTTACTAGTTAAGAACACTGTGGTAACATGAATTCATTCTTGCAAATTATCTACCCAAATGCCTAGCATATTGTCCTTTTTGGAAATCCTAAGATGTAATCCATATTAGTAAACCATCCCTGCATATTCCTATCCCCAAGTCTTCTCACTGCATTCACAACACAAACTCTAAATCAAGATGGATTAGCTATGCAAGTAGTTGTTAGGTTAATGTGTGCATGTAGAATAGAGTTGCAGGTCTGAATCTGAGGTCTTCAACTCTGTTCAGAGATGTAAAAGTCTGCCTGTATAACATTGCAAAGGTTTGTATGTTGATTCTGTGATGTTCATCAAAATAAAAGCTTTTCATACCTGATCTGAGCAATGTATATTCTTGTTATTTGAGGACTACATCAGTCATAGTTGCTCTTTTCTTTTTGAAGGCAATGCGGACATGACCAGAAACCATACATTGTGCATTGAGTGGATGCACAGACTTAAAGAGCAGATGAAGAAAAGAGACATTGTTGCTTAAGTTTTCTGTTTTGGTAAATTAAATATATCTGATACTTGTTATAGGCTGTATTTTTTACATCAGCATGTATATTGCATAGAATGCAGGAACACCCAACATGCATCAGTATTGTAAGTGCAATAATGACACTATACCTGTGCATACAAGACTGATTGAAACAAAAATGCCTTTAAATATCATTTAGCAGCAAGCCTGGTTTATGAAGCTAGTTTTTAAAATATGGGCACAACCTGCATGAAGCTGGGTTTGTATAACTGTTATACATATTTTAAGGTGGATGTTTTACATACAGGTCTCTAGTGATTTGACTGCTGTTTATAATGCATGTCTTGGCAAATTTGTATGTGTTAATGTGGTTCCCAGTGACTGATCTGTTGTGCATAGCCTGCCTATTCAAATACTGATGGGTGTGTGCTGTGTCAGTGTTCACATAGTTGTTGGCAGACTGTGCGGCACGCCCCTCAGTTAACATTGGTATTGCATCTACCTACAAAATGTTGTGTGTTTTACTACAACATAATTGTATCCTATGTTTGTGGATACTTATGCAAAGAGGCATTTCTTTGCACAATTTCATAATCAGTTAGCATCATCAGGATGTTTGCATTTTGCAGGGTACCGATTTACTAATAAAAATAGGTAGGTCATGCATACAGTTGTAGGCAGACGATACTGTTTCTGCAACATATGCTAGATTGTCATGTGTCACAGGTTGTCACTGTGTTTATGAGTGAAAATTATTGCTATTTGTTACTGTTGTATTCCTTATATTAATGTGGGCTGAGCCAATAACCATGCTGCCTGGCTCAGATTCTTGGCATGTGGCTTGCATATTTTCTACAATATTGTCATCTAAGTTTGCTTCATTTTATAAGAGTTAATTGTTGAGTATTCATTTGATTCTTTAAATACACAGACTACAATATATGTTCTCACACAGACATGACTGCCAAGAGAACACACGCAAGGGAAAATGAATGGAAAAAATGAAATCCTGTCAGCACTCAGTTGGACAGTTTACTGAGGCAGACACAATTATTTAACATTGCAGTTCCCATTACTAATGTTATGTTGTCATTTACAAGCTTTTATTTTGTCCAATTTCAGTTGTGGTAATGTTGCATGAGGAAGTGTCAGGGCATGCTTCCATTCAAATGTCAGGATATGTTACATGACCTGTTCAGGTCATGTCATGATTTTAACTGGTAAGCTGTGTTATGCATGCCATTCTGCAACCCTGATTGACCTGCTCACATTGTGCAATGGATACAGTCTCCCTGACATATTCTGTTATTGGACATGTCCATAAGTATAGATAATGTGACACAGAGAAGGTACTGTGTGCATGAGAAGTCATTCTCTAGCAGCAGTTCTGTGGCTTATAATTGTGCCACTTGCTGATCTTTGCACCATTTCAGCTTGAGCTACATATTAAATTAAAACTTCAGTTTATGCTAATATACTTTCAGTCTCCTATTTTAGATGCAGAACTCACATGTGGATGGGACATTAATTAATGTTTCTTATATTGCAGACGTGCACAACAGTTTCAGTTTGAGGTCAGCTATGATCTTCATGGTAATGTTGACATTTGCTTTTCATTGTTATGGTTTTGACTACTGACATATGTCACATATAGTGGCACAGTGGAATATTGTCATAAGGTATTTTAATGTTTCATGAGGACTGTTTTCTGCCTGTTCATGACTTGATAGTGGGTGAGCTATGCAGATAGGTAGTACCAGGTATGCATAATTAATTTTGGTCCTGTGCTTTGATTCATCTTAAAAGAACTTGGGACCAGTGGACACTCGCTAATTAGATGTAGATGATGGGTGAATTCCAGGCCACTGCCAGAATCCTCAGATGATGATGACCATGACAATGATGAGGATGATGATGAGAAAGCTGAACCTGCATGTTCCATTATCCCTGCTGAACTCCAGAGGAGACAATACCAGGAGCAACAGGAGATGATTACCAGCAGCAGATCTGGGAGTTTGTGACAGATGTGTTTTGTGCACAGATGAGGGACATGTTTAGGAATTTATTTCAAGGATACGGCACAGGCTATGCCTGACTCACTCAGGGAAAT
Source organism: Protopterus annectens (assembly GCF_019279795.1). NCBI lineage: Eukaryota > Metazoa > Chordata > Ceratodontiformes > Protopteridae > Protopterus > Protopterus annectens. Next base: position 1,465,060,232 of record NC_056728.1, on the reverse strand, counting down.
AGCACAAGAGATCATTTGTGGTGCTCATTCCCATCAGGCCCTCAAGTCTGTAAGGATTGTCTAATTGCTCCAGTTGTGTAATGCTGCCAACATCCTGTTTACCAAGTAGTTGATTGGACTACTGTATATGCACCATTATGCGTGCATACCTTGTAGCTGACATGCTTATGTTTCACATGCAATTGTAGATATTGTTGTGTGATATTTAATTGTTTCAACTTGTGCATAACACACATTAACACATTACACATTCCTTATTACACATTCTTTCAACATTCAGCTGTCCATGCATTGTGTCAGTTAACCTGCAGCTACTGCTGCAAGAATTACCTGTATACATATGTTTTATTGAGAGAAACTGACAGATAGCACACCTTTCCATAGTCCAGCACTACCACAGTGGTATGGTTAAGATTTGTGTATTGCCATATCATGTATGTGCAACAGAAGGACATGACATTGCCCATGTGTTTTAGATGACAGTTACCATGCTATCCGCAATGTCATGTTGCATGCCATGTACTGGCAATGCTGATGCCATGTTGGCTCATATAAAAGTATTGTCATACCTATGGGCAATCCTCTTTTTCTGACTTCATCAAATGCCAATTTAACATTTATATATGGATAATTTATTCAGTAGAAGTACAGTATGCTGTGTTTGGTTACATCTCCACAGCCATTTCTTATTCACATAAGTTCACACCTTCTGGCAATATTTGTACATTTTAAATAATGATTGTATGTATCTATGCACATAGTCCAATCCATATGAAACTCTAGTGTACCTTCTACATGTGAGAATTCACTGACTTATTGCTGATGCACTGTAATGGTGCTCACAGTAGTGTCCTCTGCTCAGTACTGAGCACGATGCATGACATATACCTGCGGTTGTTTATTCCAGACTGACATGACAGCATATGTGTATGTCACTGAAATTCTTAGCTTGCTTGCTTACGCCTGTTGATGTTAAATGTTTGAACATTATACGAGTCTATGTCATTTGAATGAATGCTTAATTGAACGAATCACTATTTGTTGAACTGAATTAAGCAAAAGTTCAATTAAGCAAATACTTTGTTAAGCAAAAAGTTTCCAAGGGAAAAAAAACAGCTGCCCGCCCACTTAGCAGAACAAATAAAACTAAATTTAAAACTCTGCAAATTGGGGGGCTCCACTCCCACACCCCCTAACTAAATATACCAAACTCTGAGATCGCACTACAATGGGGAAAAAGGTAAATACCTGATGATGACCAACCATGTCCTTTCCATGTTAAAAAATTTGTTTAACCGAGTGTTCACTTAATTGAGCTTTCACTTAATTTAGTTTGATAAACAGCGATTCACTCAATTAAACATTTATTCATAGGATCATAGGAAGTTACTAGGCTATTGGCCCTGAGGCACTTACAAGCCTAGCCAAGAATTTAGCCCACGTGCTCAAATTATACGGACCCCATATACATGCCTATTTTGGTTGACATCAGCATTTTAGTCTGCTCATCAAAAATACATTTGCCATTTGCTTAAATGTATTCTGGTTTGGCTTCAACAGCACCCTGTGTGGTGTACCCATGCACTTGCAATGTGTAACTTTACCTTGTTGTTCTGCTTTATCATTATCCTATTTGATGTGGGGCCAGCTTGTCTACCTCCCTTCCACCTTTGTAGTTACATAAGCTGTGGTAGCGTTGTCGCCTCACAGTAAGACACTGTCCGGTTCGATTCTCAGCTAGAGCTTCTTCTGCGTGGAGACATGCGTGAATGGGCGTACCTTCGTTGAAGGTTGTTTGTCAGGCCTGGCAAGCCGGTATGTAAAAATCAACTGCCAATCATTAGCGGACCGGAGTTCTGCTGTGGTGACCCCTAACCGGGAAAAGCCGAAAGACACAAGCAAACATATTTTATGGAAATGTTTGCCTTTGTTGTAATTATGGCTCATTGTCATGTATTGCTTTGTTTACAAGGCCAATGTGTGCCAAATTTATGGTCATTATACAAATACAGGACATATGCACACAAGTTGCTGGCTAATGCTTACAATACATCCTTTTTGTCATTATACTTGTGTGTTAACCATTGTATGTTGTTGAATTCATGTGCACAATCTGATATTTTGTATTGAGCTGTAGTGCTAGATTTATAAACATAGTCTTACATGTCATTGGGGTGTTTGTCTCTATTGACATTGCTTTCATGTATGTTTCATTTAGGCCTCTGACAGTCGTACATATACACCTAAACCTGTGTGTTGACTTTGACATGGCATATTTATGGCGGGTCTATATTGCAACATTGAACGCTAAAAACAGCGAATGATGTTTCATCGACACATTTTCAGCGAAAGCTGAAATGTCAAAACCACAGAACAGCGAGTTCCAACCCCCCCAAAAAACATTAAACACTTCCAAACACATACACACATACCCTAATCCTAATTATATCCTCCCCAAAACCAGTAAACAACTAAATACACATATGCACATAACCCAACCATACATTTAACGAAAAAAAAAACAGTAAACATTTTAAACCATATGCACTTACCTTAACCCGCACCCTAACCCTAAGGTCAGTAACTCTTGCACATTTACATAAACAGTTCCAAACACATACACACTTACCTTAACCCTAATTCTACCCCCCCAAAACAAAAGTAAACAGCTGAAAACACATACACACGTAACTCAACCATACATCTAACACAAAATATAAAACAGTAAACACTTTCATACATATGCACTTACCTTAACCCACACCCTAACCCTAAGGTCAGTAACTGTTGCACAATCACGCTCGGGAGCTATAGTGGACAAGGGACCACACTACACTTCAGAACATGGCAAAACAATGAAGCGGTCAAGCGACTTCTTTCCCAGGTAAAGAATTCGCTGAACAGCTGCATCACTGTTTTGCCTGTTCGCTCTACATGTGTCGATGAAAACGCATTCGACAAAATGCATTTTCGTTGTACTAATAGGAACCCCATATTTATGGCACATATATGCATTCCATTACACATTTATTTGGGTTGTGTACACCTAGATGTGTGTGTAGTAGCTAGTTTGCTGCTTTGCTGCAGTACTGCTTTTTGGCACTGCACTTGATTGTTTGCCTTTCACATGCATAATTGGAGGGTCTGTTCTGTCCTCAGTTGGATATATCTAGCATACCTAGATCTGCATTTGCTTATCCATGATGTAGCTTGGTTTACTCTTGCACTGCTGACAGACTACTTGGGTATGTGTTTATTTATTCAATTTGCACCATGATACTTCTTTATTACCATGCTACACACATCTACCATTGGTCAAACACATCCAGGTATGACTGACACATAATTTGTAACATGGCATAATGTGATATTGCATAGGTAGATATGTGCATCTGCATTTCACCATGGCTGATATGCATCCCCACCCTGTTTGAGAACTTTCCACTACCCTTGTTGTGCATTGTGCCATCTGTGTAACTTACCTACCTTTACTGTTATTTTCCAACCTTTACTGTCATGTGTTGTTATATTTGTTCTATGAGTATACCTGCTGTGATGGCCTTCTCTTCCTCCTTCTCTCTCTTTCCCTCTCTTTATCTTTCCTTCTATTCTTATAAAAAAAGAATGGGGCCTACCTAACAAGAAATAAAAAGCCCATGCCTCTCTGACTTACCCTCAAATTTTAATATTCCAACATACCTCTTGTGTGTTCCTCTTCTTCAACCATACCCCATTTCTGCTTTTCTATCTCTCAATTTCCTTGGGTGTGTGCATTTCCTGTGTTCTCCAAGCATGTCCCACAGTGGTTGTTAACTAATGTTAGCTGTGGGGAGATGGCCATAATTGCACTTCATATTATTTATTTTTTATTAGAAAATTTATGGATTCTGTCAGAGTGCATAAGTGATAGATAGCATATTATAATAATAATGGACTTACAGAGATATTCTCTAGTCATCTATTAACTTACTGAAGAGATTCTGTTATAGATATGTATTTATGAATGTCAGCCTGCTTAGAGTTTAAGATTCTTTCTGTAATTTTGTTAATGTACATCAAGCTTTTAAAGCAATATTTTGTAGCTGCTGGTGATATAAGTGCACCAATACTAATGGAATACTCCATTGTACACCAAGATATTCTGAGTTAACTGTTGCATATTTCCATAGTCAATCATTATCTACAACCTGGCCTCTGCTCTTCGTATAATGTACCTAATTCCATGAACCTTATGGAATTTGGCTCCTATTGTTAGCTTATGTTTCCAATGGCAACCTGAGTCCCTCTTACCTTAAGGATCTGGCTGCACCCTACTGCCCTGCTTGGATTTTGAATTCAGCTTCCCAGGGAATGCTAGCTGTTCAGCAGGTATATTTATTTATATTTATTTATTTAATTTGTATATATTTGTTTATCTTTCTTTACTGGGAAAGTCTGACTGGAATAAAGCCTATTTTCAGCAAAGTCCCAGGGAGAAAAGCTCCACATTTAACAACAGTTTTGACATATATATATAAAATGCAGTTACATGACATCATAAAGAATGCAAAATATAGGTAAATATCCATACATGACAGAAAAAAACTTACAATAGCTTACATAAACATAATTTAGGAACAGACCCTATACATAGCATGTATACATATATAGACACAGGGTTGCGTATAGCAAAGAGTGATATAACATTGAAAAAGATAGTGTAATGCTACATGCAGTTTCTAGCAATTAAGATAATGAAATGAAGAAACAGCTTAAGAATTGAAATATTAGAAAGGGGAAAGTGGTTGATAATGAAATATAGAATGATACGTTACTAGCAGAGTAACTATGAACATATTTTAAAGTAAGAATGCTTAGGGCAACTTAGACTGTTATAAGGGGCTGTAGCTTTGGATAGATGAGGAGAGAGAGAGGGATAACCCTGTGACAGGAGTAGGGGCAGTGTTTGATGTAATTAGAGAGAAGAAGGGATTGAGTCTTGTCAGCTTAAATATGTTAACATTATATGTAAGGCCTGTGTATACCAATTAGATGGCTCTCTGAAAACTCTCTGTGCAGGAAGTGGCAATATAGTTGAACTGAATGCCAAAATGCATATCATGCAAACTACCTTTGTGCTTGCTGACATGTTAGTTATAATCCTAGGTAAATTACCCACACACACACACACACACACACACACACACAAACACACACGCGCGCGCGTGCGCACACACACACACACACACACACACACACACACACACACACACACACACACACACACACACACAGAAATACACACACACCATATCACACTCTGTAATACACCAGTCTACACTAGCTGAAAAGAAAGTCTGTTGAGGAACTTGAGGGAAAACTCAGCAGTTATATGTGCAGAGGCTCTTTTTGATTCAATAGTAATGACACCAGTAATGTATACTGGATGTATAGGATTCAAAACCCAAGTGAGGATTAATATTATAATTTTACTTCAATGATTATAATAATATTAAGTCGAGGACTTTTTCTGTATTTGTTTCTGTTTGTAACATAATCTCGATTACCATGCAGGGGGTGTCCTTAGCTGAAAGGATGAGGGAGGCTCATAAGGGAAACCTCAATACCTATTTGTCCAGAAGCTCTTGTTGGTCCAATGACACCCACACATTATACTAGATGTCTTGGGTTTGAGTCCTAAATGAAGGCTAATTTTTCTTTACTTTGATGATGCTGCCACACACAAGAAATTCTCACCTTACAAACTCCTGAAATTTACTACACATTAAAAAACAGATGCATTTTGTAAAAGCAAATAATCCTATTTAAAACACACTCAATAACATTTCTGGATTGTTTTCTACTCTATACGATCCACACAGTGGAAATAATTTGTCTACAGAAGTATCTTTATTTAGAGTCTGACCTAATTTGATTGGGCGGGATGCATTTTATAGCAGAAGTAGTGTGCATTAAAGATGTTTATTGACTTACACCCATTAATCGCAGGACAAGATTTGATTCCCATGAAATCAAAGAGTAGGATACAGTGGATATCAAAGCATACACAAATGAATGAAAGCCATGAGGGAACTTAGGAGACAAATTCTAAATAAAAAAAAAATTAAAATGTCTACTTTTGATACACGAGACTCATATTTTCAAGTTTCACAATACTGACAGGATACTGGTCTGCTTATAAAACAGTTACAAAAACAACAACACAGAATACCTTGTCCATTGCCACAAGAAGTAATACAAATAAGGGACTCAAAGCTTTCACCATCACAGAGTGAAGGAGTCAGCCAAAACTATTTGAAAGTATGCTACACAAAATGTCTACCTCACCATAAGGCAACACAATACTGATCAACACCTGGGAATCAGAGCCAACTGCAAATACATTCAACATTTCCAAGGGTAGCATTACTTGCTAATAATATAGTAACCTGGTCATACCTATTTATGGTCTTATTAATACTAATACTGATAATGATACCAAAGCTAAAACTAATACTAATACTAATACTAATATTATTACTAATACTGATACTGATGCTAATACGGATACTGATGTTAATACTAATACTGATGCAGATACTGATACGAATACTAATATTGATACTAATACTAATATTTATTATAAAGAAGCCTTTAACTCTGTTGAAAGTTGGCTACAGGCTAATCATATTCTACTAAATCCCTAAAAAACTAAATTCTGTTTTTTGCAAAATCACATTTCCATGGAACAATCATCTTCCTTAAATAATACCAAGAATGAAATTACCTCACATACAAAACTACTTGGCATGAAAGTCAATAACACTCATAAATATGATTTGCATATCTACAACAGCATCAAGAACACCCATCAAAAACTAGATATCCTTCATAAAGTAAAGAAATTTCTTACAAACTCTGCCACGGTAACTCTAGTTTCTACTCACCTCGTACCATCTATCTTATATGGAACCTCTATCATGACCAACCTACAAGCCTCACTTAGTTCCAAACTTGCACAATGCTACAACAAAGTCACCAGATTTGCTTGCAAAAAACCTTACCAGACCCACCACTGTTTATCACTAAAAGCACTTAATTTGAACTTCTTCACCACCTATTTTATACCAAGATCATCCAATCCCACAAAATCATCTATACCCCATTTGCCTGCCCAGAAATTAGATCCATACTTTTATACTATCTAACAAAGTGTCTGCTTCACTTAAATGATAAATAACTGCTTACCACAAAGGGCTGCTGGGGTCAGTCTCAATTCCAATAATGTAGCTAGACCTTGGAATAAAGTTCCTATATCTATCATGTCTACCTCACACCTTCATCTTTTCAGCCATTATTAAAAAACTTCCTCTCTGTTTCCTGGCTTTGTATCTGATCGTCTTCTGGGACATAGCTTTTCCTAACATCTTTCATCACTTTCTTATATGTCCCTATAAAGCGCTTATTCACTTAACCTGCTTATCCCCTTCTAATACTTCACTTTATTGTGGTACTTGAACTACTATACCGACTTCTAATTAACACAACCAAATGGCTATTCCATTGCTACTTCTATATTGACACTTAGACTTTCTTATCGTCTCTAATACTTCAATCTAATGTATTTCTTAAATTACTCTTCTATCTACAAATTCTTAGTACAATACTTTGTGTTAATGTATGTGAACAACAATACAAATGTTATTACACTGACTACTATACTATGTATTCACTGAAAGTGAATTATACAATTTGTTATTGTAAATACTGATTGCATTAAATTGTTAGCTTAGAGCTTTTCTCCCTGAGCCTCCACTAAAAAAATAAGTACATGTGACCATTTGGACTATCCCTGTAAACAAATGTCAATAAATAAATCAATCAATAAAAATAAATCATATTTATTCCTTTTTTAATTATCTAAATAACAACTGATTTCTGGTACAACATCAGCAATTAAAAACATTACGAATCTTACAAGTAATAACGTAATGCTCACTTATGCTACTTACTGCATTATGGAACCTCTTTTCAAAATTATGTCTCTCTGTTGTATATGTATGTATAGACACACACACACACTCACACTCACACACACACACACACACACACACACACACACACACACATGTATATATATATATATATATATATATATATGTATGTATGTATGTATATATATATATATATATATATATATATATATATATATATATGGGGCAATGCTATTTGCTGAATGTGATTTTCATTGGCATCTGTGATTGGTCAACCTCATTTGCTTGACTAAACAGATAACAGGTGTGCGAGATCCTATAATTCTTCAAGTTGGGGAATATGCCTGTTCCCCGATTTTGTGCAGTCTCATACTCGGTATATATAATCATCAGTGTATGTGTGAATGCAGGGGGCTTGCCTTCCTGCAAAAGACAATGTTTTTATTAATATTGCACATGCTGAGGTTGTTTCTTGGCACATACATAGCAGTGCGTCAATATTAATGTTTCTGACCTTATGTGGCTTGCATTTTGACAATCGTTTTTTAGTTGTTGAGACCAATTTATGTACTCCAGTATATACACATCTATATCCTTAATCAATTTGATGTTAACCCAACAGCTGTTTTCTTAATACACTCTAGTTAGAACAGAATCGATTGTCGACAGTTACTCAACATCGCACAATCTCCAGGATTGGGGACATGCCTCTCAACCTCTTAGAGCAAAAAATCTGGACAAACCCTAAAATGATGGGGGGACAAATAGGGACAGATTTTAAATATTGCTCTTACAAATTTAGAAAGTTGATATAATAATAGATTTTGCATTAGCATGGATTATCTAAAGGATGTGGTCTTAAACTTAAATGTTTGTCATTATTTAATGACTTCAATCCTCATCTATTTGCCAGGAAAGTACAGATTTTTAGGAGGAACACACCAAAAATATGAGGCAAAAATCTGGACATTCTGCGAAAATCTGTACAGTTGAAAGGTATGATTGGGGAATATACTTCTTTCCTGGAGAATGTGCAATCTTGGAGTTGTTATTGATAATTACTTGGGAGCATAAGTGGTGCATAGGAACTTGAAAGTCACAAGTTCTGAAGTATAACCTTAGTGCATGCACATATACCTGTCACTGTTTCTGTTTCAACTTTACTATGTCAACATTAGCTATGTCGACATAACATATATTCAATAAGTGCCACTGCATATTATATATATTCAAAACCTGACCCAATATGCTCTTAAAATAGCCAGCTGAGAAAATATTTAATTTATAGTAACACGATAAACTTTGTAAAAACAGTCACTCTCCTAATATTTTCTACTGATCTCCTATCACATCACCCACCCCAGTCAAATGCCTGCCGTGAAATTGATATGGTCCTCCAGTGGCAGCTAAGAATTTCAAATGGGTGGTTACCAACCCTGAAAGGGGAAATAATTACAGTTCTTAAACATTTCAATGCTTGCAGCTACACTGCTAAAAAACTCCATGATGTATAAAACAAAATTTAAGGCAATTTGTAATACAATGAAAATATATGTATGGTTTATTTTTTAGCCAGCTGAAATACCCTACAAATTGAAGCCCAAGGCAGGATTCCATTTACCTTTCTCTTCCAATGACTCTGGAATATTTGTGAATCAGTAGAAATGAGTCAATAATATTAACGGTTTTGGACAATTTAAAAAAAAATTATCAAAGCTGCACTACTTCGAAGCAGAGTACAAGGATTAGTCTAGTGACAATCATTTTAGCTACCAGATCTAGGAGACTCTGTCTCTGATATACTTCCTGTGGGAAGAATACAGATGCCTTGTTACAGTTTCAAATAATTTGTTCACTTAAGTTGGCAGATGGATGCATGTTCTTTTTCTAATCATGACTGGGAAATGGCAAAGAAGTTGGAGTTTAACAAAATATGTGGGCTCTTGACTCCATCAAGTGATCTTCCCTTCTACCATTACTGTAAAACTGACTATCCCAGTAGATTGGCGCAACTCTGCATCTCCACAGATGCATTCCAAATTCTCTGCTTGAGGTGCACTTTAACTTTCTTCTGGAGATAGTTTTAGCAAGATGTCTCTCAACCCATCTTCCATCCCATAAAGGAAACAGCTAGATGTTTGGCCAAATCATCCTTTCCCTGCTGGCCATCTATAGGGCAGAGTGTATTTCTAAACTGAACTATATCGACCATTTTGATGGTATCAAGGTAGCCAGTAAGGAAATATCATTGGGAAAGTAAGTTCCGTCACAATATAATTTTCTATAAGTATTTTTCTTTTAGTGAGGGCTTATTAACAAAGGTGTTTTGTGCTGTGCTGAACCAAGCAAAACGTTTCATTTTATTTTTTCATTGACCTAGCCCTGTGTGTACAGCACAACAACATTTTCAAAAGATTTCACAAATGCTAATGTTATCATCATTATGTGTCGGACAAAAGGGATTTATCCATTTGGAAAACAGATTTGCATTTCATATATGTAATTATAATCAAAACAAGTGACAAATATTTGTACTGGTCTTCCTTCATTGTCAGTATCGAATATTTTTTCTGATGCGAAAAAGATGAAATGATTCATACATTCTTATGTAGACATCAACAAATTCAGATTTATTTTCTTCCATCAGGGCCTGTTTATCTGATTTATTTTCTTTCATCAGAGCTTGTGCATCTAAAATAACACTTTCACACCTGGATGGAATTAAAATCTGTAAGACGTTTGTTTCAATATTTAGCAAATACTGACAAAGAAGCTGCCAGCACTGAGATGCTGTTTGGTATAAAATTTCCAGTAAACCAGCAGAAAAGAGCAATGTGCCATACAAGATAAAAATGACAGCCTGCATATTTCAATATTCTGCTTGGTAGTTTATGGTTTGCAGAGTCATGACCCTGTGAATCATTAATACATGCAGACGTTATTGTGAAAAGACTGATTTTCAATTTCACTTCAACTGCATCACATATACAAAACATTGCTTTATTCAAATGTCCACAGAGTGGGTAGATTTCAAAACAGACAGAAACAAGAGCACAGACACTAGTAAGGGAAGGGACAAGGGAACTTAGTAATGAGATATCAGGCCTAGATCTGTTCACAGAGGCATTTTTATTATAAACAAAAGATTTTTTTCTCCTTTCTTCCTATTATCTAGAAAGCTTATTGAATCATAGTTTATACTGCTAGCACTAAATATTTCAGCATGTACAAATCCTATAGCACTAAAACACATTGAAATCATATTAAAACATGTATTTGCTAAGTTTGATTACAAAGCTTGGGCATGAAAATGTTGGGTGAATTGCGGCTTGTTTACCAGTAAAATCAACAACATAGGATTCAAACAGCTTGTTCATCAGCAGAACAGTACTTTGAATTTAGCAGGGCGACATAGACAGCTCCACATTGAAATACGTTTTTTAAACATGCAAAGAAATCAGAAGTAAAGCATAGTATGTAGTATTCAACCAAAGAAAAGAACAATCATTATTTGTATTATAAAATCTATTAGTGCATTTTAGCTGGATTCTTAAGATGGTGCCCTTCAACTGAGGCATTAAGGCAATATCACATCTACCTGTTCTGAGCATAGTCTTAGGGGAGAACAAAGATATACAGCCATTTGTTATTTTTTTTTTTTATTCAATGGAATTATCCATTCTGTGTGAAATATAAATTGTTATAAGTACAATATGAGCAGAAAACTGAGAAAGACTAGTCTAAATTTATACTGTAAAAAGTAATCAAGCAAACACTATTTTTATTTTAAAATGGAACCCCATCATATGTACGTAATGTATTTCTCCTGCTTCAGTTTTTTTTCTTTTCCTGTTATTTATTTATATTGCCTTTGTTTACCAGGAAAGTTTGATTGTGATTGGTTTCATTTTCAGTGGAGGCCTGGGGAGAAAAGCTTGGTTTAGCTGCATTTCTTTTGTTTAGCAAATGTACCTGGTGTTTCTTCATACTTGCCTAATGGCACATTTTCCTCTGGCCTAACTTTTAATCTGAAAACAACAAGCATAACATCTGCATTTCCGCTCAGGTATCCATATTTATTTCCAAATTTATACCTCAATTCAAGATATTGTAGCATAAAATCTTTATTACTTGGAAACTGTGTGTGTATATATATATATATATATATATATATATATACACACACACACACACACACACACACACACACACACACACACACACACACACACACACATCATATTTTAAATGTTTTTAACAAAACTACAACTCTCAAACTCTTAATCAGTAATTCCACAGTAATCTTACACTCTCTCAATGGTGATTTGGAACTTACTTTGATGGCGTACTGTTTCATATGTTGGAAAATTAAAGTTATGAACATACTGCAATGCATGTTGCCATGGCCCTACTTACTATGACAAACTTTTATGGGATTACTTCGGATTTTCTGTTTATATAAGAACGTTGGTCCCAGTCAGTCTGTAAGGAGCAATAGATTACAGAAGAAGGATAACTGTGATAGGTGAGAACCTCCATGCCTCTGCATCACATTGGAAATGCCATTTTTGAAATTACCGTTAGAAGCCATAGAGCATGTGTCATGTCTAAAATGGCTGGCAACCATTGGACAGTGTTATATGTGATTGTGTGATCTGTGAGAAAGATGGGGTTTTAATGGGCATGCCCCTACATAAAGAGCATCTAATCTAAATTGGTGCAGAATTAACAACAGGTCAAGATATATATACAATTGGAAGAGATAAAAGATGCTTGTTAAATGAATCATGATGGTCAGCTATAGTTTTATAGGTTCATAGGTTCATAGGTTGTTACTAGGCTAACAACCAGTAGGGCCCTTACAAACCTAGCTACATACCCCAAACCATTTTCCCCCAAGTATCATAGGGGAGGTGGCATGTTAGTAGACAAGTAGCTAAAGCTTTGTATGGGGGGGTGTTTGGATAATACATCTGTCCATAAGGGGCATGGGGGCCAGACCAGGGGTAAATTTCTGATCTCCCATTGAATTTTCCAGGTTTTGTTTGAATAGAGTGAGGGATGAACTCTGATGAATCCCATTCCATAGTGTGGGGCTCCTTTGGGACACATAACTATCCCTCCAGCACATTCTGTTTATGTCACAAGTGAATTTTGAAGCCCTGGATCTTGTGTTTCTGGTGCTGTTTGTTTTGTACATATGCAAAAGATCCATTTGGGCTGGGTCTGAGGAAGCCCTGAAAGACAGGCCAAGGTCCCCTCTCAGCAGCTTGTAGGAGAATGAATGCAGAAACAGAGTCTTAAGCAATCAGTGCATGATGAGTTGTTCATGCCCTGAATTGTAGTGGCAGGAGACCTTTGTTTGAGTTCCACCTGTTGCAAGTGTCTAGTTAGATACATGCCAAAGGGGGCATCATATTCAATAATAGGTCTGATAAGGTCCAAGTAGAGTTGTACTATAGCTTCTTTGGACCTGGGATGCCATACCATCACCTATAAGTTTGGGGACATAGAATTATTTTTTGTTATTTTAGCTACAAGTTGGTCAAAGGCTAGATTGATGTCCCCATATGTTGACAGATGCCTTACTACTGAGTCGACTCATAGGGACATTTTTTTTAATGGAGTAGTTAACTTGCATTGACAATTTCCCAAAGGGCATTGTAATGCATTTTTCTGGTACTGAGATTTAGGCAATGACTTTGGCATCAGTCATTTGTCTGTGTTAAACCCATTTGCAAGATATTTATGCCTCGTGGGGAAATAGCTCCCAATTTACAGTCATCTGCAAACTTAGTAAACCAGAAGCCTTTAATGTTAACCTTGACTTACAAGAGGTAGATGGCAAACAGGAGCAGGCCCAGCACAAAGCCATGGGGTACTCCACTGGTGATCAGTCTCCCGGTTGAGGTGGTAACACCAATCCTGTACTCTTGTGTCCTGTTTGTGAGCCAGCTGGCAATCCAGTGAGTTATGTAAGTGTTTACAACTAGTTCACAAAGCCTGTCATCAGTGAGTGGGTTATTATATCAAATGCCTTGTGTAGGTCAAGATATGCATTATGCACTGGCTTACCTTCATCCATTGTCTTGGCAACCTTCTTAAAGAAATCTGCCAGGTTGAGCAGACATAACCTTTCCTTAACAAAGCCAAATTTGTATGGATCCAGTGTATGTAAATTGCCAATGTCCTTGTTAATCATTCCATGATAATTCATTCCATGAGTTTGCATATTAGGCTTATTATACTGAATGGACCAGTGGTGTTCTTGGCTTTAGTGAATGCTGCCAAACCTGGTCCCTGCTAATAGCTGGGAAAGTATGGAATGGGGGGGTAAAATTTGAGCTTTTTTTTTTCAGCCAGTAAATTTGCTATGACATCCTGATCAGTGTAGGTAGCTCCATTCACCACTAGTTAAGCACACTGTTATGTGTTACCTCTAAGGTTCCAGATGTTGCTGAAAATGGCCTTCTGATTGTGCTTAGCATGCAAGGATATTCTGAGTTCATAGTTGGCCTTGTAGGTGTTAATTAGACCTCTTAGTTTCGTATTTATTTATACAACAGAGCACATGTCTTTAAGGGTGTTGCTCTTCCTGATCTTGGCCAAGAGCTTTATTCTTTTAATGTATCTCTTGTTTAGGTGATTATTCCACCAGTGAGGTTTGTTTTAAGTGTTTGTTTTGGATTTATTCCTGGCAGGTATGGTAGCCTCTATGCAGTCATTCCCATGCTTGTATAGTGATTCCTTGAATAGTTTTGCGTAGGTAGCTGTGGTCTCAGGGTTGCAGGGACTCTTGACGTTTGACAAACTGTTACTTAATAAGTTGTAGTTTGTCTGCCTTCCAGAGTACTTTCTATCACTTTAAACCAAGTATCTGTCATGGCACTGATGTCTACATTCTTCAGAGTGGGGAGGGCTTGAAAGTTGTGGAATTTTTGGTTAGCCTATAAGCATTGAGCAGTAACACCTTAAGGTTGTTGTTCGTAGTTTTGTCTTTTTGGCATTGCCTAAAAATGGCACTAGGGGGTTAGATAAAGTTTTAGACAATATCTGAAAGCCTAGTGGAGAAATGTGCAAACAATCTTTGGCAAAACAATGTAGTTTTCTGACCATGTTCTCCTACGCTGTCAGGTATTGGATTCCCTTGGAGTGACACCAGAAGCTAAGCCAATTATTACAAGCAATAAGTTTTATGTCCATAGTGTGGCTTCATATTTGGTGAAGGTAGAATGCTGCACAGTGTAAGGCTCATATATATCTGTGACACATAATCCGAGAGCTCCATTACATCTATTTTCATATAGTCCAGTGAGTTATGTCTCAGGTCATTTACACTCACATGGACTATGATAGAATCATATTGGTACGTGGGGTGCAGTAACTTGAGTACATGTGTGAAATCGTGGATCCTGGCTCCTGATAGTTAACTGACCATAATTTTCTCCTTGTCCAACTTGGTGAGTGGGGCATCTGTGTGTCACACAATGACATCCTCAATGAAATGAGTGCTGGGTAAAATGTATGACTGTCTTATGGGCTTTGCACTTGGGGACCATCAGGTGTAGGTTTATGCAAGATGTTTGGAGTTGTTTTTAGTGTGTGATTTAGTGATTGCTAAAGAGCAGTGCTGCAATTAGGTGGATTTGGAGGTCTTTGAGATTTGGGAAGGTTTCTTTTAAGTACCTCAGCATATATCAATCCGTGTGTGGTGAACATTATGTGTGAGGGATGTAATATGGGGGGTCTACTTCTAAACACTGACACGACGATTCCCCGACACAAAACTCACCGACGCCAAATAACCGACAACACACAAACCCGACACAAACCCGACAACGCAAAACACCGAACACCAAAACACCGACACACGGAACGTAAACAACACGCGACACTACATAGCATACACACTAGCCCTGACCCAAACCCTAACCCTAAGGTCCGACACTATCGCACACATCACCTACCTGCACCCTAACCCTAACTCACTTACCCACCCCTAGCCCAAGCTCCGACACTAACGCACACATCACCTACCTGCACCCTAACCCTAACTCACTTACCCACCCCTAGCCCAAGCTCCGACACTAACGCACACATCACCTACCTGCACCCTAACCCTAACTCACTTACCCATCCCTAGCCCAAGCTCCGACACTAACGCACACATCACCTACCTGCACCCTAACCCTAACTCACTTACCCACCCCTAGCCCAAGCTCCGACACTAATGCACACATCACCTACCTGCACCCTAACCCTAACTCACTTACCTGATCACTCCTACCTCCGTCACTGTCGCACACTTACCGGGTCGCGATCACACATTACCCTTGTCGGTCTTTCCACTGTCGGCGAATCACCCTGTCGGTATACGTACCTGTCGGTCATCTGGCGTTGGTGATTTCCGCGTCGGGGAATCGACGTTTCGGTCTTTAGAAGGGGACCCAATATGGGTATTCCTGACAACCTCATCTGTATGCAAGATTTCTGATTCCAACGTAGGTGTGTATTTACATCTCTCACATACCATTTCATTTTCTTTAATGATTACATGGTTATCTGAGAATGAGACAATTACTACATTGCCTTAGAATGCCGAAACTTACCAAGCTGGCCACAGTGACATTTGGAAATTGCATAGCAATGTTGTCTGGTTCTATAATAAGGCTGGCTGCTTATGATTAAGGATTTGATGTTAACAGGGGTCTCCTAGGTTCCCACCAGTAATAAGAAGATATTTTAGAAAATATTTTAGAAAATATCTTAGAAAATACTTATTAGAGTATCCTATCAGTGCGTTCACCTGAATTTATCGAAATGAATTTTTTGTAAATACTAGTACGTTTTTTAGAATGCATTTTAGGAATGTTTTTTATTAACACACAGTATATGAATGTATTTATAGTTAGTAATTTTAAGATAGTGTATGTTTTGTATGTATTTATTTATATTTTATTAATAGAAGTGAGATTTTTGTAATATATGAATAATTTGTTGAACGAAGATCGTGCATATTGGATGCAATTTCAGCAAATGTACATTTGAAGTTCATATTTATTTTTAGTTAATGTCACTTTAAATTTTGAATGTGTTTTTGGCACCAAAATGTTTTTAAATATCAGGCAGTTGTTTTTCAAAGTGTTCTGATGAAGTCCACTATTGAGTGGATGAAAGCGCTTAATCAGGATATGTTGTAATTTTTCTTCAATAAATTCAGAATTTATTTTATCTTTGGTCCGACTTTGGTTTTACTATAGGAACGAATACATTACGCCCTCCTGTATCAGCATTCTGTGAGTTATTTAAATTGATACTATATAGATCACTGCTAACAGCTCCAGCACAATGGGCAGCTCCATGCAGAGGGAAAAAAAGCTTGAAAACCGACTCATATGCCCTCTAGTCAATAAATAAGCACACTTTCAGCATTTTGTAGTGCTTCCCATCTCAGAGAGACCAGGTAAACACCTTGTGCCACAAAATGTCTTATCCTGGAATTTCCTAAGGTAAATCACAGTAAAAGCAGGACTCAAGTACAAATTAAACAACAAGCTACCAACAAACAAATAAGTCCGTGGTAAATTCACCCTTCTGCAAAGAGATATGGAGGCACACAGACTAGATAAGCCAACAAAATGAGAACTGACAAATTTTGCCACAAAATTAAATAAATTCTTTAACAAATGCTCATAAACAGTAGTGATAACTGTGTAAAGGAAGTACAAGTGCAGTTAATCAAGAAAATATTCTTAGCTTGGAAGGTTCTGGATGCAGCTGAAACACTGGAAATGTGTTGCAGAGTTCTCACAAAATGCCTTGCAACTTGCCTGATTTATAGTATAGTAGACTGTCAGGTGACCTTCTGGTGTGCTACTTATTGCCCTCGGCTTTGTGGTCTCTTACTCCAAACTTGTGTTTTGGACACTCTGTTTACTCAGCAATTGCAACAGCATATTGCAAATGGAATGCCTAGCATTAGAAATATTTTCTTTTATATAAAAAAAAAATCTTACAACTAACAATCTGTATAAAGTAAAAACGTTCATAGTGAGTTTGTGGTACAACATGTATAGATATCAGGTAATAAAATTTGTAAACAGGGCATCTGATGACAAAGTCTTTCCAAAACACTCTGACTAAAGTTGCAAGACTTTTCTAAAGTAAATTTTAGAACACATTTAAGCTGAGCACTACTTATAGTTCTATAAAACAAAGCACATTGGAGAAGTGCTAATACGTCTCTCCTGCAGTATGCAATTGTTACCTTTTAGAACAGACCCAAGCAATCAAGAGAATCTCATAGAGAATAAGGGCATGAGAAAAATGATCCATGATCCTCACAACCACACATCATGCAGACATGAATAGTATGGTATTCCTTGTGCTTTGCAGTTCAGTTGCACTACGGTTGCATATTATGATGTCCAGTATGCTTGTACACTGCACCTTGAAAGTGTGTCATTTGCTGTCATGGCAGCACTGCTTTATATATTTTAATGCTATAGCAGTATCAATGGTGCAACAGGTAGCACACTTATTTAGGGCAGAAGGTTGTTTGTCTTAGACCCACACCAGGCAGACTGATTGCTTACACTGTAATGCAGCAGACGGTGAATGTTATACACCTGAGTGGACATTCCTTCAAATGACATGTTAAACCAAGGCCCCATCTCCTTGCGTTGATGATATCTCAAGTGGATGGAAAATATCCAGTGGTACCTACTGAAAATAGTAGAGGTCCTTTATTTATATAAAAAAATAACTCTTATTTACAAAATATTTACACACGTAGTAATATATAAATATACAAATCTGTTTATACATATTCATAATGTCCTTTACAATCATTTTAAATGCTCATCCCTATTAAATCCACACTACTTTTTCCACAACCACCATAAGATTTTACTTAATATTGTTGCTTAAATCCATTAACCATT
This sequence comes from Protopterus annectens, assembly GCF_019279795.1. Classification (NCBI taxonomy): domain Eukaryota; kingdom Metazoa; phylum Chordata; order Ceratodontiformes; family Protopteridae; genus Protopterus; species Protopterus annectens. The sequence continues at coordinate 1,465,041,316 of NC_056728.1, read as the reverse complement.
AAACATAATTTCAGTTATCCCGGTCCCCTTCAATAACACATCACACCAAATGACATTTGACGACCTTTATTAAATTTCATAACATATCTTTGATCACCAACTTTATTAATTGCAACTACTCATGATATAATTGATTCTAAATACAGCATAACATCCTTGTAATGTTAATCAGGGCAGCGTACCTACTCACCCTGACCCAGTAAGCAGGGTCCATACCTCTACTCACTTACTTTACTTATGAAGCAGCGTCTCATCTCACTTCATACATCATTCATCAAATCACCTTCCACCAGATATGCATCATCCTTACCTCAGGTTGCTTATCTATTCAGCAAGCTTGCTCCAACTACTCATTTCCTTTCCCCAGATCCTTGAAATGAACATCCAGACATTAGAGGGGGAACAGAAGAGGACAAGCCTATCCCTCTTCTCCGCCTACCCTCACTGATAAATAACTCTACTCCCCACCAATGAAAAGAGGGAGGGTGGGTGGCAAGTTCACACCAAAATGTGAATTGCTTAACCCACCTACACTAGATTAAAACTCTAAAGCCCCTCCACATCATTATCTTACTTCCTCCCAACCACCCCTCCCTCCACTTAACCTTTTCACCTCCCCAACCCACTTAACTCCCCCTAATATTAACCTACCCCCCCCAATAAAGATGTCCCGGGACAACTTAGTTTGTTGCCAAACTTCATTTGTCCCAGTCCCCTTCAATAACATACATCACACCATATGACATTTGACGACCTTTATTAAATTTCCATAACATAGCTTTGATCACCAACTTTATTAATTACAACTATTCACAATATAATTGATTCTAAATACAGCATAACATTCATGTAATGTTAATCAGAGCAGAATACCTACTCACCCTGCCCCAGTAAGCAGGATCCATACCTCTACATACTTATTTTACTTATGAAGCAGTGTCCCAACTCACTTCATACACCATCCATTGAATTACCTTCCACCAAATAAGCACCATCCTTACCTCAGCTTGCTTATCTATTCAGCAAGCTTCCTCCAACTACTCATTTCCTTTCCCCAGATCCTTGAAATGAACATCCAGACATCAGAGGGGGAACAGAAGGGGGCAAGCCTATCCCTCATCTCCACCCACCAGCCTGACCAGGCTGTTCCCCCTCCCTTCTGCCGAAAATGTCTCAATCCACTTCCCATAAAGGGAAGGGTCAAGCCAAACATCATTTGGTGTACCCATCATCTACAAAGCACCTTAGAATCCCGTCATAAACCCCTTTGCCTTGCCATCACTGAAACACACCCTAATGAAACTAAATAAAGTAGGATTACCATGACCCCATTGTAACACCGGAACATCCACACCAAGAGAACACATACCCTTTTAGCCAACTGTCTTCAAAGCTGAAATCATGGCTCAACCTGAATGTATTGACAGCCTATAACCACAACAAAACCACAAACTATAACCCTTTGAACTCAAGACGGCACCCAGTCAAACAACTAGTAGCAAGTCTCACACCCAAGACCCTGTTAACCATAGCATATCACCTTAGCCCACCCACTACCCAGCTCTATATGTGCAACAACTCCATTACCATAGGAAACAGTCTTAACTCCAACTTTAATGTCCTACCTTCACTGACAGAACATCATTTGGTGTACAATAATTACCAGTACATTACCAGTCCCTGGCAATTACCTAATGCTTACCAAAACATCACCTGCAACTGCAGCAAGAATACTCAGCCCCAACCACCAAATTAAAGCAATTGCATATCACCCTCCCCAAACAATACCTTTTACTTACCTAATGACTTGCGGAACCTGAAGAACCTCAAAATACCATTTAACAACCACCTTGCCAACACCAGCTACCCATTTCAACAGTAGGGCACCTAAACCCCATAATGGCTTTAGCAGTCTGATCCCTCTTTACTCTATCAATATCCTTGAGTGCCACCAGCAATATACCAAACTGAAAATGCCCTATGCCACAGGTCAAAACCAGATTATACCAGAATGAAATATTCTATGCCACCTGGTAAACACAAGAGTAGTAACATGCCAACCCCACCCTCATGTAGAAATTAAACTACATCAACTATTAACCCTACCAAAATAACCCACTCAAACTGGACAAATAAACATGTCCTACATCAGCAAGAAATCGCCACTGCCCCAACTGTAATGTGCCTTAATGACCATTGAATAGAATTACCTAATACCCTATATCCCCTCCAGCACACAAAACATCCACAAAACAAAACCTATTACCTTCCAAGTCCATTTCCATCAGGGCATTGACTGTTACTCACTCAACCCTCCATCTGACATGCAATGCCCACAAAACTGGCCGAGAAACAAACTGGAGAACCTCTAGGTGTGAAATGACACAAACTGCTGCACCACTGCATCCCATAATATTTAAATAATAAAACTCTTAATTCTACCATGGATTGTGCATTAACCTGTAACACAAATCAAACGAGGCCATAAAACATAATACTTATTCCAGAGTTAAACAAACGTTGGTTGTGCTTCCCCCTTCTTCTTCCGAACCACTGTGCTTGCCTTTTAACCTATCCATTTCTGATTACTCGCACAATGACCACACCACTTATTCGTCACCAAAGAAAGATAATCTGCGAACTCACTTTATCTCACCACTGGACTCGGCATACCATCATCTACAAAGAAAAAGACAAAATTAACCTTCAAATAGGAACAAGAAGGCTCCACTTTATACCCACCTATTCCAAACTACAGCCACAGCATTCCAAGATCCCATCTACAAGAAAGAAAAGACATGCAAAACATCCAAAATACATAACACATTCCAAGACATCTTCAAGGCCCACCTATCTTGCCAACCCAGGAAGGAATGTACCACCGACACTCCAATCTATGACAAAGCAGTCATAACTGAAGCAATACTTCATATGAACCTATCAAGTACCCTAAGATAAATTTAACTACCAGTGGAATATATTAAAATATCAGAGCCACATGCTCCAAGGATCTAAACCTGTCAGCAACATGAACAAACCATGCTGGAGGGATAAGTCCTAACCCAGAAACTCCCCAGACACTGGAATAGACTGCCTATGCATGTCAAGTTTCTTTCGCCCTCTTCAAAGGAACCTTGATGATTGGATGGGAGGTAGAAAATTGACCCCGGGGATCTCGTCAATGTATGAAGTGTGAAACTCAAACGTCTGTCAATATTTGAACTTCCAACATCAAAGATTTGCCAGTGATTTGTGAGAAACCACCATTTTGAGAATGAGATGTGACTGACAATATTCTTACCTAAACACAAATACCAGGAAGTCTGAACCTCAGTTGCCTATCATTATTGCAGTATACAGTCTGTAATGGTTTGCCCCTAAACCTGGTACCAAATGCTAAACCAATATACACAGTCTCTGCAGAATAAAACTAATAATTCTGCATTAATGAACCAAGAAATGATTACCAATACAACAGGGGCCACTGGCTTATTCTGAACATTTCAAAATAAAGCAATTTATCACCTAATACTATTAAAGAAATAACTTATACAATGTCCATCTCAGAAGTCATTCTGCAAATTTTAAAGAATTGTACATATATATAAACTGACATAGGTTTACGACTAAGCAGAATGAGCGGTTTTAAATACTGTTATATTGTCTTCTTTTTATGTTTACTTGAATTTTGGCATAATCAGCATCACGTATGATTTGTCCGCCGACTGCCTTTAGAAACCTCATTCATCTGTTCCTTATCTAATTCTACTAAATAAACGATCATATTTGTTGGTCTCCGAAACAAATATGAACTGCCCATACCTAACACGGGAAAAAATACACCACTGCCACTCACATCTATGACAAAGCAGCCATAACGGAAGCTATGCTTACAATGACCCTAACAAATACCCAAGATAAATTTAACTACCCCATCTAAGCATGCCTGTTTTATTATAGGGTTTCCATATTGCTATTTAAACTCAAGAGCGGGTGTAATGTAGCTATCCACAATGACATCCTTATTTGATTACCTAACCTTATACATCTTCCATAATGCCTGTAATTCTATGACTATCTTTACCCAGGTGGTTGATATGAGTAGAAAAACCCATAGCTGAATCTAGCCATACCGAGGTCCCATTTATATTGCTTTTCCCTACAAAATCCATTAACCTTCTTTAACAACATCTTACTGGGTTTCCAAAGCCAACTTAATGGTAGGACTGAAATAGCAATCACCACCGAAACAGTCATGGGATAATTGCCAATCTGTAACCAAATACCCCCCCCCCCCCCAGGAATCTCTTAGCAGAAGATCAATCTGCCCAAAGACAGATATAAATGTCCCCAACCTATTCATTTAAGTTATAAATCAAACAGCAAAAATTATCCTAATTTGCCATCATTCCCAAAACCTGGATAGCTGAGGGATATGACGTCTCCTCTGCTGACAGTGAGGCATCACGCATGCACAGCGACACCCATCAACAACCAGGCTCAGAGCCTGTGAAAACCATAGGCTGCATGGAACTCAGCCTCTGCAATTTTAGCCATGCCAAAAATGACAAACTCCCATTTCACAACTCAAATGACTATACTAACTGCACCAATTGTCATCCAATTCATTTTAGATATCTATTTTATCAATCCACGCAAAGACAAACTCAAAATAGACAATGGCAATTTTCCCTTATTAGCCAAACGGTACATAAAACAATTGATGTATAAAGCAACTCTGAGAAACTTTACATAACTTCTCTGCATAGCCACTGTACTACAACAAAACATCAGTTGCGTACTCACAGACACGAGGCCCAAAGCTTGAGCCTCTGTCATTCCTATTTCCCTTCAGTTTTATTTATTTAATTATACATATTGAGACAATGTTAGAAGCAGAGCATATGAATCAATATACATTTTCTGAAGTCAAATAAGTCAATATCCTCTTAACTATTGTCCTTATTCAGCAAGTGTAATTCACCACCTACCCTCCCAAAGTCACTACAAGCCCCAGGCATCCATAATGGAGCGAGGTTAGTACAAAGCTAGCGACACAAGAAGCAAACATACCTCCAACCTTAACGGCAGGCTGTCAAAGACAGCAATCCTTCTATGAAATGGCATCTACTCCTGCAACATTTATGTCTAGCAGAATAACTATGTACCACATCACTGAGAGCAAAACTTTGGCATTGGCTACTTCTCATGAAAAGAGGGAAAACTTCATCTATTGTCCCATTACTGAATCACAATAATATATTGTTTAAACAAGGCAGGGTAGGAAGGCTGGAATTCACATGTGACAATTTCCAACTGCCAGAAGTATATGAAGTCTGTGATGCCATGCCCATCCTTTCTGATAACTATAAATGCCCGCTCACCCGAAAAGCCAATATCTGTTTTTTTTTTTTTAATTAACTCTGTCCTCCACCAGAACACTGAAGCCCCGACATGCATGCACAAAAGGAAGTATCAGCTAAAGCCCACGAAAACACTGAAATCCATTACCCGTAACTACTATGTCATTCACATGGGAACCAAAAGGCAACTCCTCAGCCCAACAGATAGCAGAGACAAAAAAACCTTAACCGATCAGCCCCTCCAAATGCGATTAACTACAGAAAATGAAAATACAAATCAAACTCTACTCTGTGTGACTAGGAACAATTGTATTTATTTATTTATTTTTTCAACACCCAACCCACAAAACGCTCCTTCCGTCAACCCTCCCCCGACCAGGCATAGCCGCATTAAAACTCCAGCCCCACTGCAACAAGTAAAGGACGATGGCCCACCATAGGGACAAGTGAACATCGCCACTAAAAAGCCAGAATGCCCAAGAAACCATCAATCGCATTAGTGAAGTAAGAAGTGTCAAGCCCTCTCCTCTCCTAGGATTTATAGCAGTTGCAATAAACTAGTGAGGCAGACGACAGCATCACATACGCAATACCATCATACAGATAAACTTTTTTTTTTTTTATAGAAACCTAACCAAGCAGGCATAGTGACTAATCACTACCAGAGTGCACCCCGAGCCTGCAAAAGCCCTGAAACACGCACCAACTAGCCATTACACGAGAGCAACAAGGCACCAATCCCAACCACTGAGACTGCAGCGTTCCAGTCCTGCACCAGGAAAATAGACATAATCCCAACTAGGGACCACTTTAGATATTGATCATATGAACCTAGAACGTTGGTAGAATAATGGCCTCTGCATTAGCATAAGGTTCTTGGAGGGCATTCCTCATAAACTTTAACGAGTTAACACTAACCTGCCCAAATCACAACACCATGAACTCAGACCATCCAACCTCACTCCCCCACCTACACAAGAGTTCAGTACCTAAACTCACACTATACCCTGTAACAGCCATCACCACTGTGAGCAACAATAAGCAGGGGGGGAATACTGCTACATCCCCAGCTATAGCCAAGTGTACCTTAAACCCTTGTGAGCAAGCAATACTCACCTCTTCTACAGATAACTATACTATGGCCTTCCTGATCACACCAGTACCTACAGGTCATCAGGGACATGAACCTACACTATGGCAAGTTCACACCAAATGTGAATTGTTTAAGCCAACTACACAAGATTAAACCTCTAAAGCCCCTCCCCATCTTTATCTCACTTCCTCCCAACCATCCCTGCCTCCACTTAACCCTTTCACCTCCCCAACCCCACTTAACTCCCCCTAATATTAACCTAACCCCGTGCCCCATAAAGATGTCCCGGGACAACTTAGTTTGTTGCCAAACTTCATTTATTCTTCCATTCCATATAACCCATATAACATAAATAAAATAAATTTCTGTCTATTCTTTTAACATATCATTTACTTCTGTTCTTATAATATCCATCCCCAGAATTTAATAAACTCCATGCAGGCACTTTGTAGAGCCTACACGGAATGTATCCATGTACACGGCCACAGTTCTCCCTCGGCAGCACACCATACATATTAATGATGACACGCTGCTGAGGGAGAGGATAGGAATAGGGATATTGAATCAGTGTAGAGAGATGTGTAGAGTCTACCCATGGTTGTGAATGCCTGGTCAGATATTATGTACAGAGTGCAGCTCCCTGTAAGGCACCCTGCCACTGCTGAAATGCTGTGAATTGTGTTAAATGTGTAATATATAAATTATATGGTTTTATTTCTTTTTTATTATTTTTCTGCATATTTGCATGGCATGGTGTGGAGTTCAGCAATGTCAAGCCATGCTTACATATAGACAGCTGACACTTGCTACACATGTAAAAATAGAAACCGGATGTAATCAATTATCATAATTATTTTATTTTTTCATTGTAATTGTTTTGTTTTTTTGTAACTGGCATTTATGTGGTGCATTGTGGAACACTGCAGAGCCAAAAACTGTTTAATCATACACAGTCGACACCTGCCAGACATCTAAAAATAGAAACCGGATGTAATTATTTATTTATAGGTCTGCCTATGCATGTTTGCATGGCACAGCGTGGTAATCAGCAACACTAACAGATAACCTAGTAGTATATGTGAAGGTATACTACCTTTCATAATATCCAAGCTTAATATGTAGAGATATAGCTTTATATGTAGTAGGTCCTGGGTTTGAGTCCATAGCAGGCAGAATATGTTTGTAATTTAATGTATAATTTTTGTTTAATTTAATAACAAAATTGTGAAATATGGCACTTCTGTGCTCTGCTAAGCTGTGCTCTATCATGCTAAGTACTGCATAAACATGCTAATGGCTACCAATGTTTGCACGGTGCTAAGATTCGCTAAAACTACGGTTGGGAAAATTGCCTATATTAAGCACAATAGGTGGGAATTCTGCACCATTCATTGGAGTTCAATCGATTGTTGATATGGCAGAGGGTGCTGGTAAAGATGCACACTTTCCGGTGCAGAAGTGGGGTATTCAGGATCATGGTTGGCCTCCTGGTAAAAAAAAACATGTACATAGGAAGCTGCAGGGCAGTTTCTAGGGCTCAGAGTTTAAGGTGGTGACCTGGGACCATTTGGTCAGGGATCTCACTGGTGCCATTGGTAACCCCCACACAGGTGAGCAATGTCATCACTATTATGACGACCTGAAGAGGAGAAAGAGGGGAACCTTAGACACCTGGGTCCAAGAAGCTACAGCCAGGAATGCACAACAAATATGTAAGTAATTATTCCTCTGTTTTACCAATATGCAAGATGAATGTCTGCAAAACTGGTATGCATAACGGTGTGCTTCTCTCCCAACAGTTGCAGTTGAGGTGGCTCACAATGTTGAGTCCCATGCCAGGTACCTGTCCAGGTTGCACCATGAGTGTGGTAAGTACAAATGTATTATGCTAACTGTAGTGCAATAAGCAAGAAAGAGTAAAGCATTTACTGCAATAAAGTATACAGAAGATAAACTATAGTGCAATAGATGGGCATGTATAACTATAGTGCAATAAATGGGTACTTAGAACTGTAGTGCAATAAATGACCAATGACGACTGTACTGCAATCAACAATAAACAATACCAATAACAGTAAGCAAAATGGTATACAGCAGGATTGTGTTGTCATAACCATTGCAGTAGAGCTACATGCATTGATTATCTATGGTAAGGTTGCTGCAGTCAAGTGTAACACTGTGATAGCTATAAAATGCAGAACTAATGGCCTGCAAACTGCATTGCTTAACTCATAGTACTGTCCAAGGCTCTTTCCAGACCAATATCAGTCACATAATGCACTCTGTTCCTCCTACTTCAGGTAATAAATGTATATGAGTGAGGTAGCTCACTCCATGTGCAGATATTGTGTGTGGACTTCACAGATATGTCAAAGTAGTACCAATAAAAAGTGTTCACCAGCATTGTTGATTCTAAAATAAAGCTGTATTAATACATGCAGTGCAGCAGTTAGCATTGCTGCCTCACAGCAAGAGGTTCTCTGGTTCGATTCTCGGCTGGTGGGCCTTCTGTGTGGAGTCTGCATGTCCTCACTGTGGTTGCCTGGGTTTCTTCCAGGTGCTCTGGTTTCCTCCTACATCCCAAAGACATGCTGTAGGTGGAATGGACACTCTAAATTGGCCCTAGGCGTGAGTGCCTGTGTGTATGTGGCTTCTGTGGAAGGTTGGGCGCTGGGCTGGCAACTCGACACCGTAAAACTCCACTGTCAATCATGAGTGGACAGGTGATCCACTGTGGTGACCCCTAACTGGGAAAAGCAGAAGAAGAAGATTAATTAATGCAGTACGGTTGTATTCCAAGCATGTGTGTGTTCTACAGTCACTGCAGTCAATTAAAACACTGTAATAGTTCTAGAATCCAAGAAGAATGTCCTGTAATTTGTATTGCTCACTCATAGTATGCCTACAGGTTATCTCTAGACCAGTAGCAGTCACTCAGTAGTCAGCAGTGACTCAGTAGCTCAGTCTGTTAAATGCCTTATATACAGTACATTTTCCACACACAGTCCTGGGTTCAAATCCACTGGTATATAGCAATATATTTTCAGTATCAGTCACGTAATGCTCACATTTTCTCTCTCTCCACTAATAAAAGGTATATGTGTGAGGTAGCCCATATTATGAGCAGCTGTTGTGATTAGATTTCATAGAATTTTAAAATCAATAGCAGGAAAGTGTTCACCAGCATTGCTGGTTCATAAATAAATCTGTTTATTTGCAGTATGGCTGCATTCCTTGCATGTCTGCAGTATGTTGCTGCAGTCAATTATTAGCAGATGCCCCCTGCAGTCACAGCTAATGAGTTCTATCTCCATGCCTCCCAACTAAGCCATGCCGGCTATCGAGTTTATGTACTGTACAGAAACAGGCCTCTCAAATGTCAAGATTTCTTGTAATGTAATTAAAACTGCCTAATCCATCTGTTACAGCATTACCAGAGAAAGACTACCTGGAATGCAATGTATTACCACATCCACTTACAGAACATCTTTGTAGTTATGGAAATCCATATTATGTGAAACTGTTCCCTGTAGTTGTGCACCTGCATTTGTCATTGCTTGGCCCATACTGACCCATGCTAACAGCTTGAGAGGTATGTACATATTACATCAGCTATAGGAAAATGTAGTCACTGTAGCAAAACTGACACAACACACCTGTAGAGTATTTATCAACAGTGCTTTCAGGGATATAATCTGCAATGCCACTAATGGAATGTTTTTCTCTCTCTCCCCACCCCTTCATTTATTTATAATTATTATTTATTATTATGATTTAATATTAATGTATGTTGTTAAACTAACTGTATTTTTGCAAAATGTGATGTAATATTGCTATGTTATTATGATTCACTGTTAACATACTTTGTTAAACTAACAATTTTGTTGCCCTTATGGTTTACTTCTTACTGGCATGCTGGTAGCATAATGACTGTTATGTTATTTACTGTTGTGTTATGCATACTATACATTAATATGTATTTATATAATTTAAAATTATGTTCCATTCTGTTAATACTAACAATGGTTTGGTTATTACTAACGTTAATCTATTGTTATACCTCCATCACCACAGAACGTCAAGGTAGGCCCATTCTGGCTGATCCCCCTACCTTGCCTCAACTGGCCATGGCACCGGGTCCCAGCATGTCTGGAGCCCAGACCTGTAATGCCACCTCTGCTGCCCCTGCACTAACTGCAGCATTAGGTAGTACAACCCCATGGGATGGGGCCTGGCTCCCCTCTAGGACTGGTGGTGGAGGGGGTGTTGTCACCCAGAATGAACTGCCAGTCTTGGTGCAAAGGATAGTCTACTGTGGATTTAACCATACCTGCACCAGATTGGCCAACCTGGTGGGGCAGCCATGACCAAGTGCCCAGCCCCCTGCATTGCCACCCTCGGGGCAGTGAAGAAGCAGTGCCAACAGTCCCATGGGTGGGGATGTGAGTCATGCTGCTGCCATCTGGAGGCACATGGGACTCGGATTCCACATCATCCTCCCTCTCCAAGGTGTTCACCCCATCATGTGTCACACACTGCCCCTGCCTGCTGTCTTGTTTGTCTGCAAATGCATCCTCACCTGCCCAACTTACTTCCCCACATGTACCTATCTCCCCTCCCCAACATTTCACTCACAACTTAAAAAAAATAAATGTGCACCTGTCCCACAAAAAAAAAAAATATATTGCCACATACATAGCTCTCAATTTCACCCACGTGTCCACTGGACACAAGTGATTTGGTCCAATTGGCTTGACAACACAGTTATGTTGTCCTAACCCATCTGTCTGTGGGACAGCTTTCAAATCCATGTACATATTCTGCCAAAGTGCACAGTTGTTGCTGTATAGGTAATGGATAGCTATGGTTCTTTCATATACCCTTCCTGCACATCCATACCTGCCTTCAACTATGTTCCCCCCTTCTTGCACCCCATTTCACCACTTGTCTATCTCCCCATTTTTTCCTTTCTTTGCATTTTTTTTACAGAGATGCTGCTCAATGTGCCGCATTGTGCAGCTTTGCTAAATAGAGCTATATTGATTATGTATGTCCTTAATATTCTATTACACATTTACAAAATAAACACTTGTTCCATGTTTCAGGCCCAAGACCATCACACCTGTAGATTGGTGCATTAACCTGCCATGCCACGTAACTCTTACTTAAAATAATTGCTTTAAAAAAATATAGTAATTGCCAGTTACAGTCATTAAGTGCGTTTCAGCATAGCTGAAAGGTGTGCTGTTCAACACAAGCTTCAATAAGACTTAAAGGAAAACATGGGAGTATTCCTGGGACTCTGGTGCAATATTACACTACTACAAAGCCAAAGACATAATAATGGATGTAAGTGAAGCCTCTGATAGCAGGTGCATGTGCCCTTTTATCAACAACATGTAGAAATACACCTGCTAAGGCATTAATGGCGAAACACATATGCAGCTGAGGCCCTGGTGCAGAAATACATCCATATAAAGCCGTGCATATACTGATGGATGTAGAACATGAATTTCACAGCCTACAGGTGTGCACACATGTCTTGCAAATACACCAGCCGTAGCAGTGACAAAGTAGCTCAGTCTGTTAAATGCTTTATAAACAGTGCATTTTTGCCACAAACAGTCCTGGGTTCAAATCCAGTGGTGTATAGCACTGAATTTTCAGTAGTGTAAAGCCATCATTTGAATCAGTCATGCAGTCTTTATCCACACAATGCATGTCAAATGAGTTGATTGCTTTTAACTGATGGAAGTCACAGACCTGCAGGGAGGAACATACTTCACGTATTCCTATAGCAAATGTATATGTGCATAAATTGTCACATCATGCAGTAATATTCATCCAGAGAGAATGTCAACTCAGGTACTGCAAATGAGGGCCACTAATATCTGAGTGCACCACACAATCCTTTCAGAGTGACAGTGCAGATTACCACAGCTGAAGAACAAACATAGTCATTTGAAGTCCCTGCTTCTAACAAGAACTGCCCTGATACATAGAAAAAAAAAATCTGAGGAAGGTTTAAATGAAAGCATACTGTATAAAGACAGCGTTTATGTTTTCTATTTTTTTGGCTGAATAAAGTTGGAATTATTCTTATGTCAGTGGATGAGTTAATTTCCTGGGTACCTTGGACTATTTCTGCCCTTATACATGTTACAAATTACTACCAGACTGTAATATTTGCGGTTATGGCTTTACACTACATAATGTCCAGGGTTGTATGTGGATGGTGTGCGGTGCCGTGTGTAGATTTAGGTGCAATGTCAGGTAAGTGAGTGTTTTGTAAGGGTTTTGGGTGGGAATTTGAATGCATGTGAGTGTGCTGATATGTGTGTGTGTGTGTGTGTGTGTGTGTAAGGGACTGTAGAATGCATGTGTGTGTTTGCTTTTGTTTGCTGCTTGTGCAATCTCGGAGTTAGTATATATAAGTAGGGTGGGTGTGGGGTGTGCAGGGAGGCTTGCCCCCCTGCTTATTTGTGATGTATGTTTGTGGATGTGTTCTGTTTTTGTTTGTTTATTTTGTGGTGTGGGTGTTGTGGTATATGTGTGGTCTGGTGTGTGCTGCGTGTTCGGAGTTTTAAATTTCACGGTTTGGGCTTCATGGTTTTGGGCTTTTGGTGTTGTGTGGATTCGATTTCATATTCTCGAAAAACTGAAATTCACACACACACACACACACACACACACAAATACATACATATATATATATATATATATATATATATATATATATATATATATATATATATATATCCCCTATGTTGCTCATGGACACACCAAACATATTGCCTAGTACTGTTATTGCTACCATTGACTAACATATGTACCTTAAACACATGCCTTTATTGGAGTGTAGAGGATACTATTACTTTGGGTCTGGCTCTACAACAAGGCTGACACAGCTTACTCAGTTACTCCTACAGCTTGTTGTCCTCCAAAGTCTTCACACTGTCTGCCTATGTCTATTACCTGCAGCAGTAGCTGCAGCCTGTAGAACACCCATCTGTGTGTAAAGGTGTCTGCTGCAGACCTACCCTCTGTGATGATGTAGTCTCCTCATCCAAGTAATGTCCAGCACAACATATCAGAAAGGGGGCCAATCTACATGAAGGCCTTATATATTCTACAGTGGTTGTATGTCATTGGATGGTGATAGTGCAAATCAGCTGTATTGGCTGCAATTAGCATTTCAGAACAACAGATTGGTTTAGAAATAATCCCCTACTCCTGTGAATTATGTCTAAAAGACAAGCAGATGTCTATGGTGAACCATTGTTTATGACACCTTCCTCACACAGAGCATGCCTTTGTGAAAGCTTTACTAGCACCACATATCAACAGAGCAGTACTGCACTCCATCAGGTATGTAAATGTTTTTGTGTGCAACAGGTTGCACATGGAGGAATAGACTTACATGGAATAATGATTACAGCATTAAGCCTGTCTTAGACCTGTGATAATGACATGTCAATGGCCTCCTTCTGTCCTACACCTACACTGGATATACAAAAGATCAAGTGTGCATTGTCTTTTGTCAGTATGGCACACTGATCTTGTTGGACTACACCTTTATAGTTGTAGTAGCAGACTGCTATTCATGTGGCATTGTTTTTATGACATATTATCATGGGGTTACACACAGGGGACACACCACAGTAGATCTGTGTGCTGGGTGTATGATAATACAGCACAAGCTGTCATGGCACATATGGGAATAAATGACTATTGCTACTATCTCAGTTGTATCCACACACTTTGTTTGTTTGCACACTGTGGAGTATGACATGCATGAGAAAGCAGTGGTTAGTGCCAGACATTTTGGCCTTGCTGCATCTGTACATAGTGTATGTCCACATATGTGATCCTGTAATGTGTTCCCCTTTTGTTGTCTTTCAGGAATTATGTACCATATGCCAAGCACCCTTCATGGATGCAGAGAATGAAATTATACTGCAAGCACTAAGGAAACATCATCACATCCTACTATCCAGGGGAGACAAAGCAGGGAACAGCAGGTTTCACTGTGGGCAGACCTTGTCCGTGATGTGAATGGCATGGGCCAGCAGGTTCAACACTGGGCAACCAACATGGTAAATGCAGCATGACAAAGGGCAGCAGATGTAGCCAGGTATTGTGCTGTCACTGGTGGAGAACCTGCAGTAGAACAACCACTTTCAGCCACTGAGGAATTCCTGGAGTACCTAGGCACACACAACACCTCCCAGGCATCCATCACACCATACATTGTGGAGGTGGGTGCCACGGTTTCCACAGCTGAGGAGCATGCAGGTAAGCCTACTGTGATCAGCATTGTAATACTGTAGCAGTCAATGTGTCAGAATGTAGATACTTTTATGTGGGTGTCAGGTCTTTGTTCTTTGGGGGGGCTCAGTTATACACCCATACTCAGATTGTGACCAATACAACAAGTAACACAGTAGCTACTGTAAATATGAGATATATGGATGCATTACCTTGTTGTGCTGCAACATGTGGTGGTACTGACATTACCCCTCCCTCAACTTTTCACAGGTCCATCAGGTACTGCCCAAGGCCATGGTCCTGTTCCTGGTAAGCATAACACTTGTTTTTTTTTTTTTGAGGAACAATTATATTCTAGTACAGTTAAGGGCCAGAATAATGCACTACATAAACATAACTATGTGTGTAAAAGGCATAGGATGCTTTTAAATTCCATTCTGGAACAAGTACTTTAGGTTTCTAGAAATGGCAGTCACAGAAGTGTAGTTCAACAAACAGATACACTTTGGCAGTTGCATTTAATAGCAGATAAGGCACCTGGTTTAAATGAGGCAAGGAATCTAAAATGTCTTTTAAAATACAACGAATTGAAGGTAAATACCTTAGATAGTAAAATGTGTATTTACATATATTTGTTAAGAGAGTTGTACTGGGTTTTTACATGTTGTTTTTCAAGTATAGTGTCATACTAATTAATTACAAGATAAATATTACTGGTTAAGTTTTACTTGATTTACTTCAAGTGGTTGTTATAAAGGTCCTGAGTTGAATTTGTATTTTGTTCCAAGAAAGTGTTTTGCGAACCAAAGTGGAGAAGCAAGTTGTTTGACCACTAATCCAGTTGTGGGTCTTCATTGTTATGAGTCTTGGAAGCTTTTCATACACAATAGTGCAGGTGTTAATGTACTGCTTTTTTCTTTCTTATTCCAGTTGACCATGGGGGTTGGTGTTTGTCCCCTACCCAACCTGATGTCAGCTACTCTTTGGACTCTGATGATGATGGTGGCCATAGTCAGGCTGATGATGATGGTGGCCATAATGAGGCACAGGTGGGGGTGTTGGGGGCTGAATCTGTCCCAGAGGTAGACATCCCTCTTCTGCCTCCATTGTTGCCACACACAGTCTGTATGCCCACACATGCCCCATCCCCGGAGGCCACAGATATTGGACAGTCAGATGGTGGGGATGTTGAACAGGAAAGTGTGGCAACTATGTTTCCAGTGAGTGTAGACACTGACCATATCCAGAGAGCTGGTGAGGTCCCACACAGGTGGATTGACAGGGGTGCTTTCAGGAAGCCTGTTCTCCATTCAACACCTCTTCCAAGTGTCACATCATGGGGCACTCAGCACATGTTGTGGGTCATCATGGAGGCACATGCACATTCTGAATGGAACTCCAGACGTATGCTTAGGGTTATGGATGCAGCACAGTCTGACATCAGTGACTGCCTCCACTGCACTGGGGATACCCTGGATTGGTTCACTGATGCAGTGGATAGATGGTGGGCTGAGACAGTGTCTGTCTTGGACTGTGCATTGTCTGTGCTGGAACATGTGGTTGGGGTTGAGTGTCGGACCCGTGGATGTCGGTCAGCAACTCCATCTGCTGAGAGTCCATGTGACCATGCACACTCATGCTCCAGTAGTGGCAGTACATCCAGTGCTACAGAGGGGAGTGTGCTGTCAACACCACAATGTAGCAGGCCATGGGCTCATGGTCCTGGGTGTTCCTGTGGGGGACACAGTCCCAGCAAACAGCAGTCACCATCAGGTACTAGCACCACTTCTGACCTTGGGCATGGAGGTGCCAGTGCAACTCCTGCCAGAGACAATTCCCATGTTCAGGGCCAGAGATGGTGAACTGTCAACTCTACCATGTATGGTCCAAAGCTGTCCAACATACACATGTATAAGGCTAGCACTGAGCTTGACTGTGTACATGCACAAACTCACAAACCATTGTCAAATGCAGGTCATCTACAGACACACACGGCACCTCTCCATGGTCCATCTTACATGCTCTCATCCTGACTCACACACATGCTGTCTACAATTTGGGCCAACCTAGGCCTCCTGTACCCACCACACTACAACGTGTGCAAGTGATTATACCTGTGCCACATCCCTGTCATCCTCACCACTGATGCAGAGAAATGAAGCTATGTGTCTGATGCACACGGTGACAATATTAGTTAACATGTACTTGTGTAATGCAGTATTGGTTCTCCATATAACTTGTAGTGGTTACCGACAGATACTGTATGCTGGCATTTGTCATGAGTACACCACATACATTTGTGTACCTTATGTTGTATGATGTATTGGCTGCATAACAAAATAAATGGATGACTCACTCTAAGGGCATTAACCTAGTATGTGACATTAGTGCTACATGCTTGTGGGGAGATTTGTTTAGCAGACTGAGCACACCCTTGGAACAGAACCCTGCCTAATGGCACAAAGAGCACTTCAGTGCACCTCAGCACATCCTATCTGTCTGACTGGCTGGGTGACCATCATCTTGACACAGGGCATCTGTCTGTGTCCCTCTTGGACTGCAGCAATATGTGGTGATCTTGTAACTATGGGTATGCTGATGTCTGTGATTGTGAGGGCTGTATGTCCATTATTCTATTTCAGTTCAAACATCCTATGGTTCCATAACATGATGTATAATGCTCGAACAGGCTCACACACAAACATGGCTACATTGAGGCTAGCACCACTCCCAGTCAATATGTACAGGACACACCAAGGCACACACATATTGCAAGTTGGCTGTATGTAGATGAGAACACTTAGCTGTGTAATGGTACATGCTACAAATCACAGTATGTGATGCCAGCAACACACCTCATGTCTGCTAGTACTATCAGTTTAGGACATATTATGCTTAATGACATAAACAGGCCTTGTTGTGGTCAGTCCTTTGAGGGCCACATCAACAATGACAAATAGAACACTGCAAAAACCTACTATATGCACACACCAATGGGCTGGAGTGAGATTAGAACCCCTTCCTATCTAGTCCTATACACCACAGAACACAGTAATTATTGCATGCACCACAGCTTACATCTGATACTACACTGTCAGCTCATAGTCTTAAGGTGGCTGAAATCTGGCCTTGTAGAAGAGGGCAGTTTGGAAGCTAGCAGAAAGTTACAGGCCCAGAAAGTGTATAACCATTGCAAAAGGATAGCCCATGAGGGCATGTCCATATATTTGCAGGGTAATACACACACACACACACACACACATGCACTAAGTGAGCTTTAGTGAGATTAGAACACCTACCTATCTAGGCTTATACAGCACAGATTAGGTCTGTTGTATATACAATTGCAGACACAGTACTTGTGCATTACACAAACTAGGCTTGTGTGAAACAGCATCTGTTGCCTGCAGAGTGATATTGCTTCATACTGTTATCTGCATCTAGTATCCTAGTGGTGAGATAACTTTTTATATCCTAGCTATGCGTGTACTGTTACCAGTATGGCCATATGTGGCTGCTTGCAGTTACATAGGCAAACCAGTGGGCAGGGACAATGTGCCTTGTCCATATGTGTATTGATATTATACATTATACCACCTGATCCCATGTGGCTGTCTATGTGGTGACATCCAGCAGGCACAGGGCTCTGTAGGTAAGTGTATTTTGTACTGTTGTGCCCTTAGTTTGGATCCTTTGAGCAACAGTATGGCTGTGTGATAATGCAGATTTACTCACAATTATTAGGGTATGTCAGACAATACAGACATCCACACATATTTCTGTATACAACAGGGATGCACATATAAATGTAGCTGTGTGTGTGTATGCTATGTATATGCATTATGTAGATATATGGAGGGAGTGTATGTATCAGTTTCATTTATATATATAGCTACATATATATTGGTATATATCTATTTGAAACTACATAGTGATAGATATACTATGCATGTAAGAGAGAGATAGTGGCAGACGGATATGTATATGTATCTGTTTGTATGTATAGAAATTTATATATAACAGATCATTTTAATGAAGGGGCAACACAATTGCACTCATTTTAACTAAGTATATAGGCATGACCAGTGGGACTGTCAGTACTTATAAAGTTGTTCCAGGACACACATACCTGTACTCTAGTGCGGGATTTTGTATGTTTCAAGCATTAACATCTGCCCCTGTTTCTGCAGTACTGCACTTCACTCAAAATGTCCACGGCATTCCCAGCTGTGTGTTGTACTTAATATGTGACTGAGGTTGGTAATGTTACACCACCGACAGACTGACAGTCTGCATACTGCTCAACTGTCCTGATTTTCACCCAATGTCCAGAGTTTCACTTGAAATATTTGGTCTGTTCCTCAGACATTTGTCATCTTCTGGTGAATTATTGAATATTGACATCATTACTTTATACTAAATACAGAGAAACATTTGTGTTTCAGACTTTATATCCTTCAGAATATATGTTATAGTGTAACACCTATAATTCCAGCAACTTTCCAGATTTATGAGAACAATATTTAAAATCCATCCCTGTGTTTGGGCCTTTGTCCCCCTAATCTTTTTGGCTTTTCCCAGATTTCTTGCACTAAAAAGTTGAGAGGTATGACAGTCTGTGAAAACACCAATATAGTACTACCTCACATGCAAAAGATATGAGTAATTCCACATTAGAATCATCAACAACATAACCCATGCTAGCTTCCCTAGTCCACTGAGCCACACAGGTTGACAGACAGAGAGGACTCATTCATCATACAATCAGCAGCATAAATATATGCATTGTTATCCTGCATGAAGAGAGTCATAAAATGTGTGAGAAATATTTATGTCACAGCCCTGAGATTGCCTGGTCCACAGATGTACCATAGCTGATTTTCTGATAAAGCACTTATATGGGTACTCTGCTGTGTTGGGGGTGGGGGAACAACAGCACATGTTCAGCTTGGGTAGACAGTTGTCCACACATCATGTGTGGTCACTGTTTAATATCTCCCTAGCCCACTGTCATGAATATTCCAACCATGAAGCCTAGTGAATGTTAAGGAACACATACTGTTTTACTGGGTGTCTGCAGTCCTATGTGGATGTTACATCTGTCCAAATAACCCACTATATTTCCTTGAATAACAGCAGCAGATCAATGCATACAATAGCATAGTATAGTAATCCTTGCAAGTAGTGTGCAGGTTAGAGACTTACCTTGCAATGCAGCAGTTGACAGACCTGTTGTTCAGGGCTGACTCTGTGTGATGCAAGCAGTACACAGTCAATACATGGATAGGTACAGGTTGTGTGGGTTGCCTAGCATCAGCTATTTTAATATATGTATGTGAGTAGGAGTAAGGTGTCAGTCCCTGGGGCACTAGCTTTTCAGTGAATGTGCAATGCATTGTCTCTTAGCCAATGCCAGGGCATACTGGGCATGCCTACATCTGCCTACAGGGACATCATCAGGGAGCTCCTCCTCTAGTCCTACTGTGAGTGTTGCTGTGGTGACCTAGGCACTGGTGGGGGGGGCTGTATATCCCTTCCTTTTGCTGATCCTGCTGCAGCTGTTTCTGCAGGATCATATT
Organism: Protopterus annectens; assembly: GCF_019279795.1. Classification (NCBI taxonomy): domain Eukaryota; kingdom Metazoa; phylum Chordata; order Ceratodontiformes; family Protopteridae; genus Protopterus; species Protopterus annectens. The sequence goes on along the minus strand of NC_056728.1, from coordinate 1,465,021,013 downwards.
GTGTAACATGGCTCATACAATGAACGTCTGCGCACATGTGGCTGGAGAGTACTGCAGGGCTCTCCACCTGATATATCGAGGTACTGGCACTGTGACTTCAGTATCCCAAACACACACTCTATGATATTCCTAATTTGTGCATGTGCCTCATTATGGCATTCCTCCATGGGTGTGTGTGCATTTCTGATTGGTGTCATCATCCATGGTTCCAGTGCATAGCCAGCATCCACCTGTAAATGGCTATATGGGATGTCCCCCCTAGCAAACTTCTGATACAGCTGTTATGCATGCCAGATATAGGAGTCGTGATATTTGCCATGGCTGCCAGCACACTAATTCAGAATAATGCCATAGACATTATACATGACCTAGCAGTTGATGGAGTGGTACCCCTTGAGGTTGATGTAGATTCTACCCTCCTCACTGGGTGGTGACTTGAAGTCTACATGAGTAAAATCTATGACACCCAGTACCGCAGGTTAGTGTGCTACATAGCAGAAGTGTTGCATATTGCTGGCCCTCGCCTGAAGGATGAAGGGAAAAGAAATGTGCTCACTGGCATATGGAAGCATGGCATCCAGGAAATGGTAGAGTATCCTGGAAGTAGATGCCTGTGAGACCTCCATCATGTCCTCAGCTAGTCTATGGAAGGTACCTGTGGCTATTATCCACTGGGATGGGTTCCTCTCTGTTGTCTCTAGGTCTGAGTGAGGGCGGCAAAGCTTAGTGAGTTCTTATATGTCTCTGTCCACCCTGCAGTAGTCTACAATCTCAAGCTCATCTAGCTTCTGGAAGGTTACCCTGGGCCTGAAGATTCTTCTCCTTCTCTGCCTAGGCATATTTTCTGCAGCAGCAACATTAACTTCAGCATCTATCACATACAATTTTAGCAGACCTGCAGCAGCCCCTAGCACTCTTTCAGTTAAAATTCCCAAGTTTGTACTTCAATGGTGCAGAGTATGGGGGGAAAAATCAGATTGTAGCGTGTCTGTATACTTTATAGTGCTTTATTGTAGGTGCTGCCTGTATGATTGGCTACCTATGATGCAGTGCACCTGCCTAGTATATCATTAATATCATTTAATGGCCCTAGTTTAAGTTAAACAAGGGTCAAAACTAATTAATACACTGTTGCCTTTTAGATACTCTCAGTAATGTGGAGCACCATGCAAATGCATGCCGTGTAGGTAAACAAAGCTTGACAGTTCATGGACACACACCCCAGACTTCCACGCTTAGCACAGTGGCATACCATGCAAGCACATGGAAATATTCGCCCTGTAGGTAAACAAAGATTAGAAGTCAGTGCACACACCTCCACAGACTTCCATGCAAACAGGCGCAGCTAAGATTTTTAAATAGTAGTATTTTACATTATTGGACACACACTCTCCAGATGTCATATACCTCCTATGTGGACACGAACATGGTTCTCTGCCCACATGGAAGGGATATGCCGACACAATTATCCCATTATGCTATTCAATACCTCTACCTCATTTACATAGGAATCTGTGCACACAACCTGGAAACTACACACTTACAAGCCCTACCATGTTAGCAACAACACTAATGCACCATTGTCAATACTCCACACAGGGTCCTGTAATATATTTCTGTCTCATAATATTAATTTGATTTCAATCTTTTTTTTTTTAATTTTTAAGGCATGTTTGCACACTGCAGCATATCATGCAAACATTCCCTGATTATTAAAAAAAAGTTTATTTTCAAATATTTTCTGTAACATTTGAGACACATAGAGGATATTTTCACTCATATCTGTGTGTGATATATCATTTCTGTCCATCTATCTACATTTTACAGCCCATTTTGTCTGTCTACATTCCTGTACATGGAACCTTTCCATGTACACTATGGACACTGACATGGGGTTGCCTATCTGCTTGATGGATCATTCTACTTGCCTTATTTGCATGAGATTCACCTGCTTTTGAAGTGATATGATTGCCACAGACTTTCCAGTGTTGGCATGTGCTGTGTGCCACCCAGCAATCCTTATTGGATCACATGCCTGCTTACTTTCATGTAAGCAGCACAGCACAATGACTACATTGTAAAAAAGACCATGTAGGCTTTATTAAATTCCCCCACCATATTTAATCAAAGCCTTGTTTAGTAGGTTCATAGGTAGGTACTAGGCTATCGGCCCTGGGGCCTATACAAGCCCAGCCAAAAAGGTATCCTGGCTTTTGCCACCCAAGAAAATTATTTTCCTGTGCCACTGTTGAGCAGAGCCACAGAGGTGATCATCGGGGTGAATTTCCTATTTCCCATCCAATCATCAAGATTTTTCTTGAAGAGTGCTAATGAGGAGCTTTGTTTGATATAGATAGGTAGTTTATTCCAGAGTATGGGAAGTCTCTGGGACAGGAATCTATTCCTCTGGCATGTTCTGTTTATTGTGGTGACAAGGTTTAGGACCCTAGAGCGTGTAGCTCAGAGGGATTGGGATTTCTTTAAGTGGAGCATGTCCAACAGCTCTGGGTTTGACATAGCTTTGTATGTTAGGCAGAGATCACCTCTGAGTAGGCAATATGCAATGGAGTAAAGCTGGAGATTTTTGAGACAGTCTGCCTAGGCATCTGTTTGAGGCCGGTAATCCTCTTTGTGAGGTATTTATGTGGCCTTTCCAGTTGTTGTAGATGTCTTGTGAGGTACATACCAAAAGGGGTGTTGTACTCTATAATGGGTCTAATGAGTGATGAGTAGAGGGGAACAATGACCACTTTTTTTCTGGATGAGAAACCTTTTGTGATGAGGTGTGCCACGTAGAAGGATTTCCTGACTACTGTGGCGATGTGATTATCAAAGGAGAGACTACTGTCCACCTGTGTCCCAAGGTCTTTTATCACACTTTCGGTGTTAAATATACTACCGCCTATGATGTAGTTCATGGGTACAGAGTTTTTACCAAAGGGGATGACAATGCACTTTTTGGCATTGAGCTTGAGGCCATGGCTTTGACACCAGGCATCTGTCTCAGTGAGGCCCTTTTGTAGGATGTCCACATTGTTAGGAGTTTTGATTATGGCTCCTAGTCTGCCAGTCATCTGCGAACTTCATTAGCTAAAGATCTTCTGTGTTAGCCTGTACTTCAGAGAAGTAGATACCAAACAGGAGAGGACTTAGGACTGAACTCTGTGGTACTCCACTTGTCACTGGTCTGAAGTTGGATTTGGAGTCTGCTACTTTCATAGTGTGGGTTCTGTCAGTGAGCCAGTTGGCAACCCATCTTGTGACATAGGGATTTATACCTAGTTTAGTGAGTTTATCTATAATTCCAGAGTGGGGGATGGTGTAGAAAGCATTGGCAAGATCTAGATAGGCTGTGTGAACCACCTTACCCTTGTCTACGGCTTTAGTGACTGCTTCAAAGAAGTCTATCAGGTTTAGGAGACATTATCTGCCTTTTACAAACCCAAACTGGGTGGGGTCCAGAATTTGGAGATTACCAATGTCTTTGCTTATAAGTTCTATGATGATATGTTCCATGGCCTTGCAGACTAGACTCGTCAGGCTAATGGGGTGGAAGTTCCCCGGGTCCATGATGGCTCCCCCCTTGTGGAGTAGGATAACCATTGCTGTTGCGCCATTCAGCAGGCACAAAGCCTGAGGTGACAATATGATTGAACATGGTACTTAGGTGGGGTGCCAATTTGTTCTGTAGTTTGTGTAGAATGCAGCCTGGGATGTTGTCGGGTCCCATGGATGCTGTGTTCTTGGCTTTGGAGAGTGTGCTTTTTACCTGTGCAGCCGTGATTACAGGAACTTTGCGTTCTTCTGGTATAGAGATGGGCTCTTTAGTGGGTGAGAGGGGGGTAAAGTTAGCACTGAACCTATCTGCCAGGATGTTGGCAATATCAGTTGGGTCTGTATATTTAGTGCCATTGTGCTGTAACTCAGAGCAGATCTGAGTGTTGCCATTGAGATTCTTGGCATAGCTATAGAATGCTTTGTGGTTGTCTTTAGAATCAGTGGTGATTTTGTTTTCGTAACTAGCTTTGGAGGATTTTATCAGGGATTGCAGCTTCTTACTGAGGCAGACCAGGGAGCTCCTCCACTCGTGGGATTTTACTCTCTTTTGAACAGTTTCTTCTTGCTGTTGTACAGTTTGTTTATGGCAGGGGACCACCAGACTGGCTTCCTTTTTTTGGAGGATGGCATCTTGGTTCTGTTTGGGATAGCACGATCCATGCACTCACGTAAGTGCTTATAAAGTGCAATTGTGTAGGATTCAGTAGTCGTAACTGTATTGTCCACCTGCATGGGTGTCAGGAAGTTCACCACTTCTGTCTAAAGAAGCATGAAGTTGGCTTTGGAGAAAGTTTTTACCATGGCTTCCTTAATGGGGGGGGGGTGGAGGCAGGATGTGGATATCTAGGGTAATTAGCTTATGGTCAGATCGGACCAATGAGGCGTTGACTTCAGGTGTGGAACACTGGTCACTCATGTTGGTAAAGACTAGATCTAGGATATTGTTGCCCCTGGTGGGGATGTGGATAAGTTGATCCAGGGTATTGGAGTTTATGAATTCCAGAAAATGTTGAGTGAAGGGGTTGGTACATGAGTAGTTTTCCCAGTTAATGGTGGGATAGTTGAAATCGCCCATTATTAGGGTGTTTGATTGAACCCTAATATTTTCCAGTACATCAAGAAAAGAGGAGTGGGAATCCTGGGGCATGGTGGGTGATCTGTAGTGAGCTACAATTTGGATTGCAGTTTTGCCCAGAGTTAGTTGCACTTGGATAACCTCAGCTGCATTATGCTGAGCAACTAGCCTGGAGGTGTGGATATCCTTAATGAATATGGACACACCTCCGCCTTTTGTGTTCCGGTCCAGGTTACATGGCTGAAAAGTGTGGTATGAGTTATAGCCAGGTAGTGCAGTGGTGCTCTCTGGAGCCTTGAACCAGGTCTCAGTCACTGCACAGATATTGACATTCTCCATTTTAAGGAGTGCCTTGAGTGAGTTCATTTTGAGATTTAGACTTCTAGCATTGAGTAGCATCACCCTCAGTTTTTGCTTGCCTGTTTCTGTTACAGTGGTGAATTTGTCATTTGAACCTTGCCTAAAAAAGGCACTATAGGGGCAGCAAGAACCATAGCCAGTATCCGGAGTCCCAGGGGTGACAGGTGCAGGCCATCTCTGACAAAGCATCGTGGTCTGTCGACCATGTCATCCCAGGCAGACAGATACTGGATCCCTTTAGAATGGCACCAGAAGCTTAGCCAATTGATGAAGTCAATCATTTTGTCCTTGTACTGCAGCATCATTCTGGGTGATGGCAGAATGCTACTCAGGGCTAGGGTCATACCTGCCTGGGCTACAAGATTGGAAAGCTCTTCCATGTCTCTTTTCATGTAGTCCAGGGAGGTACATCTCAGGTTGTTCACACCAACATGGACAATGACAGAGTCATATTTGTACTTGTTGTGGAATGACCTGAGTGCATGGGTTATGTGGTGGATCCTGGCACCTGACAGACAGCTGACAGTAAACTTCTCTTTGTTTAGCCTGCTTAGTGGGACTTCAGTGTGCCTGACTATAGAGTCACCTATGACTAGTGTGTTGGGTACGTTGTTTTGCCTTATTGGCTATGGTTGAGTAGCACACTGAGTCTGCGGGCTATGTGTCATTTGGGTTGTTTTGGGGGGTGGAGGTTGCTTGCATTTCTGCTTTGGAGGACACTGTTACTTGAGCAGTTTATTACTGAGAGCCTCCACGAATGTTTTTGTGTTTCTATGTGTGGATTTTGGTGGTGTAGATTTAGTGAGACTATGTGATGAGTGTGGTGTGGTGCAAGTGTTTACCTTCTCATCTTGACTGTCAAGTTCAGTCTTGATTGGAGAGAGCTTTACTTCCAGTTTGGCTAGATAAGTGCATCTCTCACAGGTTGTAGTGTTGGGTGGTAGGAGGAGAGGGTTGTCAGTGTACATGATGCAATTTCTACATTGCCCCAAGATGCTCAGATTCATCAGATAGACAGGAGAGAACACTGGGAGCTGACCCTTGGACATGCCTGAATAAAAAACTATTTTTCTCTAGATAATTGAGGAAAGTGAGTACAAGAGCTGTTTTTCAATAAGCAAGTGAGGAAAGTAAGTACCAAAACTGTTTTCCTCTAGGTAATGAGGAACGTTGAGTGCTGTAGTAATTAGCAGGTTATTTAGTGCTTGTGAGTTCTGAACAAGTGCTGATCACGAATAAGCAAATTCAAGTGATAAACTAAGAATCTATTTCTGGACTAAAATAGTTACAGGAAAGGGGGGAAACAAGTACAACTGTGGGCTTTTAAATCAGAAAGTTGAGAGAGATGGAAAAACTGCCCAAACAGCCAGTAACTACAATTTCTGGGCCAGAACCACTCCTTATGTGGTAGATAGGTTACCTAGTGCTTACCACTCCCACTGATAAGCTAGGAGGCTTCCCTCCAACACAGAAAGCTTGGGGGGGGGGCTCAGAAGCTTACATACAGTCCTGGATACAGCAAATCTGATTCTGGACTACAATAGTTACAGAAAGGTATATATATATATATATATATATATATATATATATATATATATATATATATATATATATATATATATAGACACAGAAAAGTAGCTAAAACAGCTGTCAAAACAATTCAAATGCAGTGCAAGCTAGCACACTTGAGTATGTAGCAATATTAGACCAAACAGTTTAAAAAATGCAATTAAATTAAAAATGACTAAAAACAAGTGCAGAAGGAGTCTATTAGGTAGAATGAGATAAAGAGATGGGACTGGGGGGAGTGTCCCAGATCAAATCTACCGTGGGGGCGGGCAACTACAAAAGCCTCCAAATTTAAACAACACAAGAATAGGGAGGGTGGGTATGGGAAAGCCAACACCTTCAGCAGAGATCTGAAAAACTATACAGTGAAGCAAAAATAACAGTGCACAACTCTGATGTCAGCCAGCAATTATATAAAATTAGTCAAACAACAATTACCTGTACACAACTCTGAAGTGCCAGAAAAATATACTCAGCTCTGTATATCTCCAATAGATAGTTTGAAGAGCACTCTGTCAGGACACAGGAAGGCTCCAGCAATGATATGCAGACGTTTTTACTAAGAGGGTCTAATTTTATGCAAGTAATCCTTGAGATGGTCAGATAACACACAGGATGTAAAACCAGTTATACCAACTTAAGACACAGAGAAATTGGGGGAGGGGGGGAACACCTTCAGCAGAGATCCGAAAAACTATACAGTGAAGCAAAAATAACAGTGCACATCTCTGAAGTCAGCCAGCAATTATATAAAATTAGTCAAACAATTACCAGTACACAACTCTGAAGTGCCAGAAAAATATACTCAGCTCTGTATATCTCCAGATAGTTTGAAGAGCACTCTGTCAGGACACAGGAAGGCTCCAGCAATGTATCCAATTATTTTATATCTTCAAAAGTCTTCTTTATTTAGTTTTTCCGATAACTATTTTACTCTTTTACATACCAAAAACAAATGTTCCATACTTCTTCTTCTAGACAATGTAAACATATTCTATCACATTTCTTTTTATCTTTCATATTCCTTCTACTGGTAATTTATCTGTTACCAGATTCCACAAAATATCTTGACATTCTACTTTCTGATTACACCACTGGCTTCTTATTTTTATACCTTTTATATTTCATCTTTTAGATTTCCTCATGGTTTTAAATAGTGTTGTATCATTACTTTCTTATAGCATACTTTTATATCTTCTTCTCTATCATAAATCTTTTTACTCTTTTACGTTGTCCTGTTCGATTCTCAGCTAAAGCGTCTTCTGTGTGGAGACATGCGTGAATGGGCGTACCTTCATTGAAGGTTGTGCGTCAGGCCTGGCAAGTTGGTACGTAGAAATCTACTGCCAATCATTAGCGGACCGGAGTTCTGCTGTGGCGACCCCTAACCGGGAAAAGCCAAAAGATACAACAACATATCAAAAACAAATGTTCCATAATTTCTTCTTCTGGACAATGTAAACATATTCTATCACATTTTTTTTTATCTTTCATATTCCTTCTACTGGCAATTTATCTGTTACCAGATTCCATAAAATATCTTGACATTCTACTTTCTGATTATACCACTAGCTTCTTATTTTTATAGCTTTTATATTTCATCTTTTAGATTTTCCCATAGTTTTCAATAGTAGTGTTTTATCATTACTTTCATATACCATACTTTTATATCTTTTTCTAGATCATAAAATTTTATTTTCCACAAAATATTTTTTCTTAGTAACATTTTATTTCTTCATTTATGCACTGTTTTTTTCTTTTACTCTTTTTTACCATACCCCCAAATGTATCCTACTTATACAGTTTTACTAGTAATCTCTCTTTTTCATTTATCCACTTTAACACTTTGTACAAATTTAATGAAGCAGCGTATACCACTGGGTTAATTAACCCTAAACCTCCTTCTTTATTTACATAAAAACTTTTATTTTTTGAGTGGATTTAATCTGGAACCCCATATAAATGGAAAAAAAAAAAAATATATATATATATATATATATATATATATATATATATATATATACACACACACACATTAATTCCTTTCCAAATACTGTTAGCAACATATATACACTTGCTAAGTATGCTATTTTCCCATCAGTACTGAGTTTATTAAATATATATATTTTTTCTGAATGATAATTTATATATTCTGGAGAAAAGACATTTGCTTTATTTCTTCTGTTGTTTTTCCCACTGAATTCTTCTTACATCTTTATTCCCAAATGTTATACATAACACAGAAATTTGATTCATTGTAAAATATATACCCCCAATCTGCACTATAATCATTAAAACCTTTTCTTTTCTACTTATTTAAAGCTTTCCCTATCATGTCTAGTCACTCATTTGTGCAAATTACTACTTTTATCCAAATGTTGTTTCTTTGCAATTATTATAAGGTCATCTGATTATGTTAACAGAAGTGGAATTCTTAACCCTTCAGGTGCTATATAACCAGCCTCCTTCATTTCATAATTTATTTCACATACTATCACATTCATAACTAATACAAAGATTATACAACTCATTGGACATCCCTTACTTACACCACTCTTTATATGTACCTCTTGGCTTAACCAGTCATTTACAAGTATTTTTTATTATATTATTACTATACGCTGACATATATAATTTCCTAACGTTCTCACATTATTGTATTCTTTTATTATTACCAATAAGATTTAATGTACAATTTTGTCAAATGTCTTATTAAGGCCTCCTATCACGATTTTTGCTTCTCCTTTTTTGCTCATAATATCATCCACAATTTCTCTAACTATCATTAATAATTCTTGACAACCCTTTCCCTTTATACTATATAGCCTATCGTCCATAACATTTTACAATTTAGTTTCAAATGTATTATTTTCATAAAGATCTTATAATCATTATTATTCAATACAACTGGTATTCAGTTTTTATTATATTCTATATTCATTCTTCCATATCAATTTAATTATTCACTTCATAATTCTTTATACATAAAACCTTCATTTAACCATTCATTCAAAATCTTTAAAAATATTTTTTGCCAGTTCCTTAAATGTTTATACATTTCATACCCTATTCCAGCTGGGCCTGCAGTCAAATCTATATTTACTTATCTTAAAACTGTATCTAGCTTATTTAAAGAAAACTCTTTTTCCAACTCTTTATTCTTTATCTGTTAATGTTTTTTTTTTTTTTACTTTTCATGTTTTTTCAGAACGTTCATTTTTTCTTTAAACATTTCTTGTACATATTGCACTACACTATTCATAATCTTTTCCTGAGCTCTTTCTCTTTCTCCTTTTGCATTTTTTATTTCTCTCATTATACTACCATCTTCAGGTGCTATATAAGTAATTTGATAATTCTTCTCTTTTTCCTTGTAAAAATATCTCCGGCTATATAACTTTTATTTTTTGTGTGGTTTCTTTCATACAATTCTTTTTCTTTGTCAAAGCGCTTTCTATCACTATGTTCTAAATCTTCCAATGCATCATTATCAGCTCTTTTATATTTTTCTTTCTCTTCTTTTCTCATATCATATCCACTCTAAAATATATATATATGTATATATATATATATATATATTCCTTAAAGATCATCCACTGTTCAGACAATTTTTTATAGAATGCTTTTATAATAATATGATCTTTCGATAACTGTATTGCTAATCTCTTTCCTTCTTTATTCCATGCTTTCTCATGTATCCTTGTTATTCCTTTGCTTATTTTTATGTATACCTTATTTTCGTTTATATTTAGCCATACTGCAAGATGATCAGAAAATCCTGTTTCAGCTACATACCCTAATCCTATAACTAAACCTCCTGATACTATAAAATAATCTATTTCAGTTCCATACATACCCCTTTTGTAAATCTATAAATTTTAGTCTCAAAGTTTTAATTTATATCTTATAACTTCTCACATTTTTCTTAAATCATTTCCTTTCTTTCTATGCATGCCTCATAAATCACAGCTAAACTTTTCTGTGATTATAGTATTCATATTCATTATGACTTATTCTAAAATCTGATGAACTAACCTTTGCCTTTCATTACAATTAGTATAACTGTATAATGTTAAAATTATATATATATATATATATATATATATATATATATATATATATATATATATTTGTTCTTTCTGTTTTAAATCTGCACTGGCTAATTTTCCCATTTCTGTTAAAGTTACATCCAGTGTCTTTACTGTATTTCAAAAGAATATGGCTATTACAGAACATCTCTCATTTCCCAAATCCCAGAATGTCTTTCCTTCCCATAGTTTCTCTGTTTGTAATCTTTCACCATTTGTTAAAAATCTTGTGTCTTCTAACAGAATTATATCTACATGACATGTATTATACTACCCCAAAATTCCTGTTCTTCTTCTTATATTCTTAATACTATTCACATATACAGAAAGCACTCTAATTTTTTTCAGTTTCTCTTAAATGTATTGCTTTATAGCTAACTACTAGACTAGCTTTTCTAATAGGGAATTCTAAGCCTAATGAACTCCAAATATAAGACTCTAACACTGGACCTTGTATCTGTGAGTCAGACACCTTAACCATTATACCAAGCCCCAATCTTTAGTTGAATGTATACTTTTTCATGCATTTCCTTTTTTTTGTACTTATTCTTTTAAATTGTCTTTTTCTGTCTTTTACTCTTTTACCAATAAAATTCTTTTTTCCTTTACTACCTTACAGTTTATGTCCTCTTCACGACTTATTTAAGAACCTTATTCTATGTCCTTGTTGTTTCTCTTCCATTTCTACTACTTCTAAATGCTCTTTTCTTTGTTCATTTTCTTCGCTTTCTTTTTATTTTCCTTACTGTTATTTTCATTTTTGCAATCTATCCATAAATGTCCATTTTGTTACATTTATAACATTTCAATTCTCATTTTTGTATCATGTCCTATTTCCCCACAGCTATACTTTCATTTGTTACAGTTACTTATCGAATGTCCTTCTTTTACACACACACACACACACACACACACACACACACACACACACACACATACACACACACACACACACACACACATATGTTTTGGGTTGTCCCCAGTATTTTTACAACACCCCTATTCCCTGCCACATTTGTCATGCTTGGTATATGTATATATTTTCTCTTTCTAATTTTAACACAATGTTACATTCCCAACTACCAGTCCATAAATCCCTTTTGTCATAAACATTTGCAAAGTCCAGTACTTCTTTACATAATGCTTTCAAATGTCATTTCAAAGTCTCTATTTTTACTTCTGTTTGACATTGTACATGAATCTTCTTCTTTGTTTCCCTGTTAAATGCTTTAATAAGATAGAGATTCCATGGGTTACAGTCTTTCCTTTTATCATATTCTCCAAGAAAATGTTCCTTTGAAAAACAGTCTCATATATAATGTCACAAAATGTCTCTTTGTTAATAAATGCTCTTCTTACCTCATGTGCTTTTACACCTAAAAGAGCTATTAAATCATCCCACACTTCAAATCTGTCCATTTCTTTGCCTTCTTTACTTCGATTCCTTACCAAATACCTCTCATTTTCATTTTCTTTCACCTTCTTTTCTACTACTCTGCTTTTGCTTTCTTTTACTTTCTCTGCATATCTTTTCTTTTCCATCTCACCTCTAGTCTACAGGATTGATTCTGCATCTTCCTTTTGCATTTTATACATGATGCCCCCCTCCAGACACATCTCCTTCATTTTCCAACTCAGTCTTCACCATGTTTTCTTTAAGTAAATCATCCATCAACCCTATTGACTGGAGGGTTGTAATTATACATCCATCATTTGCTGACTCATCTCCATCAAACCTTGTTCTTTGAAACATTTCCTCAGAATCCTGCACACATTCTCCATTCTCAGTATTTGATTTCTCCTTCATTTATTTCACCACTCCATTGTCTCCTTCACTCTCCATCTGCCTTCCTGTTTCTCTGACTGGAATGGAAACAGGAAGTGTTTCTCCAAAATGGGTCCTACTCATAGCAATGATGAGTAATAAAAGTTCCATGATGCCCTAGCCACATTTCCCTAGTAGTATAAATGCCACCTTGAGTTTAATCTGAAAAGAGGCTACTAGCCTAGTGTGACTAACCCACTCAACAAAGGATAAATAAATATAGCAACTGATGGACATGCAACGTACACAGCAGTGAATGAGGACAGAATATACTATGATGCTGTTAAACATTAAGGTGCAGCATCATTCAAAAAGGTTTCTACCTCACTATACTTAGAGAACCACAGAACTTGAGGAGTGAGTCCATGGACCATTGGAACATTAGTGTCATGTCTGTGTTTGAGCTCACTAAGTAATCAAATACTGGTGCTTGGCTTGTCTGTCAGAGGTGATTTTTTTACACTGTTGCCAGATAGCTGCTCTGCACCTTGGGTTGTAGTAAAAGATATTGGTTCATTTTTACTCAGTGCACTTTTTAATAGTACATTTGTGAACTGTACAGGGCTGTGATGTGAAGATTTTTCCTTGTACCTGATTTGTATATTCTGAATTAATATAATGAATATCTTCCTATGCCATGAAAGATATTTCGACAGTAGTGATATTTTTTCAGTATACCAACAATGTGCTGCCAACCAATTTTATTAGGGATATACATAAAAATAACAAAAGCTTAAAGTGGTTCTATTCTCATATACCCTGTGTTTGAATCTGTAGAATATGGGTGTTAGAACACAGATTTCAGCATGAGTATGCATTATGGCTAGCTCTGTTCTACTACAAGTTAAAATCTGCACACGGGTCATTTGGAATGCATTGAATGATTTTGATAAACAAGATCTACTAATGGAATATGTATCGTTCGATCCCTTGAAATGTCAATACTTGGATTATAGAACCTCAAAAGATCAAAAAGAACAAAAATACTGAACATTTCTCCTCTTTTAAACTTTTTCTTCCAGAGGACAAACATCCCTTAGACTCATACATATATGCCAGCTCCAATGTTGCCATGTCTCATACAAAAGAGAATATTTTGAGACAAGGCAATATCAGATGTAATATAGTAAATAAAATTGTTGGTCATTTGGTCACTATACAGTACTTCTAGACTCAGCAATTTGAGTCCCAACATTTTAATTGGTTACTATACATTTTATTTATAAGACATCCTAAGAAGACCAACATATTTGTTTTATTTGAAATTATAAAGAGGGTGAGAATGAAGTAACCAAGTGAGTAGAAACCTTGTGCTATTTAAAGTTGACATGCCCTAGTGTAAACTGATAGAATTACTTCTTTAAATCAATAAACTGTATTTCTTGCATCAGGGGGTTGGAGAAACTCTGTAGCTTGACTATCAAGAGATAGCAGTGTACCTGTGGCTACAGTGTCCAGTTCTGACTGACTGGAAGATTATCATATCCATTTGAGGAATAGGAGATGGCAAAAATCAACTAGAATTTAATAACTGGGAAATTTTTAAGCTCATGATAATTGGCACTACTATCCATTTTTCTTGATCTGAAAGTCTATAAAATGAAAACATTTATCCAAAAATCTTCATAGGTTCATACCCAAAAATCTCCATAGGTTCATAGATTAGTACTAGGCTAACTGCCCTCATGGGCCATTTTAATCCTAGTCATTTACCCCATGTAAGAATCAAACCTTGTGTTTATAAGGTAAACACCTTAACATTATGCTAACTTACTACCCTTGCCAAATTCCCACTCTAAAGTCATCACTGCCAAGTCTTGAACCCAGGACCCTATGCACTAGAGTCAGAGTCAGAGCAATACAACACTACACCACTACACTTTTTTAAATGAACACTACTAACTCAAGGTAACTTCTTTCAATGATTTGCAAGGATATAATAGAAAAGCTCTGGATATTGAGAATAGATGCATAGAAGCTAAAGTTTACTGTCCATCCTGAACCACAACCTGTTCTCAAACTACTTTTTTAGAGTAGCACTCAAATAAAATATGTATGTACTGAATGCAAAATAGGCAGAAAAAAAACAAAGAAGTCACTGCCTAAACTACCTATCTAAATTTGCTGCAGTTGTCTATTCAAGTATGTGCTTTAAAAATACAGTTTTGTAAAATGTCTGTAAAATTATAATTCAGTCTAACTATGAAATTATCATTGTTCACATATTATGGTTTTTAGAGGTGATATATTAAATATAAAAAACTCAGTCTAATGGAAATGAAAATATAAATGTGAAACACTTAGAATATGGTGACCAATTTCCATACAAAACCATTTTAAGTAGATTATACACCTTAACTTAACAATCCCACTGTAACCATTTGAAATGGGACCAAAAAGAGCAAATCCTATGTGTATTTATATGTATATATGTATATATGGTTTGACTTCATAATCTCGAAATGCTGAAATATTGCATTTCAGCATTCCGAGATCTTGACGCCGAAAATTCAGAATGCTGAAAGTGCATACAAGCAAATTTGAATTTCTCGAATTTGCACTTATGCATATCCAGTACATTGTGTGTAGTGTTATGGTGCCTGAAACTGCAGGTGAGTGAGTGTTTGTGTGTGTGTTTTTGTATGTTGTATGTGTGGGTAAGGGTAGGGAGGTATAAGTATGAGTATGAGTGCTTGATTTGTTGGTGTTTGTGTATGTGTGATGTGTATTTGTGTGCAGGCGAGTGGAGAATGTCGTGGTGGGAGATTTTTTTTTTTTGTGTGCGATCTCGGAGTTGGTATATATAAGTAGGAGGGTGTGGGGGGCTTGCCCCCTACACGGGGGATACAGGGAGGCTTGCCCCCCTGCTTATATGTAGTGTAGGGTTGTTTGGTTGTGGGTGGAATGGTGTGTGTGTTATGTGGTCTATGTATGTTCATGATTGTATGATTCGTGATTATGGGATTCGGTATTGTGAATGGTTCAGCTTCATCGTCTTGGAATGCTGAAATTCAGCATTTCGAGATTATGAAGTGAAACCGTATATATATATATATATATATATATATATATATATATATATATATATATATATATAGATACGTAAATATATATACATGTATATATATATATATATATATATATATATATATCCCAAGTCTAATATGGTATGGTGATCATGGAGTTGGCATATATAAATTTAGGTGTCTCTTCTCCTGGATTTTCACCTTTTTTCAGCATGTAGGCACTCTGCATTTTGATTACCAATATTTCAACTGGGAGACTAATTTCACATTAATGTAAGGTGGTGCCTAATTCCACATTAATGTTTAAGCTGGTGCCTAATTCCACAGTAATGTAAGGTGGTGCCTAATTCCACATTACTGTAAGGTTGAGCCTGTTCCCACATTTATGTAAGACAGTGTCTCTGTGCACGCACAAGGCTTGATGCATTTTCACAATAAAGTTTTTAGCACTTTTCTTGGACACAATTTTTATATTTGTAATTGGGTAAGCAATGACTCCACTTATATTTATAACACTCAGGCATGTCATTGCATAGTGGGAAGCTAGCACAAATTTTCCCCACCAAGTACATGTTCTATTAGCTGTAGCTAGATGATTTTTCAACTTTGGCATATGGCTGAATTCAGAGTTAGATATTGAAGATCTGGTAGGAAAAGTTAAGTAGATTCAGTACTACAAGAACAATTTTGTGAATGCTAATTGTGCCACTTTCTGTCTATATTAATAGTTTTATGATGCCAATAAGATTTTTTTATATTGCTGTTTTGTATCAGTATAAATGCAGATGTTAATAATATCATAGAACTCAAAGGCGTTACCCTGATTGTTGTAGTATAAGTCACTGCAGAATGTATTCTAGCTGTTTTCAAGGGTCTATATTAGAAGACCGAAGATGCATTTTTTCGAATGCATCTTGGTCGAACTTAAAAGGCTGAAAACGCAAAATATCAAAGTGGCTGTTAAGCAAATTATTTACATATGAAAGAATTCACTTGACCGCTTTGGTATTTTGCTGTTTTTGGCACTGTAGTGCAGTCTCGGAGTTGGTATGTTTAAGTAGGGGTGTGTGGGGAGCTTAGCCCGCCATTTAATGTAATGTTTGAAATAGATTTTTATTTTTTTATTTTTTGTTGGAACAGCGATGTTCTGGCACTTTGACATTATAAGCTTTCGCTTACATAGGGTCGATCAATCACTGTTCGCTTTTTTAAGCATTCGGTGATTTAATATAGACCCATTTTTCAAATATACTTTGCTTACTGCATCATTGTTTCCACTAGTAAGTTATTGGAAGGATGATTTATTTATGACCAAGTCTGATTTTATTCTTAATTTAAAGATGATGGTCTTATGATCTGTTTATGTATTGGGTGTATAACCACGTGTGGGAAATAGAAATATCTTAGGTTTGCTATTCTAGTATGTAACATAGCGTCATTCAAAATTTTAATATCTTACTATGCATTTCCAGTGATTTTAATAAACTGTTAATTGATGTTTTGACACAGGGGGTAATTTAAGAAAGCCTACACATTTTTTTTCTGTGTAGGCATTGGACCGTGCTGCTAACATACATTTTTAGATTCAGTAAGCACTGCTGAGCGGCATGTGTGAGCGTGTCAACACGGAAACTTCCATAGTGTGCAAATCACCTCATAAGCAGGTGAATCTCATGCAAATGAGGAAGGTAGAGCAATTCAGCAAGTAGATAGGCAGCTCTGTAGACCCCGTGTCAGTGTCCTTAGTGTACATTGAAAAATTTTGTGTACAGGAATATAGACAGGGAAAAGCGGCTGTAAAAATGTAGCTAGATGGACAGAAATGGCATAGCATGTACAGATATGAGCAAAACTATCTTCTGTGTATCTGACAAATTAATGGAAATAAGTTAAATTAAATATATATATTTTTATTAATCTGGGCGTTTCTGTGGTGCATTGTAGTGCGCAGACATGCTTTATAAAAAAAAAAAAATGGAAAAATAAAATTAATGTTATGTGACAGAAATATATTACAGGACCCAGTGTGGAGTATCTGCAGTTGTTCTTTAGTGGGGTTGATAATGTGGTAGCGTTTTGAAGCATGTAGTTTCCAGGCAGTGAGCACAGATCCCTGTGCAAATGAGGTAGAGTTACTAACTAGCACAAAGGGGTGATTGTGTCCACATATCCCCTTCATGTAGGCAGAGAACCATGCTGTTGTTTACATAGGAGGTAGCTGACATCAGGGGAGCATGTGTTCAATTACTTCTAAGCTTATTTCAGCTTGTTTGTGTGGCACGCTGCTGTGTTAAGTGTATCCTTGCAGGGGTGTGTGTGCACTAACTTCTAAGCTGCGTTTAGCTAAGGGGATGGTCTTTCTAAGTGTTTGTGTGGTGCATCGCTATGCTAAGCATGGAAGTCTGTGGAGGGGTGTACACTGACTGCTACTCTTTGTTTACCTATGGGACTCATGTTAGCATGTAGCGCCACAATATTGATTGTATCTAAAACCCAGTGACATTTTAATTAATTTATACCTCTGTTTAAATTAAATTAGAGCCATTAAATGATGTTAATGATATACTAGGCAAAAGGAATGCATTATAGGTAGCCAGTCACACAGTTAGCACCTACAGCAGAGCACTATAAAATATGCATATAACCTACAATCTGATTTTTCCCCATACTCTACACCATTGGAGTACAGACATGGTTATTTTAATTGAGAGAATGTGAGGGGCTGCTGCAGGTCTGCTACATCTGTATGTGCTAGATGCTGAAGTCACTGCTGCTGCTGCTGACAATAGGCTTAGACAGAGAAGGATAAGAGTGTGCAGGCCCATGGTAAGCTTCCAGGGGCTACATCAGATGTAGATTGTAGAGAGCTGCAGGGTGGACAGGGACATACTACAAGAACTCACTAAGGTATGCTGCCCTCAACTCAGACCCAGAGCCAACAGAGGGGAACCCATCCCAGTGGAAACAAAGGTATGTGTAGCCTTTAGCATACTAGCTACATATATTTTCCAAAGAGCAACTGGGGACATGATGGTGGTCTCATGGGCATCTGCTTCTGGGGTACTCCACTAGTTCCTGGTTTCCATGCTATCACATGGTAGTGAGATTATTTATTTTCCCCTCACTTCTGAGGTGAGGGCCAGCAATATGCAACACTTCTACCATGGAGCACACTACCCTGAGGTACTGGTGCCATAGATTACACTCATGTACATGTCAAGTTACCACCCAGTGAGGAGGGTAGAATCTACGTCAACCGCAAGGCATACCACTCCATCAGCTGCCAGATCATGTGCAATGCCCAGGGCATTATTATGAATGTGTGTGCTGCCAGCCCTGGCAGTTATCATGACTCCCATATCTGGCACTCATCACAGCTGTACCAGATGTTTTATAGAGGGACATCCCACATGGCCATTTACTGGGGGATGCTGGCTATGCACTGGAACCATGGATGATGACACCCATCAGAAATGCTCACATACCCACTGAAGAATACCATAATGAGGCACACGCACAAACTAGGAACTTCATAGAGCATGTGTTTGGGCTTCTGAAGTCATGGTTTCGGTGCCTCAGTATATCTAGTTTAGCCCTGCACTACTCTGCAGCCACATGTGCAGAGATGTTCACAGTATGTGCCATGCTACACAATATGATCCTGTGGAAACAGCTGCAGCAGGATCAGCAAACAGAAGAGATACACAGCCCCCGACCACTGCCTAGGTCACAACAGTCACAATCACAGGAGGACTCAGAGGAACAACCCTCTGATAATGTCCCTGTAGGCAGACATAGTCATACCCAGTATGCCCTGGCTTTGGCTAAAAGACAACACATAGCACATTCACTGACATCTTAGGGCCCTAGGGACTGATACATTACTCTTACTCACATACATATAGTAAAATTGTTTATGCCAAACCACACGAAG
Organism: Protopterus annectens; assembly: GCF_019279795.1. Lineage (NCBI taxonomy): Eukaryota > Metazoa > Chordata > Ceratodontiformes > Protopteridae > Protopterus > Protopterus annectens. The sequence continues at coordinate 1,465,001,578 of NC_056728.1, read as the reverse complement.
TACAGTTTTGTACCTACCATAAATGTAGATTTTCGAGTGCTAATATAGCTGCAGTCATAACAGATGGGTTCTCCTGCCGTCAGGCGGGTCCTCGGTCGGCCGAATTCCAAAGTCTAGGTCCGGCGTCGGTTGTCGTCGCTTTCTTTCCTGACGTCAGTGTGACAGGGGTATATAAGACACAGCCAACGCCATTTTCTTCAGTCTTTCTTGCCCCAGATGTCAGGTGCCCCCAGAAGGAAGGCAATATATATATATATAAAAAATATATATATATATATATATATATATATATATATATATATATATATATATATATATAATATATATAATCATGCATTACAATATAATCAAAAACCAGTAGTTGCAAGCAAATACACCATAGAAGGATAACCCAATCAAGTTGTAAAATGAGGAGTTAGCCACTAGGTCTGTACCCAGAGGGGAAGGAGGGAGGTAAACCTGGACTGCAGCTGTACTAGCACTCGAACATCTACATTTATGGTAGGTACAAAACTGTACTATGTTCATCGTGCATACAGCTGCAGTCATAACAGATGGGTAGAATCCCAAAGCTACGCACAGGGTGGTAGGCACTAGGTGGAACTGGGAGGAGCCAGAATGCCCTGCAACACAGCAGTACCAAAGCCTGCTCTAGTTTTGGAGTATAAAGGTAGGTGGTAGTGTTTAGTGAAGGTATGCACAGAACTCCAAGTGGCTGCCTCCAAAATATCTTTGGTAGGGACTCCTCTGAGGAAGGCTGCAGAGGTAGCTGTGGCCCTTGTGGAGTGGGATCTGATGCCTGCAGGTACAGATTTACCATGAAACGAGTAACAAAACCGTATGCAGTGGCCTATCCATTTTGAAATTGTCTGTTTGGAAATTGGCTTCCCTTGAGCTCCTACAGCATAGGACACAAAGAGTTGTTCTGATTTCCTGAAAGGCTTTGTTCTGTCCAAATAGTAACGTAGCTGTCTATGGATGTCTAAGGAATGTTACAGCCTTTCCCCTTTGTTTTGAGGATTGGGGTAAAAGGTAGGTAAGTGTATGGCCTGATTTAAAGCTACCCTGGATACTACCTTAGGCATAAATGACAGGTTGGTTCGTAGGGAAACCCTGTCCTGATGGAAGATGAGAAAGGGCTGCACAGCCATGAGGGCTTGTAGTTCCGAAACCCTACGAGCGGAGGTAATGGCCAGAAGGAAAGCTGTTTTCCAGGACAAATATTGCAAATCTGTTGAGGCAGCTGGTTCAAAGGGAGGCAATGTTAATTTTTCTAGAATGTAATTAAGATCCCAGGCTGGTATTGGTTGCTTCCTTGGAGGTCTTATATTCTTAGCCCCTCTGAGGAACTGTCTTAAGAGTGGGTGAGAGAATAAGGGTGGATCAGTGCTGTATTCTGCAGAAAAGGCTGAGGCATGAATTTTGATGGAGGAAAATGAAAGTCCATTGTTCAACAGCTCAGCTAGATACTGTAATATCTGAGGCAAATTCAGTTTTCTAGGATCCTGGCCTTTTTTCTCATTCCAAGCGCAAAACCGTTTCCATTTTGCGGAGTAAGCCTTTCTAGTAGATGGCCTTCTGGCCTCCAAAATGACACCCTGCACCTCTTTGGAGAGTAGGGTCTGTTGTGGTGTTAAGGAATTTTCCATGCAGCCAGATTGAGTGTTTTCAGCTGACTGTGAAGAGTTTTGTAGCTGTGCTGAGTCAGTAGAAGAGGCATTAGAGGTAGGGTCCAGGGAGGAGTATGTGTTAGGCTCCTCAGGAGTGGGTACCAGTGTTGTCTTGGCCAGTCTGGAGCAATCAGTATCATCTTCGGTCTGTCTGCTCTTGCTTTCAAGAGCACCTTGGGCAGAAGAGGCAAAGGTGGGAAGGCATAAACTGTCCGTGCTGCCCAACTGAAAGAAAGAGCGTCCACTCTCCAGGCCTTTGGATGGAAGGTCCTTGAGCAGAACTTTGTCAATTGATGATTCCTGTGGGAGGCAAAGAGATCTATGTCTGGCCTTCCCCATGCTTGGATTATCTTTGTAAACACTTGAGGATGCAACTTCCATTCGCGTGGGTCTGTCATATTTCTGCTTAAATTGTCTGCCAGCATGTTTTCCAATCCTGGCAGGTACTGTGCTTGAAGTTCGATTTGCCATTCCAGAGCCAAGTTCCAAAGTGACATGGCTAGCCTGCACAGGTGGTATGAATGTGTTCCTCCTTGTTTGTTTATGTACCACATTACTGTGGTGTTGTCTGTTCTTATCAATAATTGTCCTGGATGCAGGAGGTCCTTGAAAGCTGTAATTGCATTTATCACTGCTAGCATTTCCTTTTGATTGATGTGAAGGTGCTTTTCCTTTTGGGACCATTTGCCCTGAATGCACCTGTCTGTCATGTGTGCACCCCAGGCATAGTCTGAGGCGTCTGTTGTGATGACTTGATTTGCTTGAGGCTTGCAGAATGGTAGACCTGTGTTTGTTTGGCATGCTTGGGCCCACCATAGAAATTCCTTTTGCAAACATGGGATTATTGGTATTATTGTTTCCAAACTGTGGCTGTGTTGAGACCATAGGTTTTTTAGGTACCATTGAAGTTTCCTCATATGCAACTTTGCACATGGGATTAGAAGAATGCAAGATGCCATGAAGCCCAGAGCCTGCAGGATTTTCCTTGCAGTTAGCCTGGTACAATTTGCTAGTATTTTGAAGTACTGAGTTAGTTGCCCCTGTTTTTCTGGCATAAGATAGGCCATCTGGGTGTTTGTGTCCAAGTTGGCACCCAGGAAAGGTATTTTCTGAGATGGTGTTAGCCTGGATTTCTCTTTTTTGACTGTGTATCCCAGAGAATTCAATAACCACGTTACATAAGCCAGATGTTCCAGAAGTATGTGTTTGCTGTCCGCTTGGATCAGGCAATCGTCCAAATAAGGGTAAATTTGTATCCCTTGAAGTCTGCAGTAGGCAATTACTGATGCCAGGCATTTCGTGAATACTCTGGGCGCAGTAGATAAGCCAAAGGGCAATGCAGAGAATTGATAGTGGATTGAACCTGCAAGAAATCTGAGGTATCTTCTGCAGCTTTGTCTGATTGGGACATGCAGGTATGCCTCCTTCAGGTCCAATATTACCAGCCAAGACTCCTTGCCCAGCATGGGAAGAAGCTGCTGTAAGGTGAGCATCTTGAATTTTGGTACGAGTAGAAATGTGTTTAGGATGGATAAGTCCAAAATGGGTCTCCAGTCAGTTCCTTTCCTTGGTACCAGGAATAGTCTGGAATAAAACCTTGACCTTGTTCGTGAGTAGGTACCTCTTGAATAGCTTTCATGTCCATGAGCTTTGAAATTTGTATTTGAGCCTCTGCCCTTTGATTGTGTGGCAGGTTCGGCATGCCTCTCATTTTTGGAAGAGTGTGAAAATGAAATCTGTAGCCTCTGTTTATAATGTCCAGGATCCATTTGTCTGTTGTGATAATATACCAATTTCTTGTAAATAATGCCAGCTTTCCTCCCAAGGGTGCTGCCAGCTGAGACTTGCTTGGCATGAAAAGGGGAAAGTCATTGGGTTTGTTTCCTGTATTGTTGTGCACTGTCTTCGCCACCTCTTGGTGCTGGAGTTTGCCATTGTCTGCCTCTATATGATCCTTGAGATTGTCCTCTGCCACTTGTGCGCCTGTATCTACCTCTTTGGGGCTTGTCCATGGCTGGAAAGGACCAGTTTTTTGAAGGCCAATTTCTGCTAAAACGTGGTGGTTGAACCTGTAGAAAAGCTTTGACAGTTTGCATAGATTTAGCTTTTTCTTCCATTTTCCGTAGTATCTCCTCAGCATTAGTACCAAATAATACATCCTTTTGTAAAGGAGCATCTAGTAGTTTAGCTTTAACATGATCAGGCAAGGTTTGTTCCCTAAGCCAGGCATGTCTATGAATGACTGATCCTGTAACAGCAGCTCTACTTGAGGCCTCTAGAGCATCATAGCCACATTGTAAGGTGTGTTTACCCACTTGTTCTGCACTATGCATCATATCCTGCAACTCCTTCAAATCTGGTTGTTCAGGTTGTAACATTTTATTCCTTAATTGTGATAACAGAAACTGCTGATATTTAAGCATATGGAACTGACAATTTAAGGCCCTCATGGCTAGGGTGGCCAAGGTATATACCTTTTTCCCCCACCTTTCTAAGGATCTAGACTCTCTTTTGGAAGGTAGTGGATTCTTAGCAGTAGAGGCCTTCATTCCCCTAGGGCCTTGAGAAATGGTTTCAGGGTCAGCATTATGGCTTTTGTAAAGAAATTGGTGAGAGTTAGGAACTCTGTAGTACCTATCAGGCTTGACTGGGGCAGGAGGCAGGGAATCTGGATTAAGGCAAGCCTCCGAGTAAACATCATCAATTATGTCCAAGACAGGAGGTATCACCAGAGGTCTGTGTTGAGGTAGCAAAAGAAATTCCCTAAGTCTTTCCTTGGAATCAGAAAAGTCTTGGCCTTCCCAATGGAAGTGTTCCCTCAAGGTATGCAAAGTTTCCCCAAAAGAAAAATCCTCTGGTGGAGGTACAGAAGGAATGGACTGCTCTGCATCAGAATCTTCAAAAGGGGAGTACGAATGTTCCTCTTCATCAGAATGTTCTGAAATAATGGAGCCCTGGTCAGAAGAGGGAGAATCTTCCTCCATTCTGGGTCTCTTGTCCGGAGGGAGCTGGGAACCCCTGATAAGAGTAATTAAATCCTCAGCCATTTTTAGCATCTGCTTTTTAGGCATGGGGCCTGGAGATGGGCCCTGTGCAACAGGCCCCTTGGGATGCATGGCTGATTTGGACTTAGTAAAGGCCTTTATGGAAAAGGAAGATGAGGGTCTAAAGACACCATGGGTGGAAGTGGACCTGTCCACATTAGGAGGCTCAACACTCACAGTGGCTTCGGTAGCTGTAGTCTGGGTATGGGCCGAGGCACCTGCGGTCTCGGTTCCAGAAGACATCGCCAGAGAAGTGTCATTGGTAGTGAGGGGCTGCGTAGGTGCCTCGCTGAGAACCGGACCACGTGTAGCCAGTTTTGGCGTGGTGTTGGTGGAGACCGCGGACCTCGCATGTCAGTCTTTGTCCTTGCGTTTTTTGGACAAAACGGTAGTCGGAGTCTCCGACGACATTTTATAATCAAAAGCTTTACCAAAAAAGTGCTAGGCAAACTCCGCCCGATGCTTAATAGTGCGTTTATTGAAAGTAGCACAAAAGCGACAGCCCGAGACGTCGTGGTCTGGGCCTAAACAAGGTATACAGAGGGAATAGAAATCCTTATGCGGTATTTGCTTTCCACAAGAAATACAATTGTTAACTTTGTCCGACATCGGTCTGAGGCAAGAAAAGTTTCCCCAACGGGGTGCTTAGCTTTAAGAAGACTTCGGTTTCCAAATTTTCGTAATTTCAGGAGCTGGCCGACCGGCACTTGCGAACTGCTTCTGCTTCCGGCACCGCGCGGCAAAAAAGACTGAAGAAAATGGCGTCGGCTGTGTCTTATATACCCCTGTCGCACTGACGTCAGCAAAGAAAGCGACGACAACCTATGCCGGACCTAGACTTTGGAATTCGGCCGACCGAGGACCCGCCTGATGGCAGGAGAACCCATCTGTTATGACTGCAGCTGTATGCACGATGAACATCCTGTACCTATCCATGTATTAGTTGTGTATTACTTACATCAGGTAGAGTCAGCCCTGAACTACAGTCCTGTCAACTGCTGCATTTGCAAGGTATGTCTCTAATGTACAAACTACTTGTATGGATTACTATAATATGGTATTGTATGTATGGATCTGCTGCATTTATGCAAAGAAATGTAGTGGGCTATGTGGACAGAAGTAACATCCACATGGGACTACAGGTACCCAGTCCAGTAGTACGTGTTCCCTAATAATCACTAGGCTTCATTATTGGAATATGCACTACATCAGGCATGGGAGTTGTTAAACAGTGGGGTCACATGATATTTGGACTACTGCCTATCCCAGCAGATCATGTGCTGTTGTTCCCCCACAGCCAACACAGCAGTGTTCCCATATAACTGCTTTAACAGTAAGTCAGCAATGGTATATCAGCAGACCAGGCTAGCTCAGGGCTGTAATATAGAACTCAATCTCACTCTTGTCTGACAGCCTGTGTGGCACAGTAGACTAAAGAAGTTAGCATGGGTGATGGTGTTGATGCTTCTAATCTGGAATTAAGCACATCTTTTGCATGTGTGGTAATATTATGCTGGTATGTACACAAACTGACAGTCTGTGAGTGGTGTAACATTATGAACCTCAGTCACATATTAAGTACAGCAGACAGCTGGGGAATGCCATGGACATTTAGAGTGACTGTAGAAACAGGGACAGATGTCAATCTCTGTAACATACCTCTCAACCTCTTAATGCAAGGAATTTGTTCAAAGCCTGACAAAATGGGGGAGAAAGGCCCACAAATAGGGGCATATGTTAAATACTACTCTCATAAAAATAAACAGTTGTTAAAATAACAGAGGGTGTGTTTCAACAGACAATTTTCTGAAGGATTTGAAATCAGACACTTAAATGTATGTCACTATTTAGTGACTTTGTTCCTAAGTTCATCCAGATAATTTGCCAGAATCCACAAATTAAATGAGAAACAGACCATGAGCTAAATCTCTGGACATTCTGTGAAACTCTAACAGTTGAGCGGTATAGTCTGTAACACACAAAATTCCAGACTTGAGTTCAGGTAAGTGTGGCCTGGAGTCACTGTATAAATACTGACAGTCACACTGGGCATCCCCAAACACTTATTTAAAATATGCGCAATTCTGTTGCCCCATCATCCGACTGACCTGTTATGTATAGATATATTTATACATACAGACATATACGTATACATATCCATCTGTCACTATCTCTCTCTCTCTCTCTCTCTCTCTCAAATACATAGTATATCTATCACTATGTAGTGTCAAATATATATATCCTGATATATATATATATATATATATATATATATATATATATATATATATTTATATATATATATATATATATATAGCTATATATATCACATTGATACATAGACTCCCCATATATCTATATAACACATATAAATATCATAGACACAGACTGCTACAATTATATATGCATCCCTGTTAATTACAGAAATATGTGTGTGTGGATGTCTGTATTGTCCTACATACCCTAATAATAGTGAGCAAATCTGCACTATCACACATCCATACTGTTTTTCAAAGGATCCAAACTAAGGGAGCAACAGTACATAATCCAATTACCTATGGATCTCTGTGTCTGTTGGATGATACCACGCAAAGAATCACAGGTGAGCAGGTAATGTAATGTATAATAATGTCAATGGACGCATGGACAGGGCACATTGTTCTTGCCCACAGATGCTATACCCCTGTTAGGATACTAGATGCAGATAACAGTAAGAAGCAATATCACTCTACAGACCACAGATGCTGTTCAACACAAGCCTAGTTTGTGTAATGCACAAGTACTATGTCTATAATCACATATACAGCAGACTCAACCTGTGGTGCATACAATAAGTACTGTGATCCGTAGTGAAGACAGCTAAATATGTAGGTATTCTAATCTCACTGCAGGGTACTTGGTGTGTGCATGTGTGTGTGTGTATACCACTGCAAAACAATGGACATGCCCTCATGGGCTATCTGCAATGGTTATGCACTTTTTGGCCCTGTAACTTGCTGCTGGCTTCCACACTGCCCTATTCTACAAGGCATGATGATGTCATCCACATTTATGGTTATGCATTTCTTGGCCCTGTAACTTGCTGCTGGCTTCCACACTGCCCTCTTCTACAAGACCTGATGATCTCATCCACCTTAAGGCTACCAGCTGACAGTGTAGTATCAGAATTTAAGGTGCGGGTTGTGTGATAAATACTGCAATCTACAGTGTGTAAGACTAGGCAGGCAGGGCTTCTAATCTCACTGTAGGCTACTTGGTGTGCATGTGTGTGTGTGTGTGTGTGTGTGTGTGTGTGTGTGTGTGTGTGTGTGTGTGTGTGTGTGAGTATATATCCCTGCAAAACAACTGCCATGCACTCATGGACTATTCACCTGCAATAGTTATGCACCTTTTAGCCCTGTAACTCTCTTCTGGCTTCCACACTTCCCTTTTCTACAATTTATTTATTTATTTTATTTATTTAACATTTGTTGACCTGGCTAGTCTATCTGGATATAAGTCCATTTTCAGTAGAGGCCCGGGGAGAAAAGCTCCAAAAAATGACAAACGATTTAATACAAATCAAAGTTAGAGGGCACTTGTGATCATGAAGAAAATCCAAAATTGTTTGGTTATGTTAACAATAACAGATACAATAATTAGAATACAGCAACAGTTAAATTCACAATAAAAAATCTCATCCCATTAAATCCACAATAATATGTTGTTTTTTTTTTTTTTTTTTGTTAATATGAGGAGTAGAGAGGGGATTAGTGATGGTGCAATGAGACAGAAAGAAAAAAGGGGGGTATACAGAGAGGTTTGCTAAGAATAAGGTAGGAAGGAGAGGTAATGAAGCTGGGAGAAGTAGTTCAAATTTGCAGGTTATGTGGCATATAGAATCAGAATAGCACAATGTGAAATAATTTAGGAAGAGTAATCTAGTAATATGCAGGAAGGGAGATTTTTAGTCAGGGTTGCTGCATGGACAGAGCCAGTGGTTTGTGAGATAAAGTTTTAGCTTCTTTTTGAAGAGTGAGGAAGAGGAGATTGTAGTGCTTGATGATGTCATCCATCTTAAGACTACTAGCTGATATTGTAAAACCAGCCCTTAAGCTGTGGTGCTTGCAATAAATACTATGATCTAGAATGTTAACACAAGATAAGTAGCGGTTCTAATCTCACTACAACCTACATGGTGCACATGTGTGTCCCAATGGCATAAAAATGATAATCTTGGTAACATAGACATAGGCATGGTTTTGCAGTATTTTATCTGTAGCATGTGATGTGGTCCCCAATGGACTGACCACAACAAGACCTGCTGATGTCATCAAGCACAGTATGCCCTGATCTGATAGTACTAGCAGACATGAAGTGTGTAGCATGCATCACATACTGTGATCTGTAGTGTGTACCATTACATAGGTAAGTGTTCTCATCTATATACAGCCAACTTGCACTATGTGTGTGGCTTGGCATGTCCTGTACACAATGATTGGAAGTGGTGCTAGCCTTAATGTAGCCATGGCTGTGTGAGCCTGTTAGAACATTTTGCATCATGTTATGGAACTATAGGATGTTTAAACATCACTGACATAAGGGCCATAGAGCCCTCACAATCATAGACATCTTTATACCCATAGTTACAGGATCAGCACATATTGCCCCAGTCTGAGAGGGACACAGGCAGATGTCCTTTGTTGAGGTTACAGTCACCCAGCCATTCATACAGATGGCATGTGGTGAGGTGCACTGAGGTGCTCTGTGTGCCATTAGACAGGGTTCTGTTTCAAGGGTGTGTTTAAGTCTGCTAGATAAATCTGTCTCCCAAGCATGTAGTACCACTGTCACTTACAAGGATAATGTCCTTATAGTGGGTTATCCATCTACTATGCCTCCTACTGATAGGCAGCATATGCAATAAAGCAGGGTCACACTTTGCCCAATATGCAAGACACAGATCACATCTGCGAAGTCTATTTGCCACAGGTGACAATGACACTCTTTGCAGACTATCCCCATTAAACACATACTGAAGACATGAAGTTCCCTTGTGAGGGACCATACTGTTGTGTGCAATTGCCAGTACTGCTTAGAAAGGTACATCACCAAATGGCCATTGCACTCAGATATTGGCATGCTGAGAGAAGAGTACTTGGAGGTTATAAACATTTCATGTAGAGGTGACTGTGGCCTCAGCTATGCCATATGACTCCTGCCATACCACTGTAGAGACAGGGTGATCTGAGGCACATTAGATGTAAACTTGTGTGGCCAGGTCTGTGTGGCCATTTCTTTCATCTCTGACTATGTACATCAAATGTTGTGACTGATGTGCTACTTACCAGGTACATAGGTCTAACTAATGGAACTGATACTACATATATATTTGCATGGAGTTTATGGACATTATAATGTCAACAGGCATGTGTTCACAATACCCTGTTGCAGGATAGTGACATACCACAGAAACTCTATATGAGTGATCACAATTTGCAGGAAGCAGCAAACACTGTTAGTCACAGTCAGTAGTCATGTGTATTGTGGTTGAATGGATTCCAGGTAGTAGAAGACCCAGGACTGCACCCTGTTGAGCACTGCTAATGTGTGCCAGCAATTGGCCATTTAGTGTCCCCCAGAATGATAGTGTTGTGGCTGCCTAAATGGGTGTTTTATAAATGTTGCCTGAGCAACAGATATAGTCAGATGGCTTGGCTGATTCTAAGGGGTTGTATGCCCTGATGTACCCTCACCTAGGTCTATGGTCACTGCCTTGGAAATGTGCACCATGTGTAACAGTCATGGTTGGTCCTCCTATCACACATCCAAACTGTGTTTAGTCAACTGTGTGTAGAACACATATATGTGTGTGCTGATCAGCTCTATGACGATTGCCCCTACACCCATACAGATATGGATACTCACCTCTTTGTCTGAGTATCCATACAGACAAAGTCAGACAAAGAGGTGTACAGTTATGTCAGTCAGTGGATGCACCACCTCTGTTCAAGGGTATAACCATTGCTATTGTCTACTCAGCTTGTGTGCAGCCAGTAGTGTCAGTATTATTGCAAGGTAGTCCCAATGGTGTGAGTAATCCTTGTCAGATCACATGTGAGATGCACCCTGGAATGTTAGCATTTGTGATAGATGCTGTGTACCCTCCAGTGAGAGGCCAGTTATGAACTGCTCTGAAAATATGGAAGTGATGGGACAGGTTGTAGGAATGTCATGTGTCACATGTGGTGGGGACAAGGGAGTGTAGTTGACACAGACAGTGTGGGTATACAGGTCAGGTATGAGTCTAGACCCATCATGTGTGGCATCATAATGTATGAGGTCACTGACAATCTGAGTCTGTCCTTTGAGGTCACACCTGAAAGTACACTATGCTTTGTGGTTCTGCATTGCATGGGTGGCTACTTTTGTCACTTACTGTGTCTACTCAACATCACAACAACACTATTTGCTTCTTTTAGCTGAGGAGGCAGTGCCTCCATGTAAGGGGTGACACCCCCATCCCAACTGTCACACAGCACTGTCCATCTGTTACTGTGCAGCCTGCTAATGGCAGTTGTCCACCAGTCAGGTTTGCTGAGCCATGATGAGCCAGTGTCCCTCCTGCCAAGTACAGCTGAGTTCATGCCGTTGTAATGCTGCTGACATAATGCATTGGTGTAGAGCTCTGAATACTTGCCTGTCCCACCTGAAGGGGGTGTGCAGTCACGCTATATCAACCATCCCACAGAAGGTAATAAATGGCTGTCTTGACATATATGTCTGTATTGTCTGCAAGGGGGACATATGCTGGTAGTTCTAAGGAAAATTATCTGTGGCCACATCCCACCAGGGAGGACCTCAATTGGGGGGATGTACTGGTCATGTCCATTGGTTCCCCATGTGGCGATGTCACGGCACTGCTGCAGGGGATTGTAAGTAAGGACCCTGGACCATCCTTTGGGCAAGTGAGCCACAGCAGGACTAAGTAACACAGTGTGTACATATTACATTTCCCTAATGTGTTTGTGCTCTGTACAGACACCTTGCATGACTCTCTTCCTGCAACATGCTGGAAGAACCTGCAACACTTACTTGCATGGTGGACAACTAGCATGCAGTGCCAATCAATGTCCCCAGATCTCTGAGTCATGTCATCTAAAATGCCATGATAGGAGTTAGCATAGATATTGGCAGTGACACTGTTATGCACCTAGAGAAACTGGAACAAACACTGTTACTTTTTTTTCAAGCCCAGATCATGCCTACTAGCTGTAACTGGTTGAGCCCATTGAATGTTGCACTATGCAATGGATGTCGGGCATTTGTTTCACTCCATCAACCATGGCCTGACAAGGTGTATGACAATACAAGGGCAGCAGGCCTTGTTGGAAACTGTGCATGTCACGTGCAGAGTGTTATGTCAGCTGGTGGATACACAAGTGTCTGACAGTCATACTCTGGGAAGATAGCAGTGGGAGACCTGGGTTGCAATGATGCTAGTCACCAGTGGGGTGCACCATCCTCCATTACTGATGTACCCATATACCTATTCCCTCTCTGCAGTCACAGCCAGTGTATGTGACCTCTGACTGAGTACATTAGCAGGTCATTGTGACAGCTCCCAATATGCAGAGTCCCACACAGAACCAACAGGTATCCTGGAAGGGCTAAGACACAGTCAGTTGTACTTTGAGCCACTGACAAAGACTAAGTGCCAACGACTGCACAGAACTATCCTGTGGGACATCATCCACCCCTGGAAAATATTGTAGTGTCTGCACACAGCACACAGTTGAGCCATTACACATGGGGTTATGGACACAGAGAGTAATGTAGCCTTTGACTCTCACTGGTCAGTTAGTTGTGGGGATGCATTTATGTTGTATACCCTTCACTAACAGGTTTGGGATGTAAATCCCAGACTCTCACTGCTATACTGAATGTGGCAGTCATCATGGCTATCAATGTGTGCAATAGCACCCTTGTTATGTCACTACACAGACATATCATAGAACTGTAGCAGTCACACAGGTTCCATGGTACACCAATACATAGCATAGATAACATGTCCTATGGAGTCCGTGTCATGACCATACATGTGTAGTCTGTCCCCTACAGGCTTTGGAGGGGATGTGCCTGGCTCCATGCTGGGAGGTGTCGTATCCCTCTGTGTACCTCCCGCATATCCATGACAGAACTAACACACTAACACATCTCTCACCAATTCTACACACCTACAATACCACTGTGGTGTACATAGTACATGTTGGAGAGCAAGGTATGTAACACAGACAGTAGCCCCTACAGGAAACAAGCCCCCCCATGCATGTGAAGCACACATCTGCTGTGACACACATCATTTGCAGGTTACACACTGGGATGCGGAGCACACAAATGATAACGGTGTTGGGAAACTGTCTGTACTGGACACAGGATATTTGTAGGTGGGTCATCACCATCACCACAGCTTGTAGATGTGTGAGTTCCCCAAACCCTGGTAACACTTATCAAGGGTAGCAGACCTGTTCACAGATTAGGGATGCACGAATACACTGAATGCCGCCATTGTCCTTGTTAGCCTGTTATGTACATATGAACCTATGGAGTCATGCACTTATAGTGCTGTACCTTGCTGAAGACATATTTCTGCTGTGTTGACATGCCATCCTGTGCTGCTTCATTGCCGCTGTGTATCCATAGATTATCCCTACAGATCCCTGAAACAGAAACAGATCCATGGCACACCTGTCATCATGTAAATATACAGCCATTACAACATTATACAACATAAGATACACAAAAGTATGTGGCATACTTGTGACAAATACCGGCATACAGTATGTGTCATTAATCACTGTAAGTGGCACGCCAAAACAACACTGAATTACACAAGTACATGTTAACTAATACAGTCACCCTGAGCCTCAGACACATAGCTTAATTTCCCTTCAATGATGGTGAGGATGACAGGGATGTTGCACAGGTATCATCACTTGCACAGGGTGTTGTGTGGGGGTGCAGAAGGTCTAGGCTGACCCAAATGGTTGACACCATGTGTGTAAGTCAGGAAGAAAAGCAGATACAATGGACCATGGAAAGGTGCCGTGTGTGTCTGTAGCTGACCTGCATTTGACAAAGGTGTGTAACTGTGTGCATGTACACAGTCAAGCTCAGTGCTAGCCCTACATGCGTGTATGTTGGACAGCTTTGTGCTGTACATGGTAGAGTTGACAGTTCACCATCTCTGGCCCCGAAGACGGGAACTGGCTCTGCCTGGAGCTGCACTGGCACCTCCATGCCCAAGGTCAGAAGCGGTTCTAGTACCTGATGGTGACTGCTGTCTGTTGGGACTGTCCCCCCCATGGGAACACCCAGGACCACGAGCCCATGGCCTGCCACATCAGGATGTGGACAGCACACTCACCTCTGTAGTGCTGGATGTACTGCCTCTACAGGAGTGTGATTGTGCACATCCACATGGACTCTCAGCAGATGGGGTTGCTGACCAAGTCCACGAGTCCAGCTCTCAACTGCAAACACAGGTTTCAGCACAGACAATGTGCGGCCCAAGACAGATACTGTCTCAGCCTACCTTCTGTCCATTGCATCAGTCAACCAATCAAGGGTGTCCACAATGTGGTGGAAGTAGTCATGGATGTCAGACTGTGCTGCATCTATAACCCTAAGCATGCACCTGGTGTTCCTTTCAGAATATGCCTGTGCCTCCATGATGGCCCAAAACATGTAGGAAGTGACCCAAGATGTGACACCTGCAACAAGTGGTGGACAGACAGCAGGCCTCCTAAAAGCACCCCTGTCAATCTGCCTGTGTGGAGGCAGAAGAGGGATGTCTACCTCTGAGACAGATTCAGCTCCCAACACCCCAACCTATGCCTCACTGTGGCCTCCCATCATCATCACAGTCCAAAGAGACACTGACATCAGGTTGTGTAGGGGATAGAGACCAACCCCCCTCCCCGGTCACCTGTGATAAGAAAGAAAAAAAGCGGTACATGAATACCTGCACTACTGTGTATGAAAAAATCCACCAGTACTCATAATAACAAAGATCCACAACTGGATTAATGGTCACATTTTTCCTCTCCACTTTCTTCCAAAATAGACTTCCTCAGAACAAAATGCACATTTAACTCAAGACCTTTATAACAATCACTTCAAGTAAATTAAGTAAAACATGACCAGTACAATTTACCTTTTAATTATGAAATATAACAGTATACTTGATAAATCAACACATAAAAACCCAGTACACCTATCTTAACAAATATATTGAAATACACATTTCACTGCTTAATTTAATATCCTTTCAACCTTTTGTGTTTTAAAAGGCATTTTAGGGTAAATGCCTCATTTAATCCAGGAGGCTTATCTTTTCTTAACTGTCACTGTGAAAGTGATTATATTTGTTCAAATACACTCCTTTGATTACCCCTCTACTATCCTTATGTACCTGTTCCAATGGAAAATAAAAACATTTTACCCAGTTTACACATGAGATTATGTTTAAATAGGGCATTATTCTGGTTCTTAACTTTAATAGAATATAAATGTTCCTTAACAAAACAGTGGCATGCTTACCAGGAGCAGGACCATGGCCTTGGCTACTTACCTGATGGACCTGTGAAAAGTTGAGTGTGAGGTAATGTCAGTACTGACACATGTTGCAGCACAACAAGGTAATACATCCACATATCTCACATTTACAGTACCTGCTGTGTTATTTGTTGTATTGATCACATTCTGAGTATGAGAGTACAACTGAGGTAAAACCCTCCCCCCCAAAGATGTAAGACCTGATACCTACATAAAATTATGGACAGCTTGACAAACTGACTGCTACAGTATTACAATGCTGAATACAGTAAGCCTACTTGCATGCTCCTCTGCTGTGGAAACTATGGCACCCACATCCAGGATGTATAGTGTGATGGATGCCTGGGAGCTGTTGTGTGTGCCTAGGTTCACCAGGAATTCCTCAGTGGCTGTGAGTGCTTGTTCCGCTGCAGACCCTCCACTGGTGATGGTATGATCCCTGGCTACATCTGCTGCCCTTTTTTGTGCAGCATTGATAATGTCCGTTGCACAGAGTCGAACCTGCTCATATGTCCTGCCCTGAAAGCCCATGCCATTCACATCACAGACAAGGTCTGCCCACAATGCAGCCTGCTGTTCCCTGTTTTGCTTATCCCTTGATAGTAGTATGTGATGATGTTGCTTTAGTACTTCAAGTATAATGTCATTTTCCACATCAAAGAAGGGTGCATGGCATCTATGATACATGATTTCTGAAAAAACAATGGGGACCACATTACAGGATCACATACATGGAAGTACACTAAGTAGAGATACAGCAAGGACAACATGGCTGGCACTATTCACTGCTTGCTCACACATGTCATACTCCACAGTGTTGAAACATACTAAGTGTGTGGATACGACTGAGATAGTAGCAATAGCCAAGTATTCCCACGTGTGCCATGACAAATACTGCTGTATGATCATACATCTAACACTCGAGTCTATTGTGGTGTGTCTCCTATGGACAACCTCCAATCCCGGTAATACGTCATAGGAACAGTGCCACACAATTAGCAGTGTGCTATTACAACCATTATAAAGGGACATTCCAATGAGACCAGCGTGCCACAATGACAACAGACAATGCACCCTTTGCTGTATAGTACATCCTATGTAGGTGTAAGACAGCAAGAGATCAAGGACATGTCATTATCACAGGTCTACAATAATTTAATGTTTGTTTTCCCTATTCCCTGTACTTCTATTCACCCTTCTGCATCCTGTTGTACATAAAATCAGTTACATACCTGGTGGAGTGCAGTACTCCTCTGTTGATATGTGGTGAAAGTAAAGTTTTCACAAAGGTATGCTCTGTGTGAGGAAAGTTTCATAAAGACTGGTTCCCCATTGCCAGCTGCTTGTCTTTTAAACATGCTTCTCATCAGCAGGTGATTGCCTCTAAACTTATCTGTGTGTCTGAAATGCTAATTTCAGCTAACACAGCTGATTTGCACTATCATCAGCCAATGACATGCAACCACTGTACAATATATAAGGCCTACATGTAGGTTAGGGTCCCTTTCTGATATGTTGTGATGGACATTACAGGGGTGAGGAGACTACATTGTCACAGAGGGTAGGTCTGTAGCAGAAACCTTACCATAGAGATGTGTGTGCTACAGGCTACAGCTGCTTTTGCTAGTAGTAGGCAAAGGCAGAGACTGTGAGCACTTTGGAGGACAACAACTTGTAGGCATAACTGGGAGCTGGGTCAGTCTTGTAGTAGAGGCAGAGCCAGACTGAGGCTAACCTTTCCACTCCAAATAAGGCATGCATTTAAGGTAAGTATGTTAGGCAATGATATCACTGTCCACCATTTGGGCAACTGCCAGGTCATGTGTTACAGTCTGGAAGCAATTTGCAGTGTGTATGACAGCAGACATTGTTACAAACAGGGACTTCCAATGTGTATGTTATCTGTGCAACTGTGATAATCTGCACAGTGACTTTGGAAGGATTGTGTGATGGACTCTGATATTAGTGGGCCTCATTTGCAATACCTGCATTGACATTCTGTGTGAATGCATATTAATGCATGATGTGACACTTTATGCACATATAAGTTTTGCTATAGGGATATATGAAGTGTATTCTACCTGGAAACCTGTGACCTTCATCAGTGAAAAGCAGACATATAATTTGAAATGCATTGTGTGGATAAAGAGTACATGACTCAGTCATTAATTGCTGCCTTCACAATACTGTAAGTCCACTTCTACACATAACTGGATTTGAACCCAGGAATGTGTGTGGCAAAATGTACCATTTGTAAGGCAATTAACAGACTGAACTAATGAGTCACTACTGCAGTAGGTGTATTTGCAAGATATATGTACACACATATAGGCTGTGACATACATTATCTACATCCATCAGTATGTGCGTGGCTTTATATGGATGGATGTCTGCACCAGGGTCCCAGTTGAACATGTATTTTGCCATTAATGCCTTAAAAGGTGTCTTTCTACATGTTTCCACTGAAGGGAAAATTTACCTACTATCACAAGCCTCACCTACATCCATTATTCTGTCTTTGGTTTTCTAGTGATGCACTATTGCTCCAGAGTCCAAGGTACACTCCCATTTTTAATCTTTTTTTACTTTAATTACATTTTAATCATGTTTACATGGTACAGTTCTACTGAAACACGCTTAATTACTGTAATTGGCAATTAACCCATTGCTATGTTTTCTTTAAACCACATGTTTTAAGTAAGAGTTATGTGGTGTGGCAGGTTAATGCAGTTGTCTGCAAGTGCAATTGTCTTGTGTCTGAAATACGGGACAGGTCCTTATTTTGTAAGTGTGCATTACAAGTTTAAAAACACTTATAGTTAATATAGCTCTATTTAGCTGAGCTTAACAAAGCTGTGCAATGTGATGCACTGCACAGCATCGGACTAAAAAATATAAAGAAAAGAAAAACTGTGAGATAGAAAATTTGTAAAATGGGGTGCAAGCAGGGGGAAAAACATAGCAAAAGGCAGATAGGAATGTAGAGGAAAGGTGTAGGAAAGAACCATAGTTATCCATGTCTTGTGCAGCAACAACTGTGCACTTTAATAAAATATGTACATGACTTTGAACTCTCACCCCCAGACAGATGGGTGAGGACAAAATAACTGCATTGCCAAGCCGATTGGATCAAATTACATGTGTTCAATGGACACGTGTGCAAAATGGAGAGCTATATGTGGGGCGATATTTTTTTTGGGGGGGGGGTAGAAGCCCATTTTTTTTAAGGTGAGAGTAGAATGTTGGAGAAGGGACATAGGTACATGTGGGGGAGGTAAGTTGGGTAGGTAGGATGCATTTGCAGACAGATAAGACAGACAAGAGAGCAGACAGGGTCGATGTGTGACACATGAGGAGGGTGAACATCTTGGAAAAGGAGGGTGTTGTGGAATCTAGCTGTTATGTGCCTCCAGACAGAAGCAGCATCACTCACATCACCACCCATGGGACTGTTGGCAATGCTCCTTCACTGCCCCGAGGGTGGCAGTACTGGAGGCTGGGCAGTGGGGCGAGGCTGCCCCACCAGGTCAGCCAGTATGCCCTCACTCTGGCACAGGCACCAATCAAACCCATGGTAGAGTATCTTCTGCACCAAGGCCAGCAGATCATCATGAGTGACAATGCCCCCTCCACCACTGCTCTCAGAGGGGGACTACGCCCTGTCCTGTGGGGTGGTACTACCCGACATCATAGGTACTGCAGGGGCAGCAGAGGGAACACTACCAGTTTGGGTTCCAAACGTGCTAGGACCCAGTGCCATGGCCATTTGAGGCAAGGTAGGGGGATTAGCTGGAACCGGTGTACCTTGACATGCTATGGTGAATGAGATATAGCAATAAGTTAATGTTAGTAATAACCAAACCATTGTTAGTATTAACAGAATGGAACATCATTTTAATTCATGCAAATATATATTAATGTATAGTATGTGCACCACAACAGTAAATAGCATAACAGTCAGTATGGTAATAGTATGCCAGTAATAAGTAAATCATAATGGCAACAAAATAGTTTAACAAAGTATGTTAGTAGTGAATTATAATAACACATAAAAATACAGTATTGCATCACATTTTACAAAAATATAGTTAGTTTAACAACATATGTTAATATTAAATCATAATAATGAATAACAATAATAAATAAATTAAAATAAGGGGTGGAGGAGACAGAGAGAGAAATAATCCATTACTAGCAATGCCAACTATATCCCCAAAAACACCGCTACTAAATACTCTACAGGCATGTAGTGTCAGTTCTGAGTACAGTAACTACAATTCTCCTATAGCTGATGTAGCACGTACATACCTGTCAAGCTGTTAGCATGGGTCAGTATGGGCCAAGCAATAACAAAGGCAGGTACACTACTACACAGATCATTTTCACATAATGTGGAATTTTATAACTACCAAGGTGTTCTGTAAGCAGATTTGGGAATACATTGAATTCCAGGTAATCATTTTTCTGGTAATCCTGTGACAGATGGATTAGACAGTTTTAATTACATTAAGTGAAATCATGACACTTGAGAGGCATGTTTGTGTACAGTACATAATCTAGACATCCGTCGTGCCCTAGTTGGTAGTAATGGGAATATAACCCAATAGTTGTGACTGCAGGGGACATCTGCAAAAAAATTAACTTTATTGGTATTGCTGATAAATGTCTTTGAAATGTTAGCACAATCATATCTGCTCATAACATGGGATACCTCAACCATATCCCATATGCCATTTGTTCCTGGAGTGGGAGAAAAAGATATCATTATGTGACTGAATTTGTTTTGCATTCTACAGCTATTACAGTGTTAAACTGGACTGCAGAAACCTTACCATAGACCAGTAATTCATACAGCTCTACTGCAATGGTTATGACAACACAATCCTGCTATACACCATTATGCTTACTGTTATTGGCATTGTTTATTGTTTATTGCAATACAGTTATTATTGTCCATTTATTGCACTACATATATACTAGCCCATTTATTGCACTACAGTTCTACATGCCCATTTATTACACTGCAGTTTTTATGGTGTATACTTTATTGCAGTACACATTTTACTCTTTCTTGCTTATTGCACTACAGTTAGCATAACAAATTCATACATATCACACTTGCTGTGCAACCTGGCCAGGCACCTGACATGAGACTCAACATTGGGAGTCTTCTCAGCGACAGCTGTTGTGTAGGAAGCAGACCATTATGTATACCAGTTTTGCAGACATTCAGCTCATGTATTGGTAATACACAGGAAAAAATTACTTAAATATTTGTGGGGCATTACCTGCTCTAGATTCTTGGACCCAGGTGTCCAAGGTTCCCCTCTTTCTCCTCTTCAGGTCATCATAATGGTGAAGACACTGCTCACCTGTGCAGGGGATACCAGTAGCACTGGTGAGTTCTCTGGCCAAATAGTTCCAGGCCTCTGCCTTCTACTCTGAGCCCTGGAAACCACCCTGCATTAGCCTGGGTTTATGATTTGTAACCAGGAGCCCAACAAAGACCATGGACTCGTGAACATCCCATCTCTGCACCTGAAAGCGTGCACCTTCACCTGTACCACCTGCTATATCCACAGTAGATAAGACTCAAAGGAATGATGCAGAATTCCTGCCTATTGCACTTAATATAGGCTGTTTTATTGCACTTACACATCATTCAACATTTCAAAAAAAGCACTACATTGCTAAGCAGCATGCAAACTTGTTAAGTGCAGCTATGTAATGCAAAAATTCACACAACCAGGGGTTTAGTTCAGCTTAGCACCATGCAAACAAAAGTAGCCGTTAGCATGTTTAAACAGTGATCAGCCCAGAAGAGCAGTACCGTATTTCACACATTTGTTTTTAAAATTAAACATATATAACAAATTAATTTATAGACATCTTATCTTTGCTGCAGACTCAAACCCAGGACCTACTAAACATTAGGCTGTATCTCTGCCCATTTAGCTACTTGGATATTATAAAAGCTAATATATCTTCACATATACTACTGGGCTCCTGTTAGCCTTGCTAAGCGCAGTGGTGCACCATGCAGACATGCTTAAATAAACCAAGACATAACTAATTAATTACATTCATTTCTATTTCTAGATTTATAGCAACTGTCGGCTATGTATGTATGAGCATCGGTAGGCTCTGTGGTACTCCTTGTCATGCTGCACAAACAGCAAGTAAAAAAAAACACACAGAAAAAATATTCAAATTGCAAAAATACATAATTATGACTATTAATGACATTGGGTTTCTATTTTTAGATGTCTGGCAGATGTCAGCTGCCTGTACGTAAGCACAGCTTGTCATTGCTGTCTCCGCACTGTGTAAACATGCAAAAAACAGAAAAAAAATGTAACATTAAATATTCCACATTTGTCGCATTCACAGTGTCTCAACAGTAGCAGGGAGCAGTACAGACCATCTATGACCACGGGACGCCTCTACACATATCCCTACACTGATTCACTGTTCTTATGCTGTCCCTT